>NW_027412560.1:0-600000 GCF_025532065.1 Leptinotarsa decemlineata
AATTTTGCTAATCTTGTGAGAAATGCACAATTTCACTCTTGTTAAGCGTTTCTACATTATTTGTGAGGATTTGAGATGATTATCTCAAAACTGAAGGAAGTTAGTTAATGGATATTTCTGTTTTCTGATTTATGAATCATAATTATGGAAGAATTGAAGATTCCTTGTGAATTATGTGAGGAATGTGTGTTATATTTATGAGTTTCTACAATTAATGAAATGAATTCGAGACGAGTAACTGAAATTGAAAAAGAATTTGGGAAATTTTGTTTTATTGATTTGTGTTATACGGTGAATGATTTTGCTAATCTTGTGAGAAATGCACAATTTCACTCTTGTAAGCGTTTCTACATTATTTGTGAGGATTTGAGTTTAATGGATTTTCTGTTTTCTGATTTATGAATTATGGGAAGAATTGGAGAATTCCTGTGAATTTATGTGAGGAATGTGTGTTTATTTATGAGTTTCTACAATAAATGAAATGAATTCGAGACGAGTAACTGAGAATTGAAAAAGAATTTGGGAAATTTTGTTTTATTTGGGTTAGTGATATTCGGTGAATGATTTGTTAATCTTGTGAGAAATGCACAATTTCACTCTTGTTAAGCGTTTCTACATTATTTGTGAGGATTTGGAGTTAATGGATATTTCTATTTTCTGATTTATGAATTATGGGAAGAATTGAAGAATTCCTGTGAATTATGTGAGGAATGTGTGTTAATTTATGAGTTTCTACAATTAATGAAATGAATTCGAGACGAGTAACTGAGAATTGAAAAAGAATTTGGGAAATTTTGTTTTATTGAGTTTGTGTTATACGGTGAATGAATTTTGCTAATCTTGTGAGAAATGCACAATTTCACTCTTGTTAAGCGTTTCTACATTATTTGTGAGGATTTGAGATGATTATCTCAAACTGAAGGAAGTTAGTAATGGATATTTTCTTTTTTCTGATTTATGAATTATTGGAAGAATTGAAGAATTCCTGTGAATTATGTGAGGAATGTGTGTTATATTTATGAGTTTCTACAATTAATGAAATGAATTCGAGACGAGTAACTGAGAATTGAAAAAGAATTTGGGAAATTTTGTTTTATGAGTGTTGTTATACGGTGAATGATTTCGCTAATCTTGTGAGAAATGCACAATTTCACTCTTGTTAAGCGTTTCTACATTATTTGTGAGGATTTGAGATGATTATCTCAAAACTGAAGAGTTAGTTAATGATATTTCTGTTTTCTGATTTATGAATTATGGGAAGAATTGAAGAATTCCTGTGAATTATGTGAGGAATGTGTGTTATATTTATGAGTTTCTACAATAATGAAATGAATTCGAGACGAGTAACTGAGAATTGAAAAAGAATTGGGAAATTTTGTTTTATTGAGTTTGTGTTATACGGTGAATGATTTTGTTAATCTTGTGAGAAATGCACAATTTCACTCTTGTTAAGCGTTTCTACATTATTTGTGAGGATTTGAGATGATTATCTCAAAACTGAAGGAAGTTAGTTAATGGATATTTCTGTTTTCTGATTTATGAATTATGGGAAGAATTGAAGAATTCCTGTGAATTATGTGAGGAATGTGTGTTATATTTATGAGTTTCTACAATAATGAAATGAATTCGAGACGAGTAACTGAGAATTGAAAAAGAATTTGGGAAATTTTTGTTTTATTTGGGTTAGTGATATTCGGTGAATGGATTTGTTAATCTTGTGAGAAATGCACAATTTCACTCTTGTTAAGCGTTTCTACATTATTTGTGAGGATTTGAGATGATTATCTCAAACTGAAGGAAGTTAGTTATGGATATTTCTGTTTTCTCTGATTTATGAATTATGGGAAGAATTGAAGAATTCCTGTGAATTATGTGAGGAATGTGTGTTATATTTATGAGTTTCTACAATTAATGAAATGAATTCGAGACGAGTAACTGAGAATTGAAAAAGAATTTGGGAAATTTTGTTTTATTTGGGTTAGTGATATTCGGTGAATAATTTTGCTAATCTTGTGAGAAATGCACAATTTCACTCTTGTTAAGCGTTTCTACATTATTTGTGAGGATTTGAGATGATTATCTCAAAACAGAAGGAAGTTAGTTAATGGATATTTCTGTTTTCTGATTTATGAATTATGGGAAGAATTGAAGAATCCTGTGAATTATGTGAGGAATGTGTGTTATATTTATGAGTTTCTACAATTAATGAAATGAATTCGAGACGAGTAACTGAGAATTGAAAAAGAATTTTGGGAAATTTTGTTTTATTGAGTTTGTGTTATACGGTGAATGATTTTGCTAATCTTGTGAGAAATGCACAATTTCACTCTTGTTAAGCGTTTCTACATTATTTGTGAGGATTTGAGATTAATGATATTTTATGTTTTCTGATTTATGAATTATGGGAGAATTGAAGAATTCCTGTGAATTATGTGAGGAATGTGTGTTATATTTATGAGTTTCTACAATAAATGAAATGAATTCGAGACGAGTAACTGAGAATTGAAAAAGAATTTGGAAATTTTGTTTTATTTGGGTTAGTGATATTCGGTGAATGGAATTTGTTAATCTTGTGAGAAATGCACAATTTCACTCTTGTTAAGCGTTTCTACATTATTTGTGAGATTTGAGTTAATGGATTTTCTATTTTCTGATTTATGAATTATGGGAAGAATTGAAGAATCCTGTGAATTATGTGAGGAATGTGTGTTATATTTATGAGTTTCTACAATTAATGAAATGAATTCGAGACGAGTAACTGAGAATTGAAAAAGAATTTGGGAAATTTTGTTTTATTGAGTTTGTGTTATACGGTGAATGATTTTGCTAATCTTGTGAGAAATGCACAATTTCACTCTTGTTAAGCGTTTCTACATTATTTGTGAGGATTTGAGATGATTATCTCAAACTGAAGGAAGTTAGTTAATGGATATTTCTGTTTTCTGATTTATGAATTATGGGAAGAATTGAAGAATTCCTGTGAATTATGTGAGGAATGTGTGTTATATTTATGAGTTTCTACAATTAATGAAATGAATTCGAGACGAGTAACTGAGAATTGAAAAAATTTGGGAAATTTTTGTTTATTTTGGGTTAGTGATATTCGGTGAATGAATTTTGTTAATCTTGTGAGAAATGCACAATTTCACTCTTGTTAAGCGTTTCTACATTTTTGTGAGGATTTGAGATGATTATCTCAAAACAGAAGGAAGTTAGTTAATGGATATTTCTGTTTTCTGATTTATGAATTATGGGAAGAATTGAAGAATCCCTGTGAATTATGTGAGGAATGTGTGTTATATTTTATGAGTTTCTACAATTAATGAAATGAATTCGAGACGAGTAACTGAGAATTGAAAAAGAATTTGGGAAATTTTGTTTTATTGAGTTTGTGTTATACGGTGAATGATTTTGCTAATCTTGTGAGAAATGCACAATTTCACTCTTGTTAAGCGTTTCTACATTATTTGTGAGGATTTGAGATGATTATCTCAAACTGAAGGAAGTTAGTTAATGGATATTTCTGTTTTCTGATTTATGAATTATGAGAAGAATTGAAAAATTCCTGTGAATTATTTGAGGAATGTGTGTTATATTTATGAGTTTCTACAATTAATGAAATGAATTCGAGACGAGTAACTGAGAATTGAAAAAAATTTGGGAAATTTTGTTTTATTTTTGGGTTAGTGATATTCGGTGAATGAATTTGTTAATCTTGTGAGAAATGCACAATTTCACTCTTGTTAAGCGTTTCTACATTATTTGTGAGGATTTGAGATGATTATCTCAAACTGAAGGAAGTTAGTTAATGGATATTTCTGTTTTCTGATTTATGAATTATGTGAAGAATTGAAGAATTCCTGTGAATTATGTGAGGAATGTGTGTTATATTATGAGTTTCTACAATTAATGAAATGAATTCGAGACGAGTAACTGAGAATTGAAAAAGAATTTGGGAATTTTGTTTTATTGAGTTTGTGTTATACGGTGAATGATTTTGCTAATCTTGTGAGAAATGCACAATTTCACTCTTGTTAAGCGTTTCTACATTATTTGTGAGGATTTGAGATGATTATCTCAAAACTGAAGGAAGTTAGTTAATGGATATTTCTGTTTTCTGATTTATGAATTATGGGAAGAATTGAAGAATTCCTGTGAATTATGTGAGGAATGTGTGTTATATTTATGAGTTTCTACAATTAATGAAATGAATTCGAGACGAGTAACTGAGAATTGAAAAAGATTTGGGAAATTTTGTTTTATTTGGTTAGTGATATTCGGTGAATGAATTTGTTAATCTTGTGAGAAATGCACAATTTCACTTTTGTTAAGCGTTTCTACATTATATGTGAGGATTTGAGATGATTATCTCAAAACTGAAGGAAGTTAGTTAATGGATATTTCTGTTTTCTGATTTATGAATTATGGGAAGAATTGAAGAATTCCTGTGAATTATGTGAGGAATGTGTGTTATATTTATGAGTTTCTACAATTAATGAAATGAATTCGAGACGAGTAACTGAGAATTGAAAAAGAATTTGGGAAATTTTGTTTTATTTGGGTTAGTGATATTCGGTGAATGAATTGGTTAATCTTGTGAGAAATGCACAATTTCACTCTTTTGTTAAACGTTTCTACATTATTTGTGAGGATTTGAGTTAATGGATATTTCTGTTCTGATTTATGAATTATGGGAAGAATTGAAGAATTCCTGTGAATTATGTGAGGAATGTGTGTTATATTTATGATTTTCTACAATTAATGAAATGAATTCGAGACGAGTAACTGAGAATTGAAAAAGAATTTGGGAAATTTTGTTTTATTGAGTTTGTGTTATACGGTGAATGATTTGCTTATCTTGTGAGAAATGCACAATTTCACTCTTGTTAAGCGTTTCTACATTATTTGTGAGGATTTGAGATGATTATCTCAAAACTGAAGGAAGTTAGTTAATGGATATTTCTGTTTTCTGATTTATGAATTATGGGAAGAATTGAAGAATTCCTGTGAATTATGTGAGGAATGTGTGTTATATTTATGAGTTTCTACAATTAATGAAATGAATTCGAGACGAGTAACTGAGAATTGAAAAAGAATTTGGGAAATTTTGTTTTATTTGGGTTAGTGATATTCGGTGAATGAATTTTTAATCTTGTGAGAAATGCACAATTTCACTCTTGTTAAAGCGTTTCTACATTATTATGTGAAGATTTGAGATGATTATCTCAAAACTGAAGGAAGTTAATGGATATTTCTGTTTCTGATTTATGAATTATGGGAAGAATTGAAGAATTCCTGTGAATTATGTGAGGAATGTGTGTTATATTTATGAGTTTCTACAATTAATGAAATGAATTCGAGACGAGTAACTGAGAATTGAAAAAGAATTTGGGAAATTTTGTTTTATTTGGGTTAGTGATATTCGGTGAATGATTTGTTAATCTTGTGAGAAATGCACAATTTCACTCTTGTTAAGCGTTTCTACATTATTTGTGAGATTTGAGATGATTATCTCAAAACTGAAGGAAGTTAGTTAATGGATATTTCTGTTTTCTGATTTATGAATTATGGGAAGAATTGAAGAATTCCTGTGAATTATGTGAGGAATGTGTGTTATATTTATGAGTTTCTACAATTAATGAAATGAATTCGAGACGAGTAACTGAGAATTGAAAAAGAATTTGGGAAATTTGTTTTATTTGGGTTAGTGATATTCGGTGAATGAATTTGTTAATCTTGTGAGAAATGCACAATTTCACTCTTGTTAAGCGTTTCTACATTATTTGTGAGGATTTGAGATGATTATCTCAAAACTGAAGGAAGTTAGTTAATGAATATTTCTGTTTTCTGATTTATGAATTATGGAAAGAATTGAAGAATTCCTGTGAATTATGTGAGGAATGTGTGTTATATTTATGAGTTTCTACAATTAATGAAATGAATTCGAGACGAGTAACTGAGAATTGAAAAGAATTTGGGAAATTTTGTTTTATTTGGGTTAGTGATATTCGGTGAATGAATTAGTTAATCTTGTGAGAAATGCACAATTTCACTCTTGTTAAGCGTTTCTATATTATTTGTGAGGATTTGAGATGATTATCTCAAAACTGAAGGAGTTAGTTAATGGATATTTCTGTTTTCTGATTTATGATTATGGAAGAATTGAAGAATTCCTGTGAATTATGTGAGGAATGTGTGTTATATTTATGGGTTTCTACAATTAATGGAATGAATTCGAGACGAGTAACTGAGATTTGAAAAAATTTTGGGAAATTTTGTTTTATTTGGGTTAGTGATATTCGGTGAATGAATTCGTTAATCTTGTGAAATGCACAATTCCACTCTTGTTAAGCGTTTCTACATTATTTGTGAGGATTTGAGATGATTATCTCAAACTGAAGGAAGTTAGTTAATGGATATTTCTGTTTTCTGATTTATGAATTATGGGAAGAATTGAAGAATCCTGTGAATTATGTGAGGAATGTGTGTTATATTTATGAGTTTCTACAATTAATGAAATGAATTCGAGACGAGTAACTGAGAATTGAAAAAGAATTTGGGAAATTTTGTTTTATTGAGTTTGTGTTATACGGTGAATGATTTTGCTAATCTTGTGAGAAATGCACAATTTCACTTTTGTTAAGCGTTTCTACATTATTTGTGAGGATTTGAGTTAATGGATATTTCTGTTTTATAAATTATGGGAAGAATTGAAGAATTCCTGTGAATTATGTGAGGAATGTGTGTTATATTTATGAGTTTCTACAATTAATGAAATGAATTCGAGACGAGTAACTGAGAATTGAAAAAGAATTTGGGAAATTTTGTTTTATTGAGTTTGTGTTATACGGTGAATGATTTGCTAATCTTGTGAGAAATGCACAATTTCACTCTTGTAAGCGTTTCTACATCATTTGTGAGGATTTGAGATGATTATCTCAAAACTGAAGGAAGTTAGTTAATGGATATTTCTGTTTTCTGATTTATGAATTATGGGAAGAATTGAAGAATTCCTGTGAATTATGTGAGGAATGTGTGTTATATTCATGAGTTTCTACAATTAATGAAATGAATTCGAGACGAGTAACTGAGAATTGAAAAAGAATTTGGGAAATTTTGTTTTATTGGGTTAGTGATATTCGGTGAATGAATAGTTAATCTTGTGAGAAATGCACAATTTCACTCTTGTTAAGCGTTTCTACATTATTTGTGAGGAATTGAGATGATTATCTCAAAACTGAAGGAAGTTAGTTAATGGATATTTCTGTTTTCTGATTTATGAATTATGGGAAGAATTGAAGAATTCCTGTGAATTATGTGAGGAATGTGTGTTATATTTATGGTTTCTACAATTAATGAAATGAATTCGAGACGAGTAACAGAGATTTGAAAAAATTTTGGGAAATTTTGTTTTATTTGGGTTAGTGATATTCGGTGAATGAATTCGTTATTCTTGTGAGAAATGCACAATTTCACTCTTGTTGAACGTTTCTACATCATTTGTAACATTTTGTGATGATTATCTCAAAACTGAAGGAAGTTAGTTAATGGATATTTCTGTTTTCTGATTTATGAATTATGGGAAGAATTGAAGAATCCCTGTGAATTATGTGAGGAGTGTGTGTTATATTTATGAGTTTCTACAATTAATGAAATGAATTCGAGACGAGTAACTGAGAATTGAAAAAGAATTTGGGAAATTTTGTTTTATTGAGTTTGTGTTATACGGTGAATGATTTTGCTAATCTTGTGAGAAATGCACAATTTCACTTTGTTAAGCGTTTCTACATTATTTGTGAGGATTTGAGTTAATGGATATTTCTGTTTTATAATTATGGGAAGAATTGAAGAATTCCTGTGAATTATGTGAGGAATGTGTGTTATATTTATGAGTTTCTACAATTAATGAAATGAATTCGAGACGAGTAACTGAGAATTGAAAAAGAATTTGGGAAATTTGTTTTATTGAGTGTGTGTTATACGGTGAATGATTTCGCTAATCTTGTGAGAAATGCACAATTTCACTCTTGTTAAGCGTTTTTACATTATTTGTGAGGATTTGGGATAATTATCTCAAACTGAAGGAAGTTAGTTAATGGATATTTCTGTTTTCTGATTTATGAATTATGTGAAGAATTGAAGAATTCCTGTGAATTATGTGAGGAATGTGTGTTATATTCATGAGTTTCTACAATTAATGAAATGAATTCGAGACGAGTAACTGAGAATTGAAAAAGAATTTGGGAAATTTTGTTTTATTTGGGTTAGTGATATTCGGTGAATGAATTAGTTAATCTTGTGGGAAATGCACAATTTCACTCTTGTTAAGCGTTTCTACATTAGTTTGTGAGGATTTTAGATGATTATCTCAAAACTGAAGGAAGTTAATGGATATTTCTGTTTTCTGATTAATGAATTATGGGAAGAATTGAAGAATCCC
This sequence comes from Leptinotarsa decemlineata, assembly GCF_025532065.1. Taxonomy (NCBI): domain Eukaryota; kingdom Metazoa; phylum Arthropoda; class Insecta; order Coleoptera; family Chrysomelidae; genus Leptinotarsa; species Leptinotarsa decemlineata. The sequence goes on from NW_027412560.1 coordinate 8,441, forward strand.
TGTGAATTATGTGAGGAATGTGTGTTATATCTATGAGTTTCTACAATTAATGAAATGAATTCGAGACGAGTAACTGGGAATTGAAAAAGAATTTGGGAATTTTGTTTTATTGAGTTTGTGTTATACGGTGAATGATTTGCTAATCTTGTGAGAAATGCACAATTTCACTCTTGTAAGCGTTTCTACATTATTTGTGAGGATTTGAGATAATTATCTCAAAACTGAAGGAAGTTAGTTAATGGATATTTCTGTTTTCTGATTTATGAATTATGGGAAGAATTGAAGAATTCCTGTGAATTATGTGAGGAATGTGTGTTAATTTATGAGTTTCTACAATTAATGAAATAAATTCGAGACGAGTAACTGAGAATTGAAAAAGAATTTGGGAAATTTGGTTTTATTTGGGTTAGTGATATTCGGTGAATGAATTTGTTAATCTTGTGAGAAATGCACAATTTCACTCTTGTTAAGCGTTTCTACATTATTTGTGAGGATTTGAGATGATTATCTCAAAACTGAAGGAAGTTAGTTAATGGATATTTCTGTTTTCTGATTTATGAATTATGGGAAGAATTGAAAAATTCCTGTGAATTATGTGAGGAATATGTGTTATATTTATGAGTTTCTACAATTAATGAAATGAATTCGAGACGAGTAACTGAGAATTGAAAAAGAATTTGGGAAATTTTGTTTTATTTGGGTTAGTGATATTCGGTGAATGAATTTGTTAATCTTGTGAGAAATGCACAATTTCACTCTTGTTAAGCGTTTCTACATTATTTGTGAGGATTTGAGGTTATTATCTCAAAACTGAAGGAAGTTAATGGATATTTCTTAGATTTGTGATACGTGAATATAAGAAGAATTATTGTGAATTATGTGAGAAATATGTGTTAATTTATGAGTTTCTACAATTGTAGAATTGAATTCGTGAGGAGTAACAGAGAATTGGAGAATATTTGGGAAATTTTGTTTTATTTGAGTTTGTGTTATTCGTTGAATGTATTGTTAATCTTGTGAGAAATGCACAATTTTACTCTTGTTAAACGTTTCTACATTATTTGTAACAATTTGAGATGTTTATCTCGAAACTGAAGGAAGTTAATGGATATTTCTTAATTTTGTGATACGTGAATTATAAGAAGAATTATTGTGAATTATCTGAGAAATATGTGTTATAATTATGAGTTTCCACAATTGTTGAAATGAATTCAAGACGAGTAAATGAGAATTGAAAAAAATTTGGGAAATTCTGTTTCATTTGAGTTTGTGTTCTTCGGTGAATGATTTCGTTATTCAATTCATTTTCTGTTGAGAATTGAAAAATATTTGGGAAATTTTGATTTATTGAGTTTGTGTTTATTCGGTGAATGATTTCGTTGAACTTGTGAGAAATGCACAATTCCACTCTTGTTTAACGTTTCTACATCATTTATTACTATTTGAGATAATTATCTCGAAACTGAAGGAAGTTAATGGATTTTCTTACATTTGTGATTCATGAGTTATAAGAAGAATTATTGTGAATTATGTTCACTCTTGTTAAACGTTCCTACATCATTTGTGACAATTTGAGATGATTATCTCAAAACTAAAGGAAGTTTGATTGATATTTTTCAGTTATGTTAAACATGAATTATGAAGAGAATTGAAAAATTCCTGTGGATTATTTGAGGAATGTGTGTTATATTATGAGTTTCTACTATTTTAGAAATGAATTCGAGACTAGTATCAGAGAATTGAAAAAAATTTGCAAAATTTTGTTTTATTGAGTTTGTGTTATTCCGTGAATGATTTCGTTAATCTTGTGAGAAATGCACAATTTCACTCTAGTTGATCGTTTCTACATTATTTGTAACAATTTGGGATGATTATCACAAAACTGAAGGAAGTAATGGATATTTCTTAGATTTGTGATACGTGAATTATAAGAAGAATTATTGTGAATTATGTGAGAAATATGTGTTAATAACAGAGAATTGAAAAATATTTGGGAAATTTTGTTTTATTGAGTTTGTGTTATTCGGTGAATGATTTTGTTAATCTTGTGAGAAATGCACAATTCTGCTCTTACTAAATATTTCTACATCATTTCTAACAATTTGAGATAATTATCTCATGACTGAAAGAAGTTGGTGGATATTTCTTTTCTGATTCATGAATCATGGGAAGAATTGAAGAATTCCTGTGAATTATGTGAAAAATGTGTGTTATATTAATGAGTTTCTACAATTGTTGAAATGAATTCGAGACGAGTAACAGAGAGTTGAAAAAAAATTGGAAAATTTTGTTTTATTTGAAATTGTCTTATTCGGTGAATGATTTCTTTAAACTTGTCAGAAATGCACAATTCCACTCTCGTTGAACGATTCTACATAATTTGTGACATTTTGAGATGATTATCCCTAACTGAAGGAAGTTAATGGATATTTCTTAGATTTGTGATACGTGAATTATAAGATTTATTGTGAATTATCTGAGAAATATGTGTTATAATTATGAGTTTCTACAATTGTTGAAATGAATTCGAGACGAGTAAATGAGAATTGAAAAAAATTTGGGAAATTTTGTTTTATATGAGTTTGTGTTATTCGGAGAATGATTTCGTTAATCTTGTGAGAAATGCACAATTTCACTCTTGTTAAACGTTTTTACATTATTTGTGAGGATTTGACATGATTATCTCAAAACTGAAGGAAGTTGATGGATATTTCTTAGATTTGTGATACGTGAATTATAAGAAGAATTATTGTGAATTATGTGAGAAATATGTGTTAATTTATGAGTTTCTACAATTGTTGAAATGAATTCGTGACGAGTAACAGAGAATTGAAAAATATTTGAGAGATTTTGTTTTATTGAGTTTGTGTTATTCGGTAAATAATTTTGTTAATCTTGTGAGAAATGCACAATTATGCTCTTACTAAATATTTCTACATTATTTCTAACAATTTGAGATGATTATCTCATGACTGAAAGAAGTTGGTGGATATTTCTTTTCTGATTCATGAATCATGGGAAGAATTGAAGAATTCCTGTGAATTATGTGAAAAATGTGTGTTATATTAATGAGTTCCTACAATTGTTGAAATGAATTCGAGACGAGTAACAGAGAATTGAAAGAATTTTGAAAAATTTTGTTTAATTTGAAATTGTCTTATTCGGTGAATGATTTCGTTAAACTTGTCAGAAATGCACAATTTCCCTCTCGTTGAACGATTCTACATAATTTGTAACAATTTGAGATTATTATTTCAAAACTGAAGAAAGTTAATGGATATTTCTTAGATTTGTGATACGTGAATTATAAGAAAAATTATTGTGAATTATGTGAGAAATATGTGTTAAATTCATGAGTTTCTACAATTGTTGAAATGAATTCGTGACGAGTAACAGAGAATTGAAAAATATTTGGGAAAATTTGTTTAATTGAGTTTGTGTTTTCGGGTGAATGATTTTGTTAATCTTGTGAGAAGTGCACAATTTCACTCTTGTTGAACGTTTCTACATCATTTGTAACAATTTGTGATGAGCATCTCAAAACTGAAGGAAGTTGATGGAAATTCTTTAATTTTGAAGCGTGAATTATGGAAATAATTGTGGAGGTCGTGTAAATTATGTGAGAAATGTGTGTTATATATATATGAGTTTCTACAATTGTTGAAATGAATTCGCGACAAGTAACAGAGAATTGAAAAATATTTGGGAAATTTTGTTTTATTTTGTTTGTGTTATTCGGTGAATGATTTTGTTAATCTTGTGAGAAATGCACAATTTCACTCTTGTGAACGTTTCTACATCATTTGTAACAATTTGTGATGAGCCTCTCAAAACTGAAGGAAGTTGGTGGAAATTCTCTAATTTTTGATTCGAAGCGTCAATTACTGGAAGAATTGAGGAAGTCGTGTGAAACATGTGAGGTATGCGTGTTATATTCATGAGTTTCTACAGTTAATGAAATGAATTCGAGACGAGTACCTGAGAATTGAAAAAAGTTTGGGAAATTTTGTTTTATTTGAGTTTGTGTTATTCGGTGAATGTATTGTTAATCTTGTGAGAAGTGCTCAATTTTACCCTTGTTAAACGTTTCTACATCATTTGTAACAATTTGAGATGTTCATCTCAAAACTGAAGGAAGTTGATGGATATTTCTTAGATTTGTGATATGTGAATTATAAGAAGAAATATTGTGATTTTTTTTTCAATTCTCAGTAACTTTAATTAATAATTATATATAAAATTATTACAATATGTTCAAACAACGATAAAAATAAAATAAATTCAACAATAAAAATTAATTGGCGCTCCGAGCGACTCATTGATTCCAGTGGCGCATTTGCTTTTTCAGCTGCAGGAAAACCCGGAAAAACTTGCAGCACCACATCATCTGAAGATCTTGATCTAACAATGTCCTCTCTCTCATAAAACAAAATGTAGGGTGTCTCCAGAGGCTCCAATAAATTCAATGCATCGCCAGAACACTTCGTGACACGACTATCGTCAATCTTAAACTAGTCCGTTTCTTCTTCGACCAAGGAGTAATAATGACCACATTCAACGCCAGAACCACAGTGAACAATGACTGCATGAATATTATAACAGTGGTCTGCTAGGTTGAAATGTTCATCTATTTCGAACCTTCCAAAGAGTTTCTTGCTTCCGTTAGAGGTTGAGTCTTGTTTGAAAATCATCAGTGTTATTATTAGATTGACTGGTGCTTCAGCTATACTTGTTTCCTTATAACAGTCAGTTAATTTGGCGCATGTTTGACAATACAGCTGATCATCACCTGTTAAAAATTCCATTTTCAGATGATTTAACAATAAGCTTTGCACGGACTGGTAATTAGTCGTATTAGGAAAAGCTAGATGAAGTTCCAGAAATTCACATAAGTACTTCAGTACTTCTTGAACATTTACCACAAAGTAAACAAGTGAGGATTTTTCCAGCAAAAGATTTACAAACACAAGACGAGATGGGTTGTACGGAATCATTCAGTCCAGAGCGGCTGGGAGTATTGATTTTGCTATTGTTTTGCTCACGAAGAGTATTCAACAAGAACCCCAAGAATTCGGAACAATCCTCTTGTTGTCCTAACGAGTATCTAGTGGACTTCAAAGACTCCAGGAATTCGGTTGGAGGGAAAGATGATACCTTCTTACGAAACTGCAGCTGCATGAACAGTTGTTTGAGTTTGATGAATAAGCAGGAAACATTCTCGTTCATCAATAAAACTTTGTTCTTGAAATTCTTCGTCATGAACAACACTTGTTTCACAGAATCTCCATAAGAACCATTTCTCAAGCTGCGATCGATCCTTCCAAGTAAAAAAGGGTTTCGTAGAGGGATCGATTCGGCTCTTGCTTCAAGAAGCGCTTCCACTTAAATGGTACCAATTCTACGAGGAGTGCAACTCATTTTTTCGGGCCAAGAATGACCTGAGTCCACTGACCGCACTGAAAAAGAAGAAGGTGGATCAATCACTTGTGAATTAACCTTAATAGGAGACTGATAGATATCCACATATTTTGGCTTGTTTCGAAGAGGTTTCAGTTCCGTACTGAAATTAGTGCAATGCATGATCTCATCAAAATTATGTGAAGGAGGAATAGTTCCAAGTACTGAAGCAACATTGCCACGTTGAATAGCAATACTAATTCTTTCTAACAAAAAAGAGGTAGAACGGTGATCTTTCGTTGCTTGGCCCATTCTCCTTCCGTGTTCATGAACGAATAACAGAGACTCCGGGCCATAAACACCAAAAGTTTCAAACGCTACTGGATGGAACAGATAGTTGTTTCCAAGATTATGGTATTTTTTCCTTTTCAATTTCTCTCCAGATAATGCTGCAGTTCCAGCAGACTTGGAACTTTCGGCTAGATGGGAAGCCGCGACCGTGTCAACGCAAGTAAAGTCCCATACCACAGGTATACCGTATTTCCATGGTATGAAAGACATGCCATCTGGTTGTTTACCATCATCTCGACTGGTACCTGGTTCCAGAATTGCAGGAACATCCGCTGACAACATAGCTCTTTTCAGTATGTCGTTCACTTGGTGATGTCGAGATATACGCCCTGCACTTCTCCTGCAACTCAAACCATGTGTACCTTTCTCATCAACTATACTACCGCAAACACAAGTATGAGAAACACAAATAGATGAACCCATCCTAAGTCCTACTGCTATTCTGAAAGATTCATCGTCTAATAGTGTTCCAAGAGATGCAACAGGTAAAGCATTCAGCCAGGCACCCGATTCCTTGATCATTGCTGCTTTCAGACGAGCCTTATCGTATACACTTGTAGATTTCAGAAGTTTATCAGTTATAATGTTCAGGAGAGGTCGGTCCCATACACTTTGTATTTTCTTTTTATCTGTAGGAGGAGCAATATTAGTTGCAGCATGCCAAAGTGATTCACCTTTAGAATAAAAAACGTCTTTGATATTGATAAATATGGAAGGGAGGATGGAATCGATAAGATCGGAAACACTATTGACTGATGACAGAAACGCTGGTAAAGCTAAGGAAGAAGCCGAACGTAGCCCTAATCCGCCAAGGTTTACAGGAAGAGTTGCTTGGAGCCATGAATCATTATTGAAATGATTGTTTGTAACAAATTCGTCGTGTGGCGGAGTAAATTATCAAATTCGTCAAGTTCTAACTGACTTGACCAAGTGGGGGAACATCTGAGGGCGTACATGAGTTTTGGAATCGCCAAACAATTTTTCAAAAAAAAAAATGCAACGTGTTTTGGAAGTTCATTCAATCTGGTGGTCAGCAATTTGAGTGATTCCCGTTTTTCTCGAAGATGTTCTGAAAGTGAATCTTTAGAGAGAGGAGCACCCAGAAGACTCCATTTAGACTTTTCCAAAATTCTTATGCCAGGAGCCAATTTCAAAATGGATTCGGAAATATTATTCGGAGTTGAAAGATTATCAACTCGCATTTTTCAAAATTTAGTTCAAGTCCAAGATGTTTTGATTAATAATCAATGATTTTTTCCAAATCCTTTGAAACACTATTTTCATCGCCAGCGATTGAGCCATCATCCAAATACCAACAATTAAATTTGGATGATAAGCTTCTAGTAAGTTCGTTGATGGTCAGACAAAAAAGAGCAGGTCCTAAAGGATCACCTTGTTGAACACCTCTCTCAGACAGAATCAGATGTTCACCAAAACTCAAATAGGAGGCTGATTTGTAACACTGACTTAAGAAGGGATATAATCCTGGAAACGAATCTTTAACCTTACGAAGCATGATGTTTCTATCAATCATATTGAAGGCATTTTTGAAGTCTATTTTCAGGAAAATTTTTGAATCAGGATTTGGATGAAGATTAATATATCTACGAGCAGCATGAGCAACATCTTCACATCCACCTGCAGTACCGAAACCAAACTGTAGTGGACGTAACATCGATCCTAGTTCGTCTTTAATCCTCATACAACCAAGTTTAGCTACCAATCGACGATAAAAGGTACCGACGGCAATCGGTCTTTCTCCTCCATCTTTTTTCCGAAGAGCACACAGTGAAGCGCCAAAAAGTATAGGACAAATTTCTGGAGAAACCCTACCAGTAAAAATGAAGTTACATAATTTTGTAACAGAAGAAAGAAGTTTCTGTCCTGAATTTCCAGAGCTGTGACTAGGGCGGAAAGGATCCAAACCACCAGCAGAACCAGAACGAAAAGATTTAATTGCCTCCGATACTTCATGTTCTGAAAATTGGAACACCGGAAACTCTGAAAAATCGTGTGGTAGTTGCGAGTAGTGTAACAACAGGCAATCTAAGTTGTTGCGAATTTTGCTAAGTCCGAAGTTATTGTGAATTAATCGAGATTGACGGTTGAATACGTCATTTGAAGAACAGGACAGTTCAACGAGGCTCAATCGTTTTGACGTGTGATTCTTCAGTAGGTACAGGATGTCTCATTCAAGAAAAAGCATGACAATTTAACAAGGCTCTATCGTTTCAGTATGCGACTCTTCAATGTGTATAGAATGTCCCCAAAATACGTCATTTGAAGAACACGACAGTTTAACGGCGCTCTATCGTTTTGACTTGCGATTCTTCAATATGTACAGGATGTCTCATTCAAGAAAAAACAAGACAGTTTGAGGGGGTCTATCGTTTTAGCATGCGATTCTTCAATGTGTACCAGATGCCCCAAAATGTGTCATTTAAGGAACAGGATAGTTCGACGGGGCTTTTGTTTTACCGTGTGATTCTTCAGTGTGTACAGGGTGTCTCAAATACGTCATTTAAGAAAACATGACAGTTCAACAGGATGTCTCAAAATACGTCATTTGATAATAAACTTCGTTTCTGGCTCAAAATCCAATGGTTTTTCTTATGGAGCTTAAATTTAGTAATTTTCAGACCTCGTAGCGAAACCTTGTGGAATACCCAACTCGAGGTAGATGTGACGTGTGTGAGAGTTATACGATGCAATATATATGAGGAAGAAGTGTATATGAAGTCAGCGTGGAGTAGAGAAAAAACAAAGATTGCAGTCAAAAGGGCACTAAACCACATTTTCGTTAATAATAGTAGCACCGTCATGTACAGCGCGTCAAATGGAAGGAGAAGAAATGCAGAATACATCGACAGAGGAAAAACGAAGATTCAGGAGGAATTAACCAGATAAAGGTAAACATAACAGAAAAATGTATATAGGATGTCGTTTGAGAAAGGAATGTGGTAACGAGGATCTAGGAGGATATAATGCGATGAAACGTTCAGTTTTGTCTCGAAAACGCATTAAAAATTTCGCAAAATTTCGATGTGATAAATGAGACAGTTTTGTCATTTGAATCGCATCGAAAAAAATGCATTTTCAAAACCCTCATATCTTCTAAAAACCCATATGATTTGCATTGTATCGCGTCACGAAAAATAATGCAAAAATGACATGAGAATCGCTTAAAAAAATGTCAAAAACTTAGCGTGATAAAACGTTCTTTCATGCCGCGATTATCGCATGAAATATTTCGCAATATTTCAATGCGTTGAAACAATCAGTTCAGGCACTCTAATCGCTTCGAAAAAACGTTATTTCTGCCACACATTTTTCAAGCAAAAAAATTGTAAACGCATATACACAGTAACTTAATGCTTCAAAATAAGTATCAAACAAATAACGCATGATGGAAAGATACAAAATCGTTTATGATATGAACTAGAACCGAATACGTTCATTTATGCCGCAATTATCGCATGAAAAATTTCACATTTCAATGCGTTCAGGCACTCCAATCGCTTTGAAAAAACGCTATATTTGCTACATATTTTCCGAACAAAAAAAATATATGAACGCGTTTACAGAAAGACTTAGTGCTTCAAAATACGTCTCGAACAAATAACGCATGACAGAAAGATCAAAAATCGTTTATGATATGAACTAGAACCGATTTTTCTGATAGAATAAGTATAGAATGTAACTGAGAACAATGGAATAACGAATGCGCTGGTACGTCAGTCATATAAGAATCAATTGCAATTCCGTCATCGCTAATTGAATTGGTTTTTGTTGATACCAAGGAAACATAATGGAAGATTTTTCACCGCTATGTCTCAATCTAAGCAAAATTTCGAAATTCGAATTTGAAATTGGAAACTTTCGAAGCAGTTGCATAATTTACATATTCAAGACAGAGTGCTCGATCGAAAAGTGCCTCAAACGAGATATCCGCTGCGAAGAATTCGACCTCACAGCGTAGATTATGTCGCTGCCAATGCTGATAATAAATTTTATGCTTTTAACTGAAATAATAAATAACGTTTTGTATGTGAACGTACCAAAGGGCGCAAAATTCATGGCAATATGTGTGAAGCCCAATAATTTCGATCATGGATGCAATAGAACACAATGAAAATTAATAAGTTCAACATTCGTCAATGACGAACAGTGGGCAGTTGTTGCAATCAAAATTTCAAAGAATACTGCCTTCAAATATAAACTGAGGCTGATTTTCCAAGATCTTCGAGAAACAAAAAGTGTGAATATGTTCCAGAACTCGCAAGGATAACGAAAAAGAAGTCACAAATGGAATTTGGCCTTTATAGAATTTTCATTATAGTATCTAGAATATAAGCATGCATTTGAGTAGCACTGTATAATTATGAAATTTAATTAAAAATAGTTGAATATTTACGATGTGTTAACGAGGCTCTAGCGTTTCAACGTGCGATCCCCTTCGTTTACAGTGCTACTTATATGAAGCGTACAATCATTTTGTCATTAATGGTGTATCGATAATCGAGGTGGCTTTGATCATCGGTTCAACTTGAGAAAATACAAGGACAGCCTGTCGTTTATCATTTATGATGTCTTGACGCGTGTTTGAAAGTCACATTAATAAATTTCACAAAAATTGAATGCGTTGAACCGGTTATTTTCATTATTACATTTTGGACGCGAGACAGAAACATAGTAAACCGTTTAAGATAGTCGGTTGATCGTAGGGATTTGTGATTTCATTCCCATGTAAAATATAGTAACCCAGAATCGAATTTTTTTCAAACAATAAGACATTGGTAATGTTTTTGTGTTCTTTGAAATGTTTTTTTTATTCAATCGAAATTTATCAACTGTGGGACATCGTAGTTTACGCATATGCTTCTTTTCATCTTGCAAAGAATTCAAAAATCTCGTTCTCCAGTATATCCATTATGTTTGGATATTTGATAAGCTCAAAATAGCGCCTTTGGTCAGTTAGCAATCTCAGGAGATGCGTAATATCAAAAAATTTCGAATGTGTGTAAACATAACAGAGAAAATATACAGGATGAACAACCGTTTCAACGTGCGATTTCAATCAGGAATGTATACCAGGTGTGTGCTATCCCAATGAGAAACGTATACACGATGCCTCAAAATACATCGTTCACGAAAAACATTAGGGGCGTCATTGGACTGAGGAAACTAACTTTGTTATTTTTTAGAGATACAGAGATGTGTGGGGTACTGTCACCTCACAATTTCACTGGAGAACATGAAAATATATTCAACGAATTTAGAGAAGTCAACATTATTTCGATAATGAATGATTCAATATGAAATGTATTTTATTTGATAATATAATGAACATCAATATTTTCCCATATGTGCCAAATTATCACATTAATCACTCAAAAAATATATAAAAATATAACTCGATGAGAAGTACATTTTTCTACGTAATTAAAAAACAAAAATAATACTTGGCGGAAAAGCAATAAGCCGTTAATGATAATCGGTTGATCGTAGGGAAATTGTGATGTCATTCGACGTCAGCGAGTGATAGAGAGAAACAAACATAGCGGCTTCGTTAATAATTGTTGAATTGTGAGAGATGCTCAATTTATTGGGAAAGAAATCAAAACCAAGATTATGATGTGCCGAGATAGCATCTTCAATAATAATTCATTGGAATTATCATACAGCGCGTACTGAGACGAAGGAATTTTGAAATCATTTCAGCAATATGATGCCACACAAAGTTCGGCAAATTTCTCGCGTTAACGTTATGTGAAAATTTGTTTTCGTTCTGATCGATTTTCATTGATTTTCAGTTTTCTTTTTTATTCTAATGAATTTTTCAACATTATATAATCAAATTTACGTCATGTGAATGATTTGAAATGAAACATGGTCCCTTTTCTGATTGCATAATGATATAATTTTTTGTGTTGTTACATAAGTATTCATTGATTACATTATGTACAATATGCGAAATAGTAATTTATTCATAAATAGATGTATTTTTAATCAGGAGTTCTTCGAGCTGGTGCAAAAGTCCAGGGCTGGAATACCAAACAAATTCCAATTGAATTGTCCAGCTTCAACTATTTTTCGAGTGAACTAAGTCATTGTATTTATAGTAGGAGTATTTTCTTGACAAAAAATATATGAACTGAAGGCTTTTTCAGCATAAAGCACCATTTTGGCAGATGCTTACGGAAAAGACCATTTATATTTTTTTTGTTCCATTTATCCTGAATCGTGAAAGCATTTTCAGCGATTACACATCTAGGTCTTTGAATCAAACTCAGAGTATCTGAATTCAGTGTACCATCCACGGAAATATTATATTTCTCTTGAAAACTATACATAATCGATTCAAAATCTACAAGAGAATTATTGTTATGGATGTGCCCATATCGAAATATATACTACATTGTTTCTTCTTTGGTCACATTTTCACAAGTAGTGAGGTAAGAAAAAATATGAGTACCCACCACAACATTTTGAAAAAATACTGAATTCACACGTCATTCTTCATTTTCATATATATGATCCTTGTGAGTATGTCGGTATTAGGTAGCCGGGCGGTTCAACGTGGGTGCTTTGTTCACTTAGTCAATCGGCCGATGTGTGAGTCGTTGGTTCAAGCCGCAGGCTGAACGCTCGATTTTCACTTGCTATCGTCCAACCCGTGTTAGGAATCACACGTTAAAAGGTAAGTCCTCGTTAATCCCTAGCTCGCACAACTTCTGAGGGGTGTCGTTCGTAGGATGCGATAGCTGGTTAACGGAAAAAAGGAAATTTCAAACATTTTGAAACATGTGTGGGCAAGATGGTAATGACGCCAGCATGGGGTTAAGGAAAAAAAATTACGACCTTAACCGCAACTTAGTTAATAATGATCTGCAAACGGGATAATATTGAAAGAATAATGACTAGTGGTCAAAAAATCATTTACACCAAACTGTACTGTATCATAGGACTAAATCTCCATGGTTTCGAGAATACAATATCCCAACTCTACGACTTTTTCAATCTCCTCAATCACCCAGGTCCCGGTTAATGCCCGTTCATCATCAGAATGTTGACACTTATGAGAGCTGAAGTTTTCACCCTGTTATGTTCGACAAAGAACAATGACAGATATCATCCAAAGTTCTCAGTTTTTCACCTGAAGCAACATTTTGAAGAATTCAGCTGGCTGATTGACAATAGATGTTTTAGGCTGATTCTCACGCTGACCAAACTTACCCGCATCGTTGTAATGTTCCTCAAACACGCTTCTGAATGTTGCTTCTCCCCCCACAGAAGTTGCATTTTTCATTGCTTTACGAATCCTTCTCATACCTTGGTACACTCGTATTACCACCATCTTGGGTGGTAATACCAAGCGATTAGAGTGCCTGAATTGATTGTTTCAACTCATTGAAATATTGCGAAATATTTCATGCGATAATCGCGGCATGAATGAACGTTTTATCACGCTAAGTTTTTGACATTTTTTTTAAGCGATTCTCATGTCATTTTTGCATCATTTTCCGTGACGCGAAACAATACAAATCATATGGGTTTTTAGAAGATATGAGGGTTTTGAAAATGCATTTTTTTCGATGCGATTCAAATGACAAAACTGTCTCATTTATCACATCGAAATTTTGCGAAATTTTCAATGCGTTTTCGAGACAAAACTGAACGTTTCATCGCATTATATCCTCCTAGATCCTCGTTACCACATTCCTTTCTCAAACGACATCCTATATACATTTTTCTGTTATGTTTACCTTTATCTGGTTAATTCCTCCTGAATCTCCGTTTTTCCTCTGGCGATGTATTCTGCATTTCTTCTCCTTTCATTTGACGCGCTGTACATGACGGTGCTACTATTATTATCGAAAATGTGGTTTAGTGCCCTTTTGACTGCAATCTTTGTTTTTTCTCTACTCCACGCTGACTTCATATACACTTCTTCCTCATATAAACATATATATTGCATCGTATAACTCTCACACACGTCACATCTACCTCGAGTTGGGTATTCCACAAGGTTTCGCTACGAGGTCTGAAAATTACTAAATTTAAGCTCCATAAGAAAAACCATTGGATTTTGAGCCAGAAACGAAGTTTTTTTTTAAATGACGTATTTTGAGACATCCTGTTGAACTGTCATGTTTTCTTAAATGACGTATTTGAGACACCCTGTACACACTGAAGAATCACACGGTAAAACAAAAGAGCCCCGTTGAACTATCCTGTTCCTTAAATGACACATTTTGGGGCATCTGGTACACATTGAAGAATCGCATGCTAAAACGATAGACCCCCTCAAACTGTCTTGTTTTTTCTTGAATGAGACATCCTTTACATATTGAAGAATCGCAAGTCAAAACGATAGAGCGCCGTTAAACTATCTTGTTCTTCAAATGACGTATTTTGGGGACATTCTATACACATTGAAGAGTCGCATACTGAAACGATAGAGCCTTGTTAAATTGTCATGCTTTTTCTTGAATGAGACATCCTGTACCTACTGAAGAATCACACGTCAAAACGATTGAGCCTCGTTGAACCGTCATGTTCCTTATGATGTATTTTGAGACACCCTGTACACTTTTAAGAATCACACGTTGAAGCGATAGAGCCCCATTAAACTTTCAATGACGCATTTTGGGACATCCTGTACACATTGACGTCATGTTTTTTTCTTCATTCCGATTTTTCATTCAATATTATTATTATACCATTATTTTTCACGCCAACGTATTTTGAGACACCCTGTACATGTTTTTTTCCCAAACGATGAGAAATTCTGTACACATTGAAGAATCACACGACAAAAAGAAAGAGCCTCGTTAAACTGTCATGTTTTTAATGACGCATTTTGAGACACCCTGTACACATTGACGTCATGTTTTTTTTCTTCAATCCGATTTTTCATTCATTATTATTATTATTATACCATTATTTTTCACGCCAACGTATTTTGAGACACCCTGCACATGCTTTTTTCCCCAAACGATGAAACACCCTGTATGGCAGCCATGTTTTTTTTCTTTAATCCGATTTCCCGTTCATTAATAATATTATACCGTTATTTTCCACGCTGACGTATTCGAGACACCTCGTACATGTTTTTTTCTCAAACGATGAGACATCCTGTACACATTAAAGAATCACACGACAAAACGATAGAGCCTCGTTAAACTGTCATGTTTTTAATTACGCATTTTGAGACACCCTGTACACATTGACGTCATGTTTTTTTTCTTCAATCCGATTTTTCATTCATTATTATTATTATACCATTATTTTTCACGCCAACGTATTTTGAGACACCCTGCACATGTTTTTTTCCCCAAACGATGAAACACCCTGTATGGCAGCCATGTTTTTTTTCTTTATTCCAATTTTTCGTTCATTTTTATTATTATATCATTATTTTCCACGCTGACATATTTGAGTCACCCCGTACATGTTTTTTTCTCAAACGATGAGAAATCCTGTACACATTGTAGAATCACACGACAAAAAGATAGAGCCTCGTTAAACTGTCATGTTCTTCAAATGACGTATTTTGGGGAACATTCTATACACATTGAAGAATCGCATGCTGAAACGATAGAGCCTTGTTAAATCGTCATGCTTTTACTTGAATGAGACATGCGACTATTATTAGCGAAGATAATGCCCTATTGGCATCGTCTTTCTTTTATTTTTCTTTGTCAATAAATTCTGCAATCGTTTTCCTTTCATTTGATGTACTGTACGTTGAAATCCAACTATTATTAGTGAAGATATAACCTAGTGCCCTATTGGCATCGTCTTTCTTTTATTTTTCTTTGTCAATAAATTCTGCAATCGTTTTCCTTTCATTTGATGTACTGTACGTTGAAATCCAACTATTATTAGTGAAGATATAACCTAGTGCCCTATTGGCATCGTCTTTTTTTTATTTTTCTTTGTCAATGAATTCTGCAATCGTTTTCCTTTCATTTGATGTACTATACGTTGAGATCCAACTATTATTAGCGAAGATACAACCTAGTGCCCTATTGGCATCGTCTTTTTTTTATTTTTCTTTGTCAATGAACTGCAATCGTTTTTCTTTCATTTATGTACTGTACGTTGAGATCCAACTATTATTAGCGAAGATACAACCTAGTGCCCTATTGGCATCGTCTTTCTTTCAATCAAAACTATGCTCAGATGTCAACCGTGGGTGTTTGGTGGCGGATACCACAATCTCGATTAATTCACAATAACTTCGGACTTAGCAAAATTCGCAACAACTTAGAATGTCCGTTGTTACACTACTGTTGCGAATCCAGAGAATGTGTGGAGGAATCTGATTGAGGGTGTTTTGATCGGAGAACTGAAAGTGTGGATTCATCGTATTCGGCCAACGTATCACTTGAGCTCAAGATTCTGATAGCTGACCTAATGTCACCATCAGCTATTTTACTCAAAACAAGCTTAGAAAAGTTTTGGTTATATTTCCTTTCATCGATTTGAGATGGAATGACATTGTTCTTGGAAATGAGAAGTTTGATGTTTTTCTTTATGAGAGATGCGAGAGAAGATCTACGGGAGTCCTTGGCATGTGGGATGGAGAACAAAGTATAAGGAAAAGTTAACAAGTTTTCCCAGCTTGTTGGAGAGTTTGTATGTAAGCATTCTTCTATAATTTCGCAAAGGGCAGAGGCAGAGCAATTTCTTGCAGATTTGGGAATCCTTTTTATAATGTGACTGGATCGTTTCAATGAGGACACTTTTTCATGAAACGTAGTATTGAATGACGTATCTTTATTAGAATGAGGCAACAGAACAGAATCGACAGCTTGTGTGAAAGCTGATTAATTCAAAGAGGATTTTGTATTAGAAATTTCGAGACGAGTAAATGAGAATTGAAAATCATTTGGGAAATTTTGTTTCATTTGAGTTTCTACTATTTTAGAAATGAATTCGAGACTAGTAACAGAGAATTGAAAAAAATTTGGAAAATTTTGTTTTATTAATCTTGTGAGAAATGCACAATTTCACTCTTGTTGAATTATCTGAGAAATATGTGTTATAATTATGAGTTTCTACAATTGTTGAAATGAATTCAAGACGAGTAAATGAGAATTGAAAATTATTTGGGAAATTTTGTTTCATTTGAGTTTGTGTTATTCGGTGAATGATTTCGTTAATCTTGTGAGAAATGCACATTTTCACTCTTGTTAAACGTTTCTACATCATTTGTGACAATTTGAGATGATTATCTCAAAACTGAAGGAAGTTTGATATTTTTCAGTTATGATAAACATGAATTTTGAGGAGAATTGAAAAATTCCCGTGGATTATTTGAGAAATTATATTATGATTTTCTACTATTTTAGAAATGAATTTGAGACTAGTAACAGAGAATTGAAAAAAATTTGCAAAATTTTGTTTTATTGATTTTGTGTTATTCGGTGAATGTATTGTTGATCTTGTGAGAAATGCACAATTTTACTCTAGTTGAACGTTTCTTCATTATTTATAACAATATGAGATGATTATCTCAAAACTGAAGGAAATTAATGGATATTCATTAATTTTGAAGCGTGAATTATGGAAAGAATTGAGGAAGTCGTGTGAATTATGTGAGTTATATTTATGAGTTTCTACAATTGTTGAAATGAATTCGTGACGAGTAAATGAGAATTGAAAACAATTTGGGAAATTTCGTTTTATTGAGTTTGTGTTATTCTGTGAATGATTTTGTTAATGCACAATTTCACTCTTGTTGAACGTTTCTACATCATTTGTAACAATTTGTGATGAGCATCTCAAAACTGGAGGAAGTTGGTGGAAATTCCCTAATTTTTGGTTCGAAGCGTGAATTACAGGAAGAATTGAGGAAGTCGTGTGAAACATGTGAGGTATGCGTGTTATATTCATGAATTTCTACAATTAATGAAATGAATTCGAGACGAGTAACTGAGAATTGAAAAAAGTTTGGGAAATTTTGTTTTATTTGAGTTTGTGTTATTCGGTGAATGTATTGTTAATCTTGTGAGAAATGCACAATTTCACTCTTGTTAAACGTTTCTACATTATTTGTAACATTTTGAGATGATTATCTCAAAACTGAAGGAAGTTAATGGATATTTCTTAGATTTGTGATACGTGAATTATAAGAAGAATAATTGTGAATTATGTGAGAAATATGTGTTAATGAGTTTCTACAATTGTTGAAATCAATTCGTGATGAGTAACAGAGAATTGAAAAATATTTGGAAAATTTTGTTTTATTGAGTTTGTGTTTTTCGGTGAATGATTTCGTTAATCTTGTGAGAAATGCACAATTTCACTCTTGTTAAACGTTTCTACATTATGTGTGACAATTTGAGATGATTATCTCAAAACTGAAGGAAGTTAGATTGATATTTTTCAGTTATGTTAAACATGAATTATGAAGAGAATTGAAAAATTCCCGTGGATTATTTGAGAAATGTGTGTTATATTATGAGTTTCTACTATTTTAGAAATGAATTCGAGACTGGTAACAGAGAATTGAAAAAAATTTGGAAAATTTTGTTTTATTGAGTTTGTGTTATTCGGTGAATGTATTGTTAATCTTGTGAGAAATGCACAATTTCACTCTTGTTGAACGTTTCTACATTATTTGTAACAATTTGAGATGTTCATCTCAAAACTGAGGGAAGTTAATGGATATTTCTTAAATTTGTGATACGTGAATTATAAGAAGAATTATTGTGAATTATCTGAGAAATATGTGTTATAATTATGAGTTTCTACAATTGCTGAAATGAATTCGAGACGAATAAATGAAAATTGAAAAAAATTTGGGAAATTTTGTTTCATTTGAGTTTGTGTTATTCGGTGAATGATTTTGTTAATCTTGTGAGGAATGCACAATTTCACTTTCGTTGAACGTTTCTACATCATTTGTAACAATTTGTGATGAGCATCTCAAAACTGAAGGAAGTTGATGGAAATTCTTTAAATTTGAAGCGTGAATTATGAAAAGAATTGAGGAAGTCGTGTGAATTATGTGAGTTATATTTATGAGTTTCTACAATTGTTGAAATGAATTCGTGACGAGTAACAGAGAATTGAAAAATATTTGGGTAATTTTGTTTTATTGAGTTTGTGTTATTCGGTGAATTATTTTGTTAATCTTGTGAGAAATGCACAATTTCTCTCTTGTTGAACGTTTCTACATCATTTGTTACAATTTGTGATGAGCATCTCAAAACTGAAGGAAGTTGGTGGAAATTCCCTAATTTGTGGTTCGAAACGTGAATTACTGGAAGAATTGAGGAAGTCGTGTGAAACATGTGAGGTATGCGTGTTATATTCATGAGTTTCTACAATTAATGAAATGGATTTTGTTGATCTTGTGAGAAATGCACACTCTCACTCTTGTTAAACGTTTCTACATTATTTGTAACAATTTGGGATGATTATCTCAAAACTGAAGGAAGTTGATGGATTTAACTTAGTTTCGTGATACATGAGAAGAATTGAAGAGTTCCTGTGAATTATGTGAGAAATGTGTTGTGTTATATTTATGGGTTTCTACAATTGTTGAAATGAATTCGAGACGCGTAACAGAGAATTGAAAAAAAATTGGGAAATTTTGTTTCATTTGAGTTTGTGTTATTCGTTTTTTTAATCGTGTGAGAAATACACAATTTCACTCTTGTTAAATGTTTCTACATTATTTGTAAAAATTTGTGATGAGTATCTCAAAACTGAAGGAAGTCGGTGGAAATTCCTTAATTTTGGGTTTGAAGCGTGAATTATGGAAAGAATCAAGGAACTCGTGTGAAACATGTGAGGTATGCGTGATATATTTACAATATTCGAAATGAATTCGAGACGATAACAAGAATTGTAAAAATTTGGGAAATTATTTTCATGTGAGTTTGTGTTATTCGGTGAATGATTTTATTAATCTTTTAAGAAATGCAAAATTCCACTCTTGTTGAACGTTTCTACATTATTTATAACTCTCATATATTGGTTTGCTCATTTGTCTTTACATATAAAAACAGTATCCTTTTTTGTACCTTTTCGGTCGACCTGCGATAAGCAGGACACATGGGCAGTTGACAATTGGAGTGCAACATTAAACAGTTTAAATAACGTAGTGGTGTTATAATTTCCACACCTTGGTCTGATCCTGAAAACTTTCAGGATACAACAAGTGGCGACGAGGATATTTCTTCAAAACCTACGAGCCGTGTGGTTCAAATTTTTTTTTTCGATCAAGTTATCGAAATAAGTGACTGTATTTCCAATAAAATGGCATCCAGTTCTGGATTGCTGGGAACATTAAACACCTTCGATCCAAAATCATCGGATTTCTCAGTGTTCAGTGAAAGGTTGGCACAGTTTTTCATAGCAAATGCAGTAGACGATGAAGGACGTAAAAAAGCTATTCTTCTCAATACTTTATCAGAATCGTGTTACATTTTATTGAGAAATTTGTGTGTTCCTGACTTGCCGGAAAAAAAAGGTTATAGTGAGCTACTTAAATTGCTCAAAAATCATTTTTCCACGGTCAATTCCTATTTTGCAGAACGTCTAAAATTTTATTCAGCGCAGCGGAATTTGAACGAAAGTGTTTCCGAATGGGAAGCTAGAGTAAAAAACTTGGCTTCAACTTGTGGTTCTGGTTCCGAATTAAAAGTAGTTATGCGTGACGTGTTGGCATCAACAACGAAAAAATTATGGAAAGATTATTTGAAGAAGATGCGTCGTTAACAACAGTTACATTACAATCTCTGGTAACAATGGGATTATCCAAAGAGTCCGCGCTGAAAGAAAGAGTAGCTCGGGAAAGTTTTGGTGTAAAATCGGAGGTGATGAAAGTGAAAGAAGAATCAGAAGTAAATTTCGGTCATTATAGTTATCATTCCCAAAAACCGGTGAGTGCAAAGTCTCCATCACAACTCAGGGGGCAAGAAAATTCCATTGTCGGAGCGTCCGCAGGCCCATCCAGGGAGTACAGAAACGATCGACAGGGGGTAAGCCACAAAACGAAAACAAGTAAGTGCACAGTTTGTGGCAGGTTAAATCACTCTGCTAAAGTGTGTTCATACAAAGATTGCATATGTCACAGATGTGGGATAAAAGGTCATTTGGCACCACAGTGTCGACGATTTGAGCATAATTTTTTAGTAGATGATTGTATTTCTGATGAACTCAAAAATGACTATGTTTTGTTTACGGGAAAAACAAGAGTATTCAGTTGATAAAAATACTGAGGATAATGATGACTTTTTAAATTTCAAATTTGATCATAATGATACTCTGGGAAATGTCAAGCCTGCTTTCGTAAAATTATTGGTGGAAGATATTCCCATTAATTTTGAAATAGATTCAGGTTTTGCTCATTCAGCTATCTCGGAAAAATTGTTAAAAAAACATTTTACGAATAAAATTCTTCATGACAATGATTTAACACTGAGGGATTATATTGGCTTGAGTTTCAAACCGTTGGGGTTTTTGAAGTTGGACGTACTCTTTGAAAATAGTAAATTTCATATTAAACTGTACGTCATTCGAAATGGGGGACCCCCGTTGCTCGGCAGGAACGAAATGAAAATGTTCAATATAGGAATATGTAAAATTAATTTTAACGAACAGGTAGTTTCAGTTCAAGAAAGTTTTTCTGACAAAATGAGTTTTTTGCTAAACTCATATAAAGAAATTTTTGATAACAATTTGGGAACTTTCAATAAATTTAAAGTATCTTTAAAATTGAAACCGACCGCTAGTCCAAAATTTTTCAAGGCTAGACCGGTCCCTTTCGCAATTAAACCAAAAATTGAAGCGGAATTTAATAGGTTGGTACAAAATGGAGTTTTAATTCCGGTGGAGTTTTCGGAATGGGCAACACCTGTTGTTCCAATATTAAAGCCAAATGGAGGCATTAGACTATGTGGCGATTTTAAAGTCACCCTTAATCCACAACTAGAAAATCAACATTTTCCTCTACCTAGAATTGAATATATTTTCAGCCAAATACAGGGTGGACAAAAATTTTCGAAAATTGACTTATCAGAAGCGTATCAACAGATTGTTTTAACGCCTGAATCACAAAAGTTAGTTACTATTACAACCCATAAAGGTTTATTTTCCTATACTCGCTTACCATATGGAATTACATGTGCTCCTGCTATTTTCCAAAATATAATGGAACAAATGTTTAATAAGCCTGGCATAGTATGCTTTCTTGATGACATTTTAATCACTGGCAAAAATGACCAAGAGCATTTAGAGCGTTTATCATCTGTATTCAGAATTTTACAAAATTCCGGTCTCAAAGTAAAAAAGAAAAATGTTCATTTTTTAAAAATTCTGTCAACTATTTAGGACACGTTATTGATAGGGATGGGTTACACACCTCCAAAGACCGGGTTCGGGCAATAACAGAGGCAGCTGTACCATCCACGGTAACTGAACTGAAATCATTTTTGGGTGCGATTAATTTTTACTGTAAATTCTTACCAAATATCTCGCAAATCTTGGAGTCTCTGTGTAGGTTACTAAAAAAAGATACTAAATGGCTATGGTCTGATGAATGCCAGGTAAGTTTTGAAAAAGCAAAAAAATTGCTACTCTCAAATTCTGTTCTCACGCATTTTGACCCCAACAAAAAAATTCAACTAAGCGTCGATACCTCTCAGTTTGCATTAGGGGCTACCATTTCACATATTTTTGAAAACAATACTGAAAGACCAATAGCTTTCACTTCCAGACTACTAAATTCATCTGAAATTAAATACTCACAAATCGAAAAGGAGGCGGCAGCTATCATCTTTGGAATTAAAAAATTTTATCAATATTTATTTTGCCAAAGATTCATATTAGTAACCGATCATAAGCCATTGTTGGCTATTTTTGGAAATGAACGGGGTTTACCCATGTTTGCTGCAAATCGGCTCCAACGGTGGGCCTACACTTTGTCAGCATTTGATTTCGATATCAAATTTGTAAATTCGGATAAAAATTATTCCGATTTTTTATCTCGCTTACCAATATCAGATTCAAAATCGAATACAATGGATTTCAAATTGAAAACGGAATTTTCGTATATAAATTATGTAGAAGAATCTAATTTACCGATAGATGTTAAACGGATTAGAAAAGAAGTCGCAGTAGACCCCATTCTCAGTAAAATCTTTTTTTATGTGCAATATGGATGGCCTAAGAAATGTCCATCTGATATTTTCAGACCATTTTTCAGACGAAAAAATGAAATCACAATTGAACAAGATTGTCTCATGTGGGGTTATAGAATGATAATACCAAAAAAATTCTGGAATTCTATCTTGGATGAATTGCATATCGCCCACATGGGTATGGTAAAAATGAAACAGTTTGCACGAGCTTATGTATGGTGGCCTTCAATAAATAGTCAAATCGAAAGTATAGCAAGCTCTTGCAGAGTTTGCTGTGCAATTTCTTCGAACTCAACAAGGTCATCTTTGTCAGTCTGGAAATGGCCTAGCTCTCCATGGACTCGATTGCATGCTGATTTCTTTGGACCGTGCTACAATAAATGGTTTTTGGTCATTGAAGATGCCTCATCCAAATGGATAGAATGTTCCGAAATGTCTAATAATACAGCTTCAGTCACAATACAAATTTTCAGAGAGTTATTTTCGGGATTTGGTTTACCTTTAGAGATATGTACGGATAATGCAAAAGCATTTACAGGTGGCGAATTTCAGAATATTTTGAAGCAAAGCGGCATTAAACATCTCACGGGGGCACCGTATTATCCACGTACAAACGGACAGGCCGAAAATGCAGTTAAATTACTGAAAAATACCATTATAAAGAGTAAAATTGAAAATCCATCTTTAGATACACATCTCATAATTCATAGATTTTTATTTCAATACAGAAACACACCACATTCAACTACTGGTGAAAAACCATGTAAATTACTTTTAGGACGAAATTTGAGAACCAAATTTGATCTTTTGTTGCCTTCCACGGAAAGGGTGGTGGAATCCAAGCAAAATTATCAACGAAAATATTACGGAAAAAAAATCAAAAATTTTGCGAAAACGATTGGGTATATGCCAGGGACTACCGTGCAAATGTTGAAAAATGGTGTCCAGGAAAAATTATACAAGATTTGGGCAAAAAAACTTTCTTGATCAAAACCGAAGGTGGATTAATATGGAAAAGGCATATCGACCAAATGAAAAGGGATATGGCTCCTAGAAATTGCTTTCCACAACAATCCGTGTCATCAAATAACGACCTTTCATTTATTCCACGATCGGTTTTGAGTGAAAATCTAGTAAATGATAAGGATCGTGTAGAAGTAGAAACTTTGTTAGATAACAATGGTTCAGTTAGGTGAATATGTAGTTAGTGATAGTGTAAATGTAGATACGGAAGAACAAGACATAACTAGTACTGAGGGTAGATTATTGAGGAGGCGTAGTAAAATCAAGGCGCCTGATCGACTTATTCTGTAGATGTGCTATGTTATCGGTTAGTCAATGTGAAAATGTATATATGTGTTTATATGTATGTATATAAAACTTGGGAATTTCTTTGGGTGAACAGCAGAACGGAAGTGTACTCTTATAACACAAGTTATTCCAATATTTCGATAAAATTTATTATCATCTTCAGGGAAAAGCTACAAATGTTTTATGGTGATAATACAATATGAAAAAGTTTTTTTTTTTAATTTTATTTATTTTTCATATTGTATTATCACCATAAAACATTTGTAGCTTTTCCCTGAAGATGATAATAAATTTTATCGAAATATTAGAATAACTTGTGTTATAAGAGTACACTTCCGTTCTGCTGTTCACCCAAAGAAATTCCCAAGTTTTGTTCTTAACTAGTCAGCAAAGACTGTCCTTCAACTGTATGTATATATATATATATATATATATATATATATATATATATATATATATATATATATATATATATATATATATATATAATTAGATTATTAATTTGTATAATAAGAAATTAAGGAAAGGGATGTCATATATTGGTTTGCTCATTTATCTTTATATATAAAAACAGTTTCTTTTTTGTACCTTTTCGGACACATGGGCAGTTGAAAATTGGAGTGCAACATTAAACAGTTTAAATAACGTAGCGGTGTTATAATTTCCACACCTTGGTCTGATCCTGAAAACTTTCAGGATACAACAATAACAATTTCAGATGTGTATCTCGAAACTGAAGAAAGTTGATGGATATTTCTTAGTGAATTATCAGAAGAATTGAAGAATTCCTCTGAATTATTTGAGAAATGCGTCATATGAGTTTCTGAAATTTTCGAAATGAATTCGAGACGAGTAACAGAGAATTGAAAAAAATTGTTTTATTCGAGTTTGTGTTATTCGGTGAATGATTTTGTTAAACTTGAGAGAAATGTACAATTTCACTCTTTGTTACAGATTATATATTTTTTTTATTTGTTTATCATTCAGTATATATTTTTTTGTTCCATTTAGTTAGCTATGAATGAGATATGTTCATAAAGAAAGTTGTTGTTGATTATCAAAAAAAGGTCAATAGACGTCAAAAAGTATAATTTGGTATTTTCTTGAAAAATAAAGTTTATAAGGTCCTTCGAGCTGAATTAGACATCAAAATATAGTATTTACAGTCCACAAATACGTACTGAAAAGGAAACATGTCTGAATATCGAAGAAGATCTCAGAGAAAAAATGCTGGCAAGACCAATAATTTTGATGATTATGTCCGATGGCCGCTGGCATTAGAGAGTAATATTCAAAGTATTCATGACACTGTTCAGTCAGAATCAAATATCTTCATGTCTTCGCATCAGCAAGGAGACGCAACTCAGGCGCTGGAAATTGTCCAAACAGCTCCCATAGAAGAGCCGACAGGTTCCGGATTTCATGTACAATCTAATAGAACTGGCAGTAGGGATGGAACAGATCCAGGATCAATCAGGTATCCATCAAAAGTATCAGATTCTACTAGAAAATCCACAAGGAAATCAAATTAATCCAAGGTATCTTCAATTTCTAGAAAGGAAGCGTTTGGCGTTGGAGACTGAGGTCGCGAGGACTGAGCTAATGAGGGAAGTGAAAAAACAGGAATTTGAAAATCAAATGAGGATTCTAGATCTTCAGAAAGAGTTAGCTGAAACTAGAATTGAAGAGAAAGAGTTATGCTCTACAGGAGATATCAGTTCAAGAAAATCGCTTGCAGAGAGCACAGATAAAGAAAGCATGTTCAGAGGAGTACAACAATGGGTTGATAAGTGTGAAGTGCATTCTGTTACTTTTTCACCAGAAAAAACGAAAATTCAAAACACAAATATGTCACAGGAAAATGACATTTCAAAATTATATCATGTTGTCGCCGATGCCATTAGAAGTGTTTCGAGGGGAAATTGTTCGAATAATCAGGCAATTGCTAAGGAACTACCTTTTTTTGATGGCAAACCAGAAGACTGGCCGTTATTCATCAGTCAATTTAACAGGAAAACTAATATGTATATTGATACATATTAGTATTAGTATTAGTATAGTGAGTATTGACTCAGAGGTTGAAGTGATGCTAATGTTACAGAGGTGCCTGAAAGGGGGAGCTCTTGAAGCGGTAAGGAGTTTATTATTGCACCCTAAAAATATTATTCATGTTATTGAAACATTAGAAATGCGTTTTGGTCGTCCAGAATACGTCATTGGTTCTTTGATAAACAAAACTCAGAATTTGCACTTTGCTAGAGATGGCGATTTTAATAATATTGTTAAATTTTCATGTCACGTCAATAATCTGTTGGCTACGTTGGAGCAATTTGAGGCAAGTAATCATTTGAATAATCCGTTTCTACTGGAGCAGTTGGTAGGAAAATTACCCAATAGTCTAAAATTACAATGGGGACAGAAGATGGTGCTAAAAGGAGGTAAGGTGATTTTGAAAGATTTTGGAATCTGGGCAAATGAATTATCTTCAGCTGCATGTTATGTAAGTCAAAGAACATTCCCTGCTACCACTCACCATCAGAAAAAATTTAATAATTCAAGATCGGAAAATATCTTGGTTGCTACAAATCAAGCAAACGATCACCCTAAATGTCTTTACTGTAATATAACTGGTCATGAAATTTACAATTGTTCCATATTGAAAAATGATAGCATAGATATTCGTTGGTCAAAATTATACAAAACCAAAATTTGCTTCTGTTGTTTGAAAACTGGTCATTCAAAGAGGTTTTGTAGATCAAAACAACGCTGCGGCTTTGAAGGATGCAAATTACGCCACCATACCCTTCTGCATAAAAGTAAATTTTCTAATGAACTTTCTCATACTGAAAAAATTGATGAAAGTGTTCAAACAGTTTGTCTCACCAAGAATAATTCTAAAGTTCTTCTCAGGATAGCTCCTATCAAAATTTATGGCCCAAAAGGGTATATAAATACTTATGCTCTGTTCGATGAGGGGTCAACCATATCTTTGATAGAAAGTCAGATCGCAGAACAACTAGGATTATCAGGGGAAACCAAACCTTTGTGCATGCAATGGGCTAAGAATATTGTTTCATATGATGAAGGTTCAAAATGTATCAATACGAAAATTTCTGGTGTTCATGAAGGGGCAAGAATCTTCCAAATGAGTAACAAACTTGTCTTTACCTTCTCAAACCATCGTGATGGATAATTTCAAAGATTATGTATATCTTCAGGGACTACCTATTCAAGATATGGTAGATGCAAATCCTACTGTTCTCATAGGTCAGGACAATATCCATTTAACAGTAGCAAGAAAAGTTCATCAGGGTTCTGATATAGTCCAATTGCTACTAAAACTAATTTAGGATGGGTTATCCATGGTAACACTTTAGAATCTGATCAAAATGTTCCTGCGATAACAATGATGAACTGAATCGTCTAGTCAGGGAATCTTTTAGTACCGAATCATTTGGCGTTTCTGTTTATAATAGAATTATTGACAGTGCTCATAGAAAAGCCCTTGATATTTTGGAAAAAACCACAGTTCATTTAGAATATGAAAAACGATATGAGACAGGGTTGATTTGGAAAAATGACAATGTAACTTTACCAGAAAGTGAATCAAATGCTATGAGAAGGTTGTTTTGTATTAAGAAAAAAATGTTGAGGGATAAATCATATTTTGATCAGTACTGCAACAAAATCCGTGACTACTTGAAAAAGGGGTACATTAGAAAATTAGAAACTTCCGAGGCGATTGAACAAAATTCTCGCACATGGTATCTTCCACATTTTGGTGTCGTAAATCCTAATAAGCTCAATAAGTTGAGACTTGTTTTTGACGCTGCCGCTAAGAGTAATGGTACCAGCTTAAATGAAAACCTTCTGCAAGGTCCGGATTATCTGACTTTATTACCAGGTGTTCTGATGCGCTTTCGTCGATTAAAATGGGGTTTCTGTGGGGATATACCGAGATGTTCCATAGAGTAAAAATTCGCAAGGAGGATAGATGTGCACAGCGGTTTCTTTGGCGAAATGGCGAGCAACAAAGGCAAGTAGATGAATACGAGTTACAGGTGATGATGTTCAGTGCTTCTTGTTCTCCATGTTCCGCACAATATGTTAAAAATTTAAATGCCAAGCAATCGAAATATCCTGAATTGATTAAAGATGTGGAGAGAAATTTCTATGTTGATGACTATCTGGATTGTTGTGATACAGAGCAAGAAGCACTCAAAAATCGAAAGAATCATTGAACTTCATAAAAATGGTGGTTTCGATATTGTTAATTGGTCTTCAAATTCACCTTTGGTTATCTCAAAATACGGAAATGAACATTTTAGGAGTATGGTGGGATGTGAAATCTGATTCGTTTACATTTAAAGTCGTTTATCATATGGTTCCCAAAGAAATAACTGAAGGTACGGTGATTCTTACAAAACGCCAAGTTTTGCAGTTGGTTATGTCGATTTTTGATACCTTAGGCTTTCTAACATTCTAGTCTATTAAGGGAAAAATCATTCTACTGGCAATCTGGCGAAGTGGCATCGGATGGGACGATAAGATTCCAAAAACAATCTTCCATAGATGGTTAGAATGGTTGAAACGGTGGGGAGTTCTTTTCACTTGTATGACAATTCGTGCAATTCACTTGGAAATCGCACACTCCTTCACTGCTGATGGTACAATAAAGGCTATAAGGAGGATGATATCACGCCAGGGTCCAATCAGACGCCTTTACTCAGAGAATGACACAAATTTCAAGGGAGTGAATGAAGAACTTTTGAAATTGTACCGTGAACTTAATCACCAGGAGCTAACTCGAAGAATGACAGAGATGGAGATAGAATGGCACTTCATTCCACCTGGTAGACCACATATGGGTGGATGCTGGAAAAGGTTAATAGTCTCGGTCAAGAAAATTTTGGGGGTTACTTTAAAGGAATAGTAGACCATTAACTCATGTTTCAGCCGATCCTTCCGATCCTCAGTGTTTAACGCCAAATCATCTACTGATTAGTTCGCCCTCAGAAAATCCATTTCCAACAAAATTCGAAGAACAAAACCTAAGAAAGCAGTGGAAGAAGTCTCAAAGACTGGCAGAGATATTTTGGTCCAGATGGGTTAAGGAATATTTACCGACTTTATCGAAGCGTGCAAAATGGATCAAGTTTGATGAACCTGTTGCGGTTGGCGATGTGGTCGTTGTTGCAGATGGCCACCTTCCGAGAAATACTTGGCCACTGGGTAGAATCACGGCAGCATTTCCAGGAAAGGACAATATTACGAGAGTAGTCGAGGTGAAAATATCTACAGGGGTCTTCAAACGTTCTGTAACCAAAATCTGTAGGGTGGATGTTGAATTTGGTGAAAATTTTTAAGAACTTTCACGGTGGGGAGAATGTTACAGATTATATATTTTGTTTATTTGTTTATCATTCAGTATGTATTTTTTTGTTCCATTCAGTTAGCTATGAATGAGATATGTTCATGAAGAAAGTTGTTGTTGATTGTCAAAAAAAAGGTTAATAGACGTCAAAAAGTATAATTTGGTATTTTCTTCAAAAATACCAAGGAAATTACACTCTTGTTGAACGTTTCTACATTATTTGTAACAATTTGTGATGAGTATCTCAAAACTGAAGGAAGTTGGTGGAAATTCCAGTTTTGTGTTGCGTGAATTATGACAAGAATTCGGTGAATGATTTTGTTAGTCTTGTGAGAAATGCACAATTTCTTTTGTTGACTCTTGTTAAACGTTTCTACTTCATTTGTAACAATTTGAGATGAGTGTCTGAAAACTGAAGGAAGTTGATGTATATTCCTTACTTTTGTGATACATGAATTATGAGAAGAATTGAAGAATTCCTGTGAATTATGTGAGGAATGCGTGATATATTTATGAGTCTCTACAATTTTCAAAATAAATTCGAGACGAGTATCAGAGAATTGAAAAAATTTTGGGAAACTTTGTAGTATTAGAGTTTGTGTTATTCGTTGAATGATTTTGTTGAACGTTGAACGTTTCTACATCATTTGTAACAATTTGAAATGAGTATCTCAAAACTGAAGAAAGTTTGTGGAAATTTCTTAGTTTTTTGTTGCACGAACTCTTCGTTTCTTCTCATAATTCACGCAACACAAAACTAAGGAATTTCCACAAACTTCCTTCAGTTTTCAGATACTTATCTCAAATTGTTACGAATGATGTAGAAACGTTCAACTAGAGTGAAGTTGTGCATTTCTCACAAGATTATCGAAATCATTCACCGACTAACACAAATTCAAATAAAACAAAATTTCCCAATTTTTTTTCAATTCTCTGTTACTCGTCACGAAATCATTTATGAAAATTCAGAAACTCAAAGTTATCACGCATTTCTCACATAATTCACACGAATTCTTCAATTCTTCTCATAATTCACGCAACACAAAACTAAGGAATTTCCACAAACTTCCTTCAGTTTTGAGATACTCATCTCAAATTGTTACAAATGATGTAGAAACGTTTTACAAGATTGAAATTGTGCATTACTCACAAGATTAACAAAATCATTCACCGAATAACACAAACTCTAATACTACAAAGTTTCCCAAAATATTTTCAATTCTCTGATACTCGTCTCGAATTCATTTCAAAAATTGTAGAAACTCATTAATATATCACGCATTTCTCACATAATTCACACGAATTATTCAATTCTTCTCATAATTCACGCAAGACAAAACTAAGGAATTTCCACAAACTTCTTTCAGTTTTGAAAAACTCATCTCAAATTGTTACAAATGATGTAGAAACGTTCAACTAGAGTGAAATTGTGCATTTCTCATAAGATTAACAAAATCATTCACCGAATAACACAGGTGGTATGCGTGATATATTTATGAGTATCTACAATTTTCGGAATGAATTCGAGACGAGTATCAGAGTATTGAAAAAAAATTGTGAAATTCTGTTTTATTCGAGTTTGTGTTATTCGGTGAATGATTTTGTAAATCTTGTGAGAAATGCAAAATTTCACTCTTGTTGAACGTTTCTACATTATTTGTAACAATTTGAGATGATTATCTCAACACTGAAGGAAGTTGATGGATATTTCTTAGTTTTGTGATATATGAATTATGAGAAGAATTGAAGAAGAATTCGTGTGAATTATGTGAGAAATGCGTGATGTATTTATGAGTTTCTGAAATTTTCGAAATGAATTCGATCGAGTAACAGGGGATTGAAAAAAATTTGGGAAATTTCGTTTTATTTGAGTTTGTGTTATTCAGTGAATGATTTTGTAAATCTTGTGAGAAATGCAAAATATCACTCTTGTTGAACGTTTCTACATTATTTGTAACAATTTGAGATGATTATCTCAACACTGAAGGAAATTGATTGATATTTCTTAGTATTGTTGTTACGTATATATTAAATTTTCACTCAAAAGGAAAGTCCTTAATGCCGCTATGCGGTACTTAGCCTACGCCTGAAATTAAATTATTGTTAGATTCCTCGTATTATGGGATATATTGTTGTCCTGTGATGACACAAGGAATAATACTTGAAAACTCACCTCCGATTATCGAACCCTAATAATTCGAAGACGTTTTCATACACAGTTGGAAAAAAACTGATATAAATATCCTCCGAAGAGATAAGAAAACGGAATTCTCAACCTTCCAAATCAGCACTATTACGAATCCGTTTCTGTGAACATGTGATTTACAACCGCTCATAGCGTTTACGAGAATCCCTAAGTTAAATTCACAGTTCGAGTATCATTGTCGATTTCCAACTGAAAATGATTAAAATACCTTGGTCAAGGACCAACAAAGTTACTAATTTTTCCGTTAGTGGCAGCAGCTATCGGGTGGTTGTTTATGATCTTAATATGAGCTATTAGTACGTGGGCAAGCGACAATAAATAGGTACCTTTTACGGATAACGTAACATTGTGATACATGAATTATGAGAATAATTGAAGAATTCGTGTGAATTATGTAAGAAATGCGTGATATATTAATGAGTTTCTGAAATTTTCGAAATGAATTCGATCGAGTAACAGAGGATTGAAAAAAATTTAGGAAATTTCGTTTTATTTGAGTTTGTGTTATTCGTTGAATGTTTTTGGTAATCTTGTGAGAAATGCAAAATTTCACTCTTGTTGAACGTTTCTAGAGTAACAGAGAATTGAAAAAAAATAGTGAAATTTTGTTTTATTTGAAATATGAATTCGAGACGAGTAACAGAGAATTGAAAAAAAATTGGGAAAATTTATTTTATTTCAGTTTGGGTTATTCGGTGAATGTTTTTGGTAATCTTGTGAGAAATGCACAATTTCACTCTCGTTCAACGCTCATAGCGTTTACGAAAATCCCTAAGTTAAATTCACAGTTCGAGTATCATTGTCGATTTCCAACTGAAAATGATTAAAATACCTTGGTCAAGGACCAACAAAGTTTCTAATTTTTCCGTTAGTGGCAGCAGCTATCGGGTGGTTGTTTATGATCTTAATATGAGCTATTAGTACGTGGGCAAGCGACAATAAATAGGTACCTTTTACGGATAACGTAACACTCCCTTAAGTTCCTCAAAAATATATATATATATTTTTTTTCTGCAGGGATAAGTTTCCTGATCAACCCAACTTGATATCTTTTATATGCCAGGAACCCAAAGATTTGCCTGTTTCGAAGTTGGCGAGTTCATAAACATTCGTCGATAACTTTTTCAACACCCGACATTTAACATATTTTGGAGCTAATTTACCCTGAAAGTAAGCAGATGCATCAAGAGCTGAATATTCTTTTTCCACACTTCCTGGCCCACAGCCAAGGTCAAAGGGCGTCTACGCATATTGTAGCGCTCTGCACTCGCAGAATAGGACTTTTTAAGTTTCGATCGAACCTCTGAACATAATTCCTGGACTTCTCGAACATGGTCTGATAACTTGTCCCTAGAAGCGAAATCTAGAGGCTGGTTATCTTGAAATTCCTGATGTCTTCTAAACATCCTACCTGACAAATAAACTTCTCTGCCAAAATTGAGATAAAAGGCACTATGACCTGTGGTCTCATGAACCGCAGACCTCAAAGCATATCCCAGACTTGGCAATTTTTCATCCCATGTACGATGTGAACCACTGATATAGCTCCTAATCATCGTTTTCAAGACTCGATTGACCCTTTCGGTGGGATTGGCATTAGGGCTATATTGGGCGTTGAATACAATTCTACAATCATAGGATTCACACATCTTCCGAAATTTGTTGAACACATACTGTCGACCATTATCGCTTATCAATCTTTCAGGGACTCCAAATACCATGAATACATTTTCCTCTATGAAGCGGGCACAAGCTTCTCCGGTAGCCGACTTCAAAGGACAAAGCAATGTGAATTTGGTAAATAGGTCTGTAACAACCAAAACGAACCTATTGCGCTTATGTGACAGTGGTAAAGGACCTATCAAATCCGTGGCAACTACTTCCCATGGATGAGATAGTACTCTAGTGGACATAACTCCATAAGGCTTCTTTTGTTCTGGTTTTTGAGCCTTGCATATTTCACAACTCCTCACGTATTTTAAAATATCGCTGCTCATACCGGGCCAATAATAAAGTTTAGAAATACGTTTTCGCGTTTTGAAATAGCCCAAATGTCCTGCTGTCACGTCATCATGATTCTCTAAGAGAACGGATCGACGAAGGTCTTTGGGGTCAACGATTTTCCAGTCCGAATCAGCATCGGGTGATGGATAACCTGTATCGACAAACTTGTAAACCAAATTCTTGTCCACCTTCCATTTCGGAAACTTTTGGGGACTAGTCAAAATATTGGAACGAAGTTTCCGATACCAATCTCCACAATTTACTGGATCGATATCAATCAGAGATATTCCTGGTGTCACCATCCTAGACAGGGCATCCGGTACGAAATGGTATTTTCCACTACGATGGATTATCTTGAAGTCATAACCTTGGAGTTTCAAAGCCCAACGAGCTAACCTTCCAGATGGGTTTTTCAAATTGAATAAAAACTTCAGGGAAGCATGATCAGTTACTACTGTGAATTTCGAACCTTCTATATATGGTCGAAATTTGTCTATACCAAATAAGACGGCTAAACACTCAATCTCTGTCGTTGAATACTTCGTCTCGGGAGCAGTGAGAGTTCGACTGGCATGGGAGATCACCCTTTCTCCATCATCAAAATGTTGGGTCAACACGCATCCCAAACCTGTTTGTGACGCATCGCACTGGATTGTGAATTCACGCGTATAATCTGGTGATGTTAGTATGGGTGCGAATATCAAGAGCTGTTTCATGTCCTGAAAAGCAGCCTCGCAATCATTGGACCAATCGGAATAAAGCGACGGTACCAAGACACCATGCCGATGAATCGTCTGACATCCTTGACGCAACGGGGTGTTGGATAATTCACCATTGACTCGACTTTTGCAGGATCAGTATGAAGTCCATCTTTCGTAACTAGATATCCTAAATATTTCAGTTCGGACTTCAGAAAATCACATTTTTGTTGATTAACGGTGAGTCCCGCGCTTAAAAGCTTTTCAAAAACTCGTGAAAGAGTTTGAAGATGACTTGAAAAATCGGGAGTTGCGATTATAATGTCATCTAAACACACAAAGACAAATTCTTCCAATTCAGGCCCGAAAATAGTATCTATGAGACGCTGCCACGTTGCCGGACTGTTATGGAGTCCAAATGGCATCCTAGTAAATTGATATAAGCCTCGAGTTGGTACCGTGAAAGCGGTTTTGTCTTTACTGGACTCTTCAAGCAAAATTTGATGATAAGCACTTTTGATGTCGATAGACGAAAAATATTTCGCATTATTTAACCTCGCCAAAATGTGATTAACATAAGGGAGGGGGTAAGCATCTCGCCGGGTTACTTCATTGACTTTACGAAAATCAATACAAAATCGGTAACTTCCATCAGGTTTTTTAACCATCACTACTGGGCTAGACCATGCAGATTTGGACGGTTCGATAATACCTAGAGATAACATCTCGTCTATCTCTTTATCTATCACCTTCTGAATATAAGGCGAAACTGGGTAATATCTTTGTTTTATGGGAGGACTGTTCCCTGTATCAATAACATGAGTGATCCCTTTTGCATAACCCAAACCATTTCCCATTTGATCAAAGTAACCTTGAACTAAATCATTGACCATTTTGACTTGATCAGGATTCAAATAATCTGTTGAGGAAAGGCGATCAACAAAATCACACGACTTTCCCAACTCATATGAATTATTTCTAAAAGAAGTGATAATATCCATATCTCTCCAAAAATCTATGCCAAAAATAATTTCATCCTGTAAATCTAACACAACTGAACATTTCATCAACTCAACCCTTGAATCCAATTTTATCGGAATATTAACTATACCTAAGACATCATTTTTCCCCATTTGCCAACGAAACACTATGAATATTTTTCTCTAAAAGTATATTAAATTTAGATAGTTTATACCAACCATCTCTACCAATACAAGTCCGAGATGCTCCGGAATCTAGAAGACCTCTGAAAAGAACACCATAGATCGTGACCTCTAAGCGGGGTCTCGGATCTGAACCAACCGAAGTGAACAAGGCATTCACTTTTTCTCTTCGGTATTCTCCACCGACAAATAATTTCCATGACTCCCAGGAGTCATCAACCGGTTTTGTAGAAATACCTCACTTAGAGACCGTTGACCGGTTTGACGTTGGCCTCTCTTGTCGTTTTTTGGATTACAGGAACAAGTATATTTTGTTACACCTGATTTTCCACAACAGAAACAGAACTTTCTGGTTCTAGGTTCCCTACACCGAGAAAATTTGTGTTGATTAGAATTACAATTCCAACATGATTTATTACAACTCTCAGCCTGATCAACATGTACTTCATGAACCGAAGGTGGGTTTTCAAGTGGACCATTGTATGCTAAGTCGGGTTCCAAAAGACAAACATTACCTTGTGTCTTAGATTTGTATGCAAGTTCACGTGAAATCTCGATTTTTTTACAATTTTTTAAGAGTTCGTCAACACTCCTTATTTCAACCAGAGCTAATTTTTCAATGAAGTACGGTCCAATATTCCGTTGTAAGGTGGCAAGTTTATCGTCTTCACTACAATTAACAGGGAGACGGTTGAACATGTTTATCATACAAGCAAAATATTCACCAACTTTTTCGTTCGGCTTTTGTCGATTTTTTCCCTAACCGATCGAAACCACAAGAGAGCTTTATCACTCAAAATATCTTCCAGAGAATCGACTAAATCCTGGTCTGATACGTGCCGTGATTTTTTATACTCTGAAACGCGTTCTAAAAATGCATTAACACTTATAGTGTTAGGTTTGCCAGAAAAAGATATGTCCCATTTGTAGACAGGAGTGGAATTCGTTTTATAAACCGTATTTACTACCGGTACTGAAGAGGTTGTAGAAACTACTCCATCACCAAGAACAAGCTTGTCTTCCAATTGTTCCTCTAACTTGCATAATCGTTCGAAAATACGAGCTGAAGTTGCATCATTGTCCGGGACATTGATTCTCTTCAGTCTAGCATACAAATGCTTGAGCTTCGACTCTACAAAGCGAGCATCATGGCTATTTGATTTTATGCTGTCTCGAGAATTCAAATAATCAGCTAAGGAACGAATTTTTTCCTCACAAATCTGTAATTCCTCCACAGCATTGAGTTTGCATGAAGGATGACAATCAGCAGAACCAAATTCCTCCCCTTCTACCAACTCTTTTAATTTCATACGCATGGTTTTCACGGTTTTGCTTGTAATTTTCGTGATACCTCTTACATGTAATTCATAGACTAATTCGTCTCTGAGCAATCGTGAGAAATCCATTTTTATATAAGTTTCCCAAAAACAAAATACGAAAATGAATATAAACAAATTCACCCAAATTAGTGTATGCTCCCGTACTATGGAATTATCGTTAATGCATCAAGAATCAAAGCAATCGACACAAATGTAAAAAAACCAATACCATGTCTTGGAGAAAACAGAATAAAAAAATGTATAAAGATAATGACTACCTACTGTTCACAAAGTCAACTGAACCTACAATTTTTTAGGTATAATTTTTTTTGTTTCGTTTGTTTTCTTATCTTTCTTGGCAAGCCAATCTCACGTTAATGACAATATATAAAGAACTTCAATTAACACTACCAAATGAAATGAAATGAAATTTATCTATGCCTGAATAACAAAATGTATTTCCAGACGTCACGTCAGGGCGCCAAAATCCCTTGTTATGTAATATTTTTTTCTTATTACTTATTTATTCAATCATTAGTTCATATGTGGGGTATTTTAGATATAAACCGGATAGGGTTATTTGCTCACAGCTAGCTTTTAGACAGCGAGAGGGGGGGTGAGTTATACAAATGATTTATGTTCCAAGGGCGCCAACAGATTTACTATTAACCCTATATAATGTAATAGCAAGCAGATCCAAATCTATAAATTATCCACGATACAGTAATGCCCCAATAAAACTCAAAATTTGGCAAATGGATATATTGACATATTTTCACACAGGGTTTGGCAATGTGCAAGGAAAACCGTAACTAATAAATAATAGTCAACCACGGAGGGGGTACGAACCCCCTCCGTGGGTTCGTGCACGAGCACGACAGAGAAAACTGGACAGGGTGTTTGGGAAAAAGAAAACTACCCTTCCAATCTCCTGCACAATGAGGGGAAAAACTTATTTTCTAGTTAGAAATTTCTGAAGAAAAATTTGACCGGAAGACATGATATTGGTAATGTGAAATGTGAAGGTATTAATATAAAAAATAATATATATATATATATATATATATATATATATATATATATATATATATATATATATATTAAATTTTCACTCAAAAGGAAAGTCCTTAATGCCGCTATGCGGTACTTAGCCTACGCCTGAAATTAAATTATTGTTAGATTCCTCGTATTATGGGATATATTGTTGTCCTGTGATGACACAAGGAATAATACTTGAAAACTCACCTCCGATTATCGAACCCTAATAATTCGAAGACGTTTTCATATACAGTTGGAAAAAAACTGATATAAATATCCTCCGAAGAGATAAGAAAACGGAATTCTCAACCTTCCAAATCAGCACTATTACGAATCCGTTTCTGTGAACATGTGATTTACAACCGCTCATAGCGTTTACGAGAATCCCTAAGTTAAATTCACAGTTCGAGTATCATTGTCGATTTCCAACTGAAAATGATTAAAATACCTTGGTCAAGGACCAACAAAGTTTCTAATTTTTCCGTTAGTGGCAGCAGCTATCGGGTGGTTGTTTATGATCTTAATATGAGCTATTAGTACGTGGGCAAGCGACAATAAATAGGTACCTTTTACGGATAACGTAACATTGTGATACATGAATTATGAGAATAATTGAAGAATTCGTGTGAATTATGTAAGAAATGCGTGATATATTAATGAGTTTCTGAAATTTTCGAAATGAATTCGATCGAGTAACAGAGGATTGAAAAAAATTTAGGAAATTTCGTTTTATTTGAGTTTGTGTTATTCGTTGAATGTTTTTGGTAATCTTGTGAGAAATGCAAAATTTCACTCTTGTTGAACGTTTCTAGAGTAACAGAGAATTGAAAAAAATTAGTGAAATTTTGTTTTATTTGAAATATGAATTCGAGACGAGTAACAGAGAATTGAAAAAAAATTGGGAAAATTTATTTTATTTCAGTTTGGGTTATTCGGTGAATGTTTTTGGTAATCTTGTGAGAAATGCACAATTTCACTCTCGTTCAACGCTCGTAGCGTTTACGAAAATCCCTAAGTTAAATTCACAGTTCGAGTATCATTGTCGATTTCCAACTGAAAATGATTAAAATACCTTGGTCAAGGACCAACAAACTTTCTAATTTTTCCGTTAGTGGCAGCAGCTATCGGGTGGTTGTTTATGATCTTAATATGAGCTATTAGTACGTGGGCAAGCGACAATAAATAGGTACCTTTTACGGATAACGTAACATTGTGATACATGAATTATGAGAATAATTGAAGAATTCGTGTGAATTATGTAAGAAATGCGTGATATATTAATGAGTTTCTGAAATTTTCGAAATGAATTCGATCGAGTAACAGAGGATTGAAAAAAATTTAGGAAATTTCGTTTTATTTGAGTTTGTGTTATTCGTTGAATGTTTTTGGTAATCTTGTGAGAAATGCAAAATTTCACTCTTGTTGAACGTTTCTAGAGTAACAGAGAATTGAAAAAAATTAGTGAAATTTTGTTTTATTTGAAATATGAATTCGAGACGAGTAACAGAGAATTGAAAAAAAATTGGGAAAATTTATTTTATTTCAGTTTGGGTTATTCGGTGAATGATTTTGGTAATCTTGTGAGAAATGCACAATTTCACTCTCGTTCAACGTTTGTACATTATTTGTAACAATTCGTGATGAGTATCTCAAAACTGAAGGAAGTTGGTGGAAATTCCAGTTTTGTGTTGCGTGAATTATGAGAAACATTCGTGTGAATTATGTGAGAAATGCGTGATATAATAATGAGTAACTAAATGAATTGGAGACGAGTAACACAGAATTGAAAAAAATTTGGGAAACTTTGTACTATTACAGTGTTTGTTATTCGGTGAATGATTTTGTTAGTTTTGTGAGAAATGCACAATTACTTTTGTTAACTCTTGTTAAACGTTTCTACTTTATTTGTAACAATTTGAGATGAGTATCTGAACACTGAAGGAAGTTGATGAATATTTCTTAGATTTGTGATACATGAATTATGAGAAGAATTGAAGATTTCCTGTGAATTATGTGAGAAATGCGTGATATATTTGAGTTTCTCAAATTTTCTAAATGATTTCGAGACAAGTAACAGAGAATTGAAAAAAAATTGGGAACTTTTGTTTTATTTGAATTTGTGTTATTCGGTGAATGATTTTGTTTATCTTGTGAGAAATGCACAATTTCACTCTAGTTGAACGTTTCTACATTATTTGTAACAATTTGAGATCATTATCTCAAAACTGAAGGAAGTTGATGAATATTTCTTAGATTTGTGATACATGAATTATGAGAAGAATTGAAGATTTCCTGTGAATTATGTGAGAAATGCGTGATATATTTGAGTTTCTCAAATTTTCTAAATGATTTCGAGACAAGTAACAGAGAATTGAAAAAAATTTGGGAACTTTTGTTTTATTTGAATTTGTGTTATTCGGTGAATGATTTTGTTTATCTTGTGAGAAATGCACAATTTCACTCTAGTTGAACGTTTCTACATTATTTGTAACAATTTAAGATCATTATCTCAAAACTGAAGAAAGTTGATGAATATTTCTTAGATTTGTGATACATGAATTATGAGAAGAATTGAAGATTTCCTGTGAATTATGTGAGAAATGCGTGATATATTCCTAGTTTCTACAATTATTGAAATGAATTCGAGACGAGTAACAGAGAATTGAAAAAAATTTGGGAAATTTTGTTTTATTTGAATTTGTGTTATTCGGTGAATGATTTTGTTAATCTTGTGAGTAATGCACAATTTCAATGTTGTAAAACGTTTCTACATTATTTGTAAGAAAACTGAAGGAAGTTGGTGGAAATTCCTTAATTTTTGGTTTGAAGCGTGAATTATGGGAAGAATTGAGGAAGTCGTGTGAAACATGCGAGGTATGCGTGATATATTTATGAGTTTCTACAATTTTCGAAATGAATTCGAGACGAGTATCGGAGAATTGAAAAAAATTTGGGAAATTCGGTTTTATTCGAGTTTGTGTTATTTGGTGAATGATTTTGTAAATCTTGTGAGAAAAGCAAAATTTCACTCTTGTTGAACGTTTCTACATTATTTGTAACAATTTGAGATGATTATTTCAAAGCTGAAGCTGAAGAAAATTGGGAAATTTTGTTTCATTTGAGATTATGGTATTCGGTAAATGATTCTGTTAATCATTTACCGACAGGAAGTTGGTGGAAATTCCAGTTTTGTGTTGCGTGAATTATAAGAAGAATTGAAGAATTCGTGTGAATTATGCGAGAAATGCGTGATATATTATGAGTTTCTGAAATTTTTGAAATGATTTCGAAACGAGTAGGACAGAATTGAAAAAAATTTGGGAAATTTTGTAGTATTAGAGTATGTGCTATTCGGTGAACGATTTTGTTAACCTTGTGAGAAATGCTCTCTTTGTATATATATATATATATATATATATATATATATATATATATATATATATATATATATATATATATAAATATATATATATATATATATATATGTATGTATATATATGTATATGTATAGATATAGATATATAAATAAACTGATGACAGAGTGGCCTGTGTATGCCATATCTTTCAAGACAAATAGTTTTGGAGAACTGTGCTATAACATCTGTAACAAGCATGACACACTAGTAATTTACTATAGGTGATTGCAAAAGTCACAAAAAAAATGTATTACAATTATTGCATTTATTTCAATTAAATATGTTCAACACAGAGAAAAATAAATATAAATAAAGATACAAAAAAATAATCATAATATATACAATTAATACAATTAATATATAATTAAAATGTCACTGATGTACAATATTGGTTACCGTTACGAATACTAAAGTTACCTTTGCTGTTCCTTATCACAATATAAAAATGTAATATTTATATCCGAAAAAAATTATATATATTAAAACTAAAAATTTTTGACAAAAAATTGAGGTCTTAAAAACTTTTCAATCACAATGTCGCTCATTCTTACTTTTGTATACAATGCTTGCAAGGCATTATACTTATATACATACGAATTCAATTTGAATGTATTTACAGTAATAAATTTCCACTTCAGACAATTTATATACATTATGTACATATTATAATTAAAACTAAAGTAGTTGAACTCCTACTATTTGCCACTCGCATCTGAAACAAAATAAAAATCATTAAATAATTATCGTAGGTAATCACAATGAACCCTGAAATGTTTTTTTTTATTTTTTGGGTGTATAACCCTCCACAATCTCATGAATAAACAAAGTTGATGGAGTTATATTTATGAATTTTGCCTACAAATTGATCAATTGAAAAAAATGGTATGTATGGAAATTCATAAAAAGAAAACCTTTATTGTCTAAACAGACACTAGGCCCAATTACAGGACACTGTAAGCAATTTTGGAATGAAAGTATTAAATTTATGAAATAAATACATATCCTAATAGTAATACATTCGTGGAATAAAAAAAAAATAGGTGAAAGAATAACGAATTTCAAGTAAGTGTTTGATGATTTACAAAAATAATATACAATTTTGGAATGAGTGTTAAATACATGAGATTTTCATGGAATAATGAGTATTTGTTGATTCACAAACAATGGTTTTTATCTCTTTTCTAAATATATTCAATAGTGTTGAATATATGTCAACTTTCTGACACTTGATTTAATTTATAGCACATTGCAAATAACGGAGATGTGAATAACATATTGATTCTCAATGTTGGTAGGTAAAAACATTGTTCAGGTCTTCCACTGATTGTTGGCACATGGAACTCTAGTTGAGACAGTAGTTTTGGTGAGTTGACAAGACTGTTTACCAGTTTGTATATGAATACACAGTAATAATAACTTTTTATATCTTCATGAGATAGAAAATGAAAACTATTTAACAATATATTACTATCTATTTCCTGTCTGGGGTACTCATTATCTAGTTTGTAGATGACATATTTC
The DNA here is from genome assembly GCF_025532065.1 of Leptinotarsa decemlineata. Lineage (NCBI taxonomy): Eukaryota > Metazoa > Arthropoda > Insecta > Coleoptera > Chrysomelidae > Leptinotarsa > Leptinotarsa decemlineata. The sequence continues at coordinate 51,401 of NW_027412560.1, forward strand.
ACAAACCGTCGTTGGACAGATACAAGCGATTGAATGTGTAGTATATTGTTGTAAATCATGCCTGAAAGAAAATAACGCCGGCCGCCACTGGTAGCCATAAACCAATGGTGACTTAGCTAAGAGCAAGCAAATGTACGATGATTCCCCACCACTCTAGAGCAGCGAGAATAATGCTACCGATTTCGACAGAATTTCGGCAAATTTTCTACCGCATTCGATTACGATATATAAACGCCAGCCACGAGCATATCGAGACAGTCAAGTGGAAGTTACAATGCGATACGCGAAGTGATCTATCAAGGCGATAGACATTCAAATAATAGTTGAATTGTTTGCTGTATTTAAAGTGAAATAAAGTTAAGTTTGATTATTCAGTGTAGTCAATTATTGGTCAACCCACGGGTAAAAAACGTAACAATATATAGGAGACAAGAGAAAACAGCCTTATTCTAGACGGGACATAACAAATGAGTTTTAATAAAACTGTTTTTCAAACCTTTACAACATCTAAATATAAGTTCGACATTATTTTTGCAGCAGTTACATTTTTCTCTATGTGAAATTCTATCTAGAGTTTGGTATCATGAATACTCCCAAGTCTTTGCAGCTGTCTGTTTCTTCAACTAAATAATCATTAATCGAATAATTATGGTCATGAGTGGTACGTTTGCTACAAAATGTGGTATAATTACATTTACTCAAATTGAGTGGAATATTGTCAGGAGGTAACTCTATGACATGAAAAACTTTCAGATCATCAACAGATAATAGAATTTCACTATCTATATTCAATCCTATGTCATTGATGAACAGGGAGAATACAAAGGAAACTTCCCTGTGGAAGCTCCCTGTGGCGCTCCCACATATTTAAATTTTATTTGAATCATTTGAAGTACAGACATTTTATTTTTTTAATCAATTATTCGATTTATAGGCAAAATGTACGAATACGAGCAGTTACTGAATAATTGGACTTTTCGGGGGATATATTAAGCAATAAATTTTCAAGTTGAACTTTTCAATTTGCCCTTTATTACACTTCTACAAATTCAATATTGATTTAGCTTTGTTTTTATTTTCAGATTGCGGAAGGTTATACACCCAAAAAACAGAAAGAAACATTGACTGGTTCCAATAATCTGGAACATGAGAAAATCGTCAATGTGAATACTGTCATTCGTTCAGCACCATGACAGTGCAATTTTTCAGGAACACTGAATATGTTGATAAACGAGACTTGTCTTATTATAGACACTCATAGGATGAATGAATGACATAACAGAGACAAGCCTTTTCAAAAGCGAGTGTTATTTTTTTAGTGAAAATTTTGATATTTTGAAATTTTCTCTCCATGCAAAATTATGAAGTTTTTTGTGGTGAGATCGGGCTATACTTAATCAAAATCTGTGATGAAAGTATTATAACTTCCTTGTGAATTTTTTATTGAACATATCACAAAATTACAACACTTGTTTCACTTTAGGCATGTGATACCAATACATCTGTTCAAGCGTTTCTATACTCTAAGAGAAAAAAGTCTGCAGAAGATTATTGTTTTGGGAATCAAGTGGAAACAGAGTAGATATGAAAGCGACCAAGTGTAATTATATCAATTTCCCTAGCTAGATTGTTAGCAGACAAAGGCAGTGAGAATTCTCTGTGCAACATTGAACTGTAAGCTGCTAATTTATGACTGTCTGGATGGAAAGAATTGTTTGGGATGGTGATGTCTGTATAGCTAGGTTTTCTGAAAACATTGAACTCAAATTTATTCTGATTGTGTGTAATGGCCAATGTTTTCAGAAAATCTAGCTATACAGACATCACCATCCCAAGCGATTCTTTCCATCCAGACAGTCATAAATTAGCAGCCTACAATTCAATGTTGCACAGAGAATTCTCACTGCCTTTGTCTGCTAACAATCTAGCTAGGGAAATTGATATAATTACACAGATAGGTCATAATAATGGTTTCATCGCAGATACTATTCAGAAGTTAGTCAGAAAACAAAGCTGGAAATTCACTTACAGATTAATATACCTTCAGGTCAAACAACCAGAAATCAAGAAATGGGTAACGCTAACATATTTTGGTGAAAGGACAGAGATAATTGCGGGTTTCTCCATAAAAAACAATGTGGAAGTGGCATTCAGACCACATGCCAGGTTATCTGATTTCTTTTTCAATGCCAAAGATAAGGTCGACAAGTTGGAAAAATCTGGAGTTTATAAGCTTAAGTGTTCGGAGTGTAATAGTGTTTATATGGGACAATGTGGCCGAAATTTCCAAAAACGGTATGCTGAACATGAAAGGTCTTTCAGACTAGGAAAAAATTATTCGACGTTTTCAAACCATTCCTTGGCATGCAACTACAAGTTTCCGAATCTAAACGATACCGAAAATCTGCACTATGCAAGGAAGGGTTGCAAACTCAATTATTTAGAATCCTTGGAAATTCACAGGCATAAACATTGCGGGTGCAACCTGTTGAATGATCAACAGCTGATTAACGGAAAAACAGATTTTTTAAACAGATTTAGTTTACTCGCCAGTTTTTAAATTGGCACATCCGCATTGTGAACTGTAAATTTAGGTACTCAATAAAGTCAAGTACCTCTATTTCTGTTAGTACATACAGGGGTGGTATATACTGGCGAATGTATGAATCATTGTTAGTTTATTGTATAAGTTTGAAAATGTCCGTATAGGACGAAACTGCAATAACGTTAGTTACAAATAAAAGTGGTAAAAAACATATAAAGTTTCATTTCTCTTTTCTTTATTATAATTTCCTACCACGTAGTTACGGCAACATTCATCAATTCATGAAGTAGCTGTTTTAATTGTTTGTATAGTATTGTAATTTCGCCATCAATATATATTTATTGACCACAAAATGATCCTCTTGGAAATAGAGTTGATGTGCCTTTGAAACTTGAAGTCACTAACGAGACTATGTTTGCGATACTCTCCGTTGAATATACAGGGTGTAACTGAATAAGTGTAAAACATTTAAGAAGTGATTCCTCATCGAAAAAAAGACAGGATCTTTCATTGGAGCATCCCTTGTTAAGATACAGCCCCTTAAAGGAGGGTACATAAAATTTGTATAACAATTTTTTTCACAAGCACTGAAAAAGTCATTGGAGCATCCCTTGTTAAGATACAGCCCCTTAAAGGGGGTACATAAAATTTGTATAACAATTTTTTTCACAAGCACTTAAAAAGTTACAATATTGAAATTAACCTGACGTTTTGTACTACCAAAAAGACACTTAGCCAGTAATTTATTTGGTTTACCTCATGGTTGTAAGGGGTGGAAAATGCAACCCCTAAAATGTATTTCCAATGTAACTTTTAATCTTATTATTTGTTTACCATTAAAAAAAGTATTTCCGATAGCCTGTTTCATTCTAAACAAAAAATGTCTCCTGGGTTTTTTGCCCAAAATAAACCAGTTCGTAGCAAAAAACTATTTTACGAACAGCTACAGAGATACATCGTCATAAAATGCGAACTAGATTTATTGTTATTTTGTAGTTAGTACCTGCATTAAACGATTAAAGGGTGATAAACAAAACTAATTTATTAATAACAAAACACACAACATATAGAAATCATAGTAAATGTTCAATATGTCTACCTTCAGACATTACGCATGCGTCTTGACGTCGGCGCATTGAGCCACGTATTGGCTCAAATATTCCTGGAGTCTCTCTGATTACCCTGCACGCATCGATGATGCGGTTTCTCAAGTCCTCCACATCGCAAACAGGAGTACGATAAACCAAATGCTGTAAATGGCCCCAAATAGAGAAATCGAGAGGATTGAGATCCTGGGATCGAGCGGGCCAGTTCTGTGGTCCTCCTCGACCTATCCACTCATTTGCATATGTTTCTGTTAAATGCTGACGTGCTACTTGACTAAAATGTGCGGGAGCCCCATCATGCATAAAAAACATATCCCTTCTGACGCCCAAAGGAAATTCCTCCAGCAGTAATGGATGCACTTCTCTTAAAAATTGAACGTATGCCTCACCATTTAATCGAGGAGGTAGAAAATGAGGCCCAATTAAATCATCCCCAATAACTCCGACCCACACGTTAAGAGAAAACTGTTCTTGATGGTTAGTTTCGACAATAGCGTGAGAGTTTTCATCAGCCCATGTGTGGTAATTATGAAAATTAATAATCTTGTCCCGAGAAAAACTACATTCGTCTGTGAATTTTATCGTCTTCAGAAAGTCACAATTTCTTCCAATCATTTCCAGCATCCAATTGCAAAATTCAAGACGGTTCGGAAAGTCTCTCGGTAACAGTGACTGTACTCGTTGCAGATGGTAAGGGTATAAGAGTTGTTCCTTTAAAATTCGAAATACTGTCATATGATCAACATTTAGCTGGAAAGCAATCTTTCTAGTACTGGTAGTAGGTTGTTCTTCAATCAAATTAAGTACTGCTTTCTCAAGCTGTGGTGTTCGTACTTCTCGATGGGGACCAGAATCCTGCATTTTTTTGTCGAATGAACCATATTCTCGTAATCGTTGATGAAGTCGAGCAAATATTCTATGTGAAGTATGCTGCCGTTGAGGATACATTTCAGCATATCTTCTAGAAGCTTCTAACCCATTCCCCTGCGACAGACCGTAAACATAATGCATATCAGCCATTTCCTCATTTGTGTATGCCATTTTAATAACAAGTGAATTATTAAAGTAACAAATTAAGAACAGAACAACACACAATTAGTATTAATTCAATTTCGAAAATTCACAAACTGACAGCGTCATACCAATTAATTGTCACTATCGCTAATAGCGACCTACTAGAGAGATTAGTTTCGTATTTTCACATTTATGACGATGTAGTTGTTCGTAAAATAATTTTTTGCTGCGAACTGGTTTATTTTGGGCAAAAAACCCAAGAGACATTTTTTGTTTAGAATGAAACAGGCTATCGGAAATACATTTTTAAATGGTAAACAAATAATAAGACTAAAAGTTACATTGGAAATACATTTTAGGGGTTGCATTTTCCACCCCTTACAACCATGGGGTAAACCAAATAAATTTATGGCTAAGTGTCTTTTTGGTAGTACAAAACGTCAGGTTAATTTCAATATTGTAACTTTTTAAGTGCTTGTGAAAAAAATTGTTATACAAATTTTATGTACCCCCTTTAAGGGGCTGTATCTTAACATGGGATGCTCCAATGAAATTTCTTTATATGAAAGATACTATCTTTTTGTCGATGAGAAATCACCTCCTTAAATGTTTTACACTTATTTAGTTACACCCTGCATATATACAGGGTGAGTGAACTAGATTCCCTCGGTCCATTGCTATCAGAGGAAACTATTTTTCAAACTGCTCAATTTTTTTGGCAGTCATATTGATAAATACTATCTTTCAAAATTATTTTCTCGCATACTGGGTGATTCAGCCGAGCGTGACCAACCAAAGTAAAATTTTTTCAAATAGAACACCCAGTATATGAATATGTCATTCGATTCCATATTTTTAGCTCTCTAAAGAATTTTTGTTTTCGAATTTCCATTGCGGCATTGCCAAGTTATTCCAGAAAAACTTATTTTGCAGGCAATATTTTTTTTAATTCACCACCTGCATATTTACAGCAATTAAGTTTTTTCTTTTTAGGAATAGTTAGTCAACTATGATAATTTCTGGAATCTCAACTTTCGGAAACAATATATAGGGTGCTTGGTAAAACCGGTCAAGTTTCACATATTTTCAAATAGAAATAATTCAACTGTTTCAAAGGGAACACTCTGTATTTTTTCACTTGTATAAAATGTTTCAACATTCCACTACATTTTTTATCAAAGATATACTATACGAAAAACTGATATTTTACAAATTATACCAAGTTTTAGTAATTGTTGTAACCACCAAAAAAACGTATGTTTTACGTTCACTCACTCAAATTTGTTTTTGAAATATTCAAAAAATCAAATTTTTCTGATTGATTCGGCCGTTACTTGATGAAGATCCATAGTAACTTCAAAAACTACACCTAACGATTTGATCTCCACAAACTTTATTTGAAAATATATCACAACATGTTTCGCCAAGACATTAGCTTTTTCAAGTGATTCATACGTATAAATCTCCACAAACTTTATTTGAAAATATATCACATGTTTCGCTAAGACATTAGCTTTTTCAAGTGATTTATACGTTATAAATCACTTGAAAGTGAAGTGATGTGATATATTTTCAAATAAAGTTTGTGGAGATCAAATCGTGAGGTGTAGTTTTTGAAAATAATCGCTAGTACATTAGCATTTTTCATACCATCTAGTGATATTTATCAGCGGTTTCAACGGTGAAAAATGCGTAAAAAACCTAAAGAACATTTATATTACTTAAAAAAAAAAATCTCGCTATGTGTGTAAATTTCTTTCGAGTGTAGTTTGAATCATTTTCATTATGAAATATGTATTGGAAGATATGGTGCAAATGATCTATGCTTTGGGGGAAAGTGACGGAAAATGCCTTCTTCCATCTAGGATTTATAAAGAGAAGTTCCCCGAAAGAAGACAACCAGATGGAAGGGCATTTCAGGCTCTAAAAACAAGATTTGAAAGAACTGGTAATGTTAATCACTAGAAGTTCGAACGTGTCTGCCCTGTAACAAATTAGGAAAATACCATTCAAATTGCTCTTCACCTTATTTAAAGTCCCCATGTGAGTACCTGAGACCTGACCAGGAAATTAGGGTTTTCTCATTCGTTTTAAAAAAGACTGGCACTATGTGTTGCAGAAAATGGTCGTCATTTTGAACATCTTTTGGATTCCTCTATTCAATAAAAAAGTTATGCGTTATTGGTCATTTTGAAAAAATTTTGAGTAAGTGAACGTAAATAAAGACTTTTTTTGTAGTTAGAACAATTGATAAAACTGGGTATAGTTTGTAAAATATCTGTTTTTTGTATAGTATACCTCTGATAAAAAATGTATTGAAATGTTGAAACATTTCATACAAATGAATGAAACTTGACCGGTTTTACCAAGCACCCTATATATTGTTTTAAAAGTTGAGATTTCCGAAATTATCACAGTGATGTTGACTAACTATTCCACTTAATTGTTGTTAGACATGCGGGTGGTGAATTAAAAAAATATTTGTCTGCAAAATAGGTTTTTCTGGAATAACTTGGCAATGCCCCAATGGAAATTCGAAAACAGAAAGTCCTTAAAGAGCTAAAAAAATATGGAATCAAATGACGTATTCATATACTAGGTGTTCATATACTATGTGTCCCAGTTTGCGAGAAAATAATTTTAAAAGATAGTATTTATCGATATGACTGGGATAAAAATTGAGCAATTCGAAAAATTGTTTTCCCTGATAGCAATGGACCGAGGGAATCTTGTTGACTCACAAACTTTGCCAATGAATATTGTAATTGTATCGGCTCCTGAAGGTAATACAGAGTGCAGGTTCCACATGAGCTATTGAATTCAATGAAAACTTTTTGAGTGCTGATTTACCCCAGAAGTAAGATGCTTGCCATTCTTCAACTCGTTCAAATTACTTCTGAAGATTAACATGGGAGCAGCTGACTTCCCATTAGAAATGATAATTCTGCAGCAATGCAGCATTATAAAATTTATTAGAAACTTCTTCTTGAGAAGACAAAGTTTTTCTAAAACGTTGGAAGCCACTAGGATTCAATAGATGTTCAGAAGAAATAGTAAAGTTGGGTACTTCAAGTTATAAATTATACCACATTTAGTCAATTCACATACTCCTTCAATTAAGATACAGTCTATTTCATCAATAAACAGTTTCTCCATGGAGGTTAAAAATGACTAGCTACTCAAGATCCATGCCCCTCAGTTCTTTAAAAAAAGAACTAGGAATAGTTCTTATGTCCTTGTCTTGAAAGCATTCTTGTTGGATTCATTCATTCACCTAGTACTTATATGAGTAGTTGCCTAATTTCCAGTGCGTTTCATCTGATGCTTTTTGAGCCACCCTGTGAACTGAGAGAAGCAAAAGTCAATAAATATAATTAAACTTTATATCGATGATCTATCAAATGAAGCTGCTGCATACAAACTATTTTGAAAATATACACAATATGTCGAATAAACCACTGAAATGAACTATTGGCCATTCACAAAAGAGAGAGAAAATCAGATAGTTACATAATTTCTTGAATACTATTTTGGGATATCCAGTTATTCTCGAAATTATTTGTGAATTTATGATGAACTTCTAGAAAGACAATACAGAAAAGAATGTCCATAATGCAAAAAAGAACAACACTCTGAAAATAAAAACAAGATTTTATCAAATGGCAAGTACTTACAAATCTGGCCCTCAAATCACTAATACATATTGCATAATGGAAAAAACTTATAATCACTTTGCTAGTCACCAAAAAAATATCAGATCCTTGGAAAAAATCTAAAGAGGAATTATAAAATTCTATTCGAGAATATTTTGCAGATTCATTCCAATGATTTCGTTAAATTATCTATATAGTCTAGAAAATGCAATCAAATACATACATTATTTATACATACTATAGATATGTTAAGTTTTAATTATGCTGAGTAAATACAAGTTGAGGTAGGATCATAATACCCCCAGTTTTAAAGTTCTACATTCACATTATACGAATCGCAATGAAATTCAATCTTTTTTTTTTCTACAGTATGCCTCTGAATCAAGATGACAACTGTTGAAGGTACACAAGTGTAAGAGATACTTTACAATATTTCAAAATTATTCCACATACGATAGCTACGATATTCAAGTATGCCTAATCTCAAATCTATTGAGAACGATTTCCACACCCGAACAAAAATACTCTTAACCTTTCTTACTATTAATTTACTTTGTTGAAATACAACTTTGTTGAGACTGTTTCGACAATGCTTTAAGCATATTGAATGTATATTCAATTCCTGCGTATGCAGGACTTATCAAAAGAAATTATTAGTTCTGAAAAGAAAAGAAAAACTGACAGTTTTCGAGTTTTTTCGATTCGGCAACGTCTGAAATTTTACTATCAGTTGAGCAACTTACAAAATGAAATTTTACTATAGTTTCATTGCTATCGAACGCATTTCATTAGGAATTTTGAAGTTATTATGTTGGATATACAAAATTATCAAAAATGACGTCATTCTCTTCTTAACGTGAATATCCTATACTGTGCTAGGTAGGGAATTTTGTATTTTGTACTCTAAACTTGGATGTTGTTCTTTTTTTCCAAATTTTTCAACATTTTTGCCTCCTTCCAGCTTATTACTATATGATGTCGTTGAGCGATTTTCGGACAATATTTCTCTACCAAAATAAAATTGAACCACAGCGCTGCCGAAACAGCCCTAAAAATCAACCAGGCATTTGGCAATGAGAGTGTTGATGAACGCATTGTTTAACGTTGGTTTGCGAAACTTCGTTCCGAAGATTTTAGCCTCGAAATGGTCGACCTACATTAATCCAGGACGATTTGAGGACCCTGTTTGGAAACTGACCCATCACAAACAATGCGAGGGATGATGGAAGGTCTAAGTATCAGCTCCCATGCGTATTGGAAAGGTCAAAAAACTCGAGAAGTGGGTGCCCCAAAGGTGCCCCACAATAGGAGACGTTCAGGACAGTGGTGACTAATAAGCCACCCGGGCACTTCCCACTGGCGAAAACCCATAAAAAAAAACATGGTTACTATATGATGGCAGCAGCTGGTGTGATCGATCCACTATTATAACTTTCTGCAACCGGGCCAAACCATCACAGCAGAATCGTATTGTGAGGAAATCGACGAAATGTATCGAAAATTGCGTCAGCAGCAGCCGGCACTGGTCAACAGAAGAGGTCCGATCCTGCTCCGCGGCAACGCCCGTCCAAAAATTGAACGAATTAAGCGTCGAAGCTCTGCCTCACCTACCATACACTCCAGAGCTCTCGCCAAACGACTACCATCTTTTCAAGCACTTCGATAACTTTCTCAGCGATAGAACCTTCGCCAATCAGGACAAAGCAAAAAACGGCCTTCATCGACTTTATCGAATTCCGAGCACTCAGTTTTTTGGACGAAATTAATTAACTTGTGTTACTTTGACAAAAGTGCACTGATTGAAATGAAGCTCATTTCATTTAAATTAAATAAGTATTCACTGGGACATTACAATTTAAAATAGACTCATAAAAACGGACAAAACTATTGAAATAACCCAATACTCCTCTGTAGAACCTTACGATTCAAAAACTTTGGTTTTAAACCAACTATCAAATCATTCTTACTTGAAAACAGTTTCCATATAGTGAAACAATATACTGACGCAACTGGGCCATTTATAATAATAATGTAAACACACAGTTTGCTGCCGGAAGTTTTTTTACTGTTTCTAGGTAATTTGGGTCTGCTGAATCCAAAAATGCCACCAGATTTACTCCATCAGATCGTTTTCAGAAAATACGACAAGAGATCACATTTCTAACATATAAGGTAATTTAACGCAGCACTACCTACATATATGTAGTGCTGATGATACCCATCAAATAAACGACACACGAATAAAAAGTAAGATATTCATTGTACAACAATATACTTACAAAAATCATCACACACAAAAAACGTTCAGGTTATTCACACAACAACGCCTGCTTGTAGAAGCCATGGATTTCAGTTGTCAAAAACAAACTCTTGCAAGGAAACTCAAGTTGAGACTTAATTTTACAATGGAATGCAGTCGACTTTATAGGAATTTATTAAGGCCATTTCCGAGAAAATACTATTTACTTATCGGACAATAGGTAAGAAGCAATTAGCGCTAATTTCATGTTATGGGCATTTGCAATAAGTACACTTTAATTAGAAGTCGTTAGTATGCATTTGTCTCAGAATTTGCTAAGTTTGTTTATAAACATATTGCAATTATAGTGGTGGAATATACAGAAATGTAAGAATATTTGAGTATTTGATGAGTATGTTATATCTCGAAAACTAGAGCTGATACAAAGAAAAGGTTTCTATTTTTGGAATCAGCACAGATGAATTAACCAAGGCAGCAAGACAAAAATTTCTTTTTGATGAGCTGTGTAATAATAAGATTGTTATTAAGAATAAACCTTGTGGACAAAGTTTATGAAAAATCAATACAAATGTAAGTATAGAAATATAAAATGTGAATATAAAAACACCTACAAAAAAGTAAAGTTAGAACATACACTATAGTTCAACGCTGAAATTTTGTATCAACATGATTGTGTACAGATTTGTTTAAAAATATTATCAACACTTATACAAAAACATCTTGACCCCATTGTAATAAATAGAATTCCTGACCAAATTTGTTAAAGGAATTGGCAATTTCAAGTTTTTATTATTATTATTTATATTCACAGAATTTGGCAAAACTATGTTTTGTTAACATCATTTCAAAGTGAATGAAATTGTTTTTGTGTATTATAAACATGTTTTGCAAATATTAAAATGTAGTCAATAAATTATTCTACTCTCTACTCTGGCTACAAATATCTCAAACACCATCCAATGTAAAATCGTTATTCTGCGTTTTTATCGGGTTCACGAGTGCAATGTAGTAACTATTTCTATTGTTGTCATACCAAGTTTCCATTAGAAGCTTGAGGTAATGAAGTGGAGTTTTAAAAAAATATTGTGTGAAAACGTTTCATATATCAGAGCACTGGGGCCTTTTGAAATTATTTTTGAAACATGAAAGTTAAGTTTTTGTCACTGAAATGTCATTTATCGCTTTCCTTATTCAGATACTGTCAGAGAAATGTTTTCAAAAACTATAGGAATAGGAAGGATATATACTGAACGATTCAGCAAAACAAATGTATAATACAAATTTTTTTGTATAACGTTACTGCTGATAATAAAAAAATGATAGAGTCCATGGGATTTGAACACACGATCTTTGGATTTCAAGGCATATGTTACAACTACATACGCAAACTCACGTTATTTTAAGGAGGATTATTGGTTAGTCATGAAGGACTTTCTACAGTTGGACTGAATACTACTTCGTCATCGTCAGTAACTTCACAGGGATTTAATATTACCAATAGCACGAATTGCATGTGTGAACTTTTCTAAATGATTTTTTGGTAGGTGTTCTGATTGAAGTGTTTCTATCATAGAGATTTTCAATAACAGTTGTACAAAAAATAATTTTTAAAGAATTTGATTTCTAGGTAGCCGTGGAAATATCAAGCTTATGACAGTTTGGTGACTTTTATAAGTAATTGATAAATGGTTATTGACGGTGTTTCAAAAAATCGCCAAAAATGAATGCAAATATTGATTATTCAAACGAAGTTCTTATGAAATTATTTATTATACACGGACAGTGTGATCAAATCATTGCCAGAACTTGTAGAAAATTCAACCTGAATTAACACCAATGAACGAGAGGAAGTTTGTAAGATTACAAAATAATTTCCTTAACTACGGCTTCATGTTAAAAGCGCCTTCAACATTACCAAAACCTGTTACTTCAAATGAGGACAATACTGTTAACGTTTTGGCATATTTTTATGCATATCCAGAAGCTTCCATTCGCAGTGCAGAAAAAGATTTAGGTCTATCACATGCTATACAGTACAACGAATTTTTGAAAAATCACGGAATGCATCCGTATAAATTTACCAAAGTTCAAGCTCTAAAAGCAGAAGACTTCACAGGTAGAATGCATTTTTGTGAATCCCTTTTGATTTATACACAGGAAGATCGGGAATTTTTGTCAAAAATAATTTGGAGCGACGAATCAAAATTTTCGAGGGATGGTATTTTCAATAGAAGGAATAAACATTTTTGGGCTGATCATAATCCTCATGTTACAAAAGAAATGGGTTTTCAAGAAAAATTTTACCTGAATGTTTTCTGTATTCTGAATATCAATAAAATTAGCTCATTTATTTATGAAGACACACTGAATGCAGAGAGATATCTCCAAATATTAAGGACGACTGTAACCGTTTTTCTTGAAAATTTGCCTTTAGAGGAATATAGGAATTCGTGGTTTCAACTGGACGGAGCGCCAGCTCATTCCACCGGGAAGTTTCCAGGAAACTTGACGAAGTGTTCAGAATGTAATGGACAACATTTTCAGCTTTTATTATGAAAATGTGATATTTTGTTTACAATTTTGTTATTTTGAATCATCCTATTCTGTTATTGTCTGTACTTTCACATGTTTTAGCCCACAAAATCTTACTTTTTACCTAGAAATGACTGATTTTTGGTACAGTTGTTTCCTGTAAACTTTGAGCCATAGTTAAGGAAATTATTTTGTAACCTTACAAACTTACTCTCGTTCATTGGTGGTAATTCAGGATACATTTGGTTGAATTTTTTACACGTTCTGACAATGATTTGATCACTTTGTTCGTGTGTATAATAAATAATTACATAAGAACTTCGTTTGAATAATCGATATTTGCATTCATTTTGGAAGATGATTCGAAACACCATTGATAACTCCTTGTAAATTACTTATAAAAGTAACCAAACTGTTATAAGCTTGATAATTCCACTGCTACATAAATCCAAATTCTAAAAAAAAAAAAATGTTTCTAGAAGAAGCGACTATTGAGAAAACTTGACGATTTAGGTATAGGGATATGATATATCATCTCGGAGCATTTTTCACCATCTTTCAATTTACCGAGTAATATACAGGGGGTTTCATTTGAAAAAATGAACTTTTGACTACTTTTATGCACAATGGAAATAATAGTAATTTTAGTACGCCCTGGATGATATGGAGTCGATTTCTTGATGTTATTTGAATATTTCGAGTTTGTCCAAACTATCATCAAAATATCAACTTTTCATGAATTGAGAGTACTGATGTACTTAATTTCAATTAAGGCTATGTTTTGGAGCATATTTAGCACAATTTATTTTGTATCTCGAAAACAGATAGAGATAGGTATAGGACATTATTAACAAGAAAGTATCAAAATACCAGAGCGATTCCAAAAATGTATTAATATACGGGGTGTTCCATTTAAAAAAATAAAGTTGCTAGGACTTTTTGATGGAAGTGGCAACGCCGCAATGCTGAAAATATTTTAGATCGATAGAACAGGTAAGGAAATGTGAGAGGTGAAATTTTCAGAAAAATCATGCTTTGCGTTTTCCAGAAACGTCTAACCTACCATCGACCATGAGTCACGCTGTATAGTTTTCGTTGAGAATTTCAACAAGAAGTTCAAGGAAAGGCGTCTATCATTTGTAGTTTGAAGGATAGTCAGATAGCGTATGATCACTAAACAGTTTATAAAACCGCAGCATGTGTTTCACTATACAGGACCTGAAATGAGGTGAATCTTCAAATTTACGGGGCTATCTACATTCGACTAGTGATTTTTTATATTGTTGGTACACTCGTCTCGAACATATGTTCACAGTTTCAGCTGTTTAGCATGTTTAGTTTGTTGGTGAGGGGCATAAAAGTTAGATGTGTTTTGCGTGTTCGGCGAATTTCTGCTATCAAAAAAAAGGATACAAGAATTTGCATCAAGTTTTGTGTAGAAAATGTTTACAAGTGGAACAAGCTTTTCACAAAAAGTCGAGAAGGTGTGAACGACGACGTTCGTGGAAGCCTCAGAACTTCAACAACCGATGAAAATGTTGCGAAGGTGACGACAATTGTTATGAAGAATCGTCAAATCACTTTAAGAGAAGTTGCTGAGGATGTCGATATATCGGTTGGCTCATGACTCATGGCTCAGAAATTTTGGACATGAAGTCCAAAAGTGGAGGCAAAGTTCGTTCCAAAATTGCTGAATTTTGTCCAAAAAAAAACGTCGCATGAGCATCGCTCAGGAATTGTTGGATGACGTCAACGGCGATCCAGATTTGCTTAAAAGGATTATAACTGGTGACTAATTATGGGTATTATGGTTATGACATCGACCCAAAGTACAATCGTCCCAATGGAAGAGCCCAGGAGAACCAGCCAAGTTCGATCAAATGTCAATGTTTTGATCAATGTTTTCTTCGATTACCGTGGCATAGTCCATCAGGAGTTCTTACCACATAGTTGTATGGTCAATAAGGAGTATTATCTTGAAGTTATGCGGCGCTTGCTCAATACGAAAAAAGGTCCGGTATTGTGGAACAACAATTCATGGCTTTTGCATCACGATAATGTACCTGCTCACTAGTCATTGATTGTTCATATTTTTTTCACCAAAAACAACGTAATCATGCCTCAGCCACTATATTCATCAGATTTGCCTCCATGGGGCTTTTTCCTATTCTCAAGTTTGAAGAGACCCACGAAAGAAGTCGTTTTGCGACGATCGAGGAGATAAAAACCAAATCGCTGAGAGAGGTCTAGGACATACCAAAAAATGCATATTGGGACTGCTACGGGGGTTGGAAAAAACGCTGGCTCAAGTGTACTACATTTGAGAGGGACTATTTTGAAGGGACAAAATAGAGTTTGATGATTAATATTTTTTGAGAAAAGTGAAAATTTGTTGAAAAGACTTCGTATACTATCTTCTTCAGGTGTATCTGATACAAACTATATTGAATGTATCATATAGTCAAACACGTGTTGCACTTTTATAAATTGTTTACTTATAATCTGAAATAAAAAGTATTACCTAAATAAATTATCATGAATTTTCATCAAGTACTGGTAAAGTCCATTGCAAATAGCCAGATATTTTTGAGAACCTGAGAAAACTCCACACAAGGTATGATTACCTTTTACCTATAGAACCAATCAATCTGGTGATTTCAAGCACCTATATTCATTTTTCTGGTGCATGGTAAAACAAATGTGGTGAGTTTGTTATAAATAGGTCATATGCATGTAATATAAAATAGCTCATTTTAATTTTTTTCTTAATCTATTTTGATACCAGATCAATGTAAATGGGTTCACATGACTATATACTTTATAAATTTTAAATAGTTCATAATTGAAAACGTAAAAATTACGAGACAGATTCAAATTAGGTAAAACGCAACGGGATTGGTAGGATCTTAAGATGATGTCAAAGTCCATGTCAACAACATTTATTTACATGCTGTTCTGTACTATTCTATTATTGTTTGTCCGTCTAATTAGAGTTTTGCAAGCAGTTATTTGGCTGTTATCATTTTATCATTACTGTGAACGTCCCAGAAAATAAATACAATGGCTGAAGCCGGATTTGTCATGGCACAATCTAACAATTTGCCGAGAATAGATGTCTTCATGATGACAAGTTTTTTCGCAAATCATCCCGATTTCACTTCAGCTGAGATTAGAGGCTTCAAAGCTGCAAGGTACCTGAATGATTATTGTGTATAAGTGTCTTTAATTTCAGCTGTTCGTTCAGTTTTCTAGTTATTTGCTTACTAACATTGAAAAAGTGTACATAACCTCAAATAATGTAGTGAAAAATTTGTTTAAGAAAATGTTTACAATCACTTCTTATTCTAACCTGATAATATTTGTGTTTTTAGGTCCGAAAGATATTGTTATGGCGGTTCAGCTATTGGATATGTTCAAGTAAATAGGGAAGCAAACATATGTGTAGTGAAAGCTCGTATTACTCCCGAACATAATGTGAAACAGAAGTGTTACTCTGTAACAGCGGTATGTGATGAAGCTGAACAGAGAATTGTCTCTGCAGAAATGTCCGCCAAATGGTCGACCGTTTTAATTGTCAATATTTGGTATACAATTTTATAAATTTTTTTCTGACTAATTATTCATGTTTTTGGCATCTATCTCATGTTTCCAGTATTTGTATGCATTATATAATCGATTAGAATAATTAGAAAAAAATATGCAATTCCAATTGAAATATTTCCTAGGGGCCGTATGGCGACAGTTCATGCATGGCGGGGTGCACTGTGATTCTATGTTTTTAGATTTAAAACACAAACGAGGTAAATGTTCAAAATAATTATAAGGTGCTACTTACTCTTTCGAGGAAAAAACTGAGGAGTACCCTCACTTGGTGGGTCAAAAAACCCTTTGTTAATCAATCTCTCCGCCCAATCAGGTTGTTCTTCTTCAGTAATATGCCTAGGAGAAAACAAACTAGATCTGGAATTTTCGGGTTTCTGTTGTTGAGGTGTTCTTGAATATTGGTGGTATACAGTTGGTCGACTGAAATTTATAAAATTTATTAGAGACAGGGCCTTGTTGAGAGCTTGAGAGAGTAATAGAATTGTTATACCACGAAACAATCATATTGAAAAGGTACATCATCTATAAATATAAAAAATATACTTCACGAATATAAAAAAAGTCTGTCAGTAAAATATAACAAATATCATGTAATATTGTTGAAAATCATCCCCTGAAAAAAAATAACGCCGGCCGCCGCTGGCCATCATAAATCAATTTTGACGTGGCCAAGGTCGCGCTCAACTCGACTGGTGGTCGATCGTTCTAGGTGTCGCGTCGCTTCGAGAATAGTTATACCGGCCTCCTACTTCCATTGGCATAAAGACTAGTACAGAGAATAGAGGATTTTGTCTTTCATAATTCGGCAGGAGTGATTTTTTTCACAAATAGGTGCAGTATGACGTAATGAACCTAAAAACATAAAATATTTACAAATAATACGAACGGAATTGCCGCCATTTTGCGAAAAACCGTTTGGGTCTGTATCTCCGTAACCGTGCATTTGAGGCCCACAATTATAAGGAATTTTATTATAGACAATTGAATTTCTTATCTTTTTTGTTCAATAATATTTTTTGTATCACTTACCGCTCACGATTATTAAGATTGTTACTGTATGTTTATTGACTTTTTTACCGATATCTCTTCTAATAATTGTTCAAACAATAAATTGCTAATAACTGCTAATTAATGCTCAATATGGTATATGTTATTTGTAATGATCCGTTAGGCGAAAAAGATGTAATATCGGTCAAAAAGAAACGTATCCAAAGTCATATAAAAGCTAGCATGGAAAGAGGAGAGAAGCAACATGAACGAATGTTAATACTTAAATGTAAAATATAACGATTTTTTATACATTTAATTGCCCCTCTCTGTTGTTGTGGCTGGTGGTTAGAGTTTTTGTTAAGTACCTGTCTGTGTGTATGGGTTTCTGTACACTCTGTGGCCTAATGTACCACCTTCACGTCTGCTCACAAGAACATCCAAGAAGGCCTTAGAGTACCTTCGGTTTAGCGATATAATAGAGAATCGTTTAGCGTCTCTTCGCCATCTTGCCATACCACGAACATGTCAACAACATAACACAGTGGTTTCACTGTCGTTTGCTCTAAGGCCCGTTGTTCGAAATTTTCCATGAAAAAGTTTGCCACCGCCGGATTATGTTAAAAATATAATAGAACTGGTTTGGAGATTATAGAGAAACACGACGTGAAACCAATATTTAGGACAAGAAAAACTAGCAGAGAAAGTCTAAGGTCAGGTACGTTTAGCAACACCCGGGGTACCACGCCACGGATTCCTTGTAGATGCGGGTCGGTGTATACTGGAACCACGAAAAGAAGTATTGGTACCAGTCTCTCTGAACACAACATACCTTACCTTGCAGTGAGGCTCGTTATAAAGTTCTCACATTACAATTTTCATTTGTTTCAAATTGTGGAAAATGAAAATCCACAGAAAGGCGAATAAAAAACCCTGATTTCCTGCACAAAAAAGACTTTTGTTCAATATAGAATTCATACGCTACCATTTCTTTGAATCCTTCAATATGTGTAACCCAAAATGAATTAGCTCCGTTTTCCCCGTCAAAATAAGAACTGGAGATTACCATGTCCTTCAACTTTAATGAAAAAGTTATCAAAAATATTCTTGTGAAAGCTATTTTCCGAGTTTTCTGGCCGTGGTCTGCAGGTTTTTATGCCTGACGTTTCGTCGACTACTGCAGTAGAGTATTGTTCTTATGCATCAAGCTCCGCCCCTAAGCATACCCTGAAACTGCTGGATTCCATCCAGAAAAGAGCCAACCTCCTGATTGGAGACGCGAACATCACTTGCAACCTCGATAGTCTGGAACATTGAAGAAAGGTTGGGAATTTGTCTCTCTTCTATAGATACCTTCACAGGGAATGTTCAAGTGACTTGGCTCATTTGATTCTACCAAGAGCGGTACATATCAGAAATACGCGACGGACTGTGGCTGCTCATCGTTTTGAGGTTCAACTGAGTACACCTCGAACTTAACTGTTTGAGAACTCTTTCATTTGGAGAACTGCTTTTATGTGGAATAAACTTCCTGAGAACGTTTTTTCAAATGGATTTAATCTCCAGCGATTGAAATACAATATTAATCGCTATTTTCCCACAGGCACCGCTCTTAGAGCGCCTTGAGGATTTTCCTGTAGGATTCTGTTTTGTCCTTAAAAAAAACAAAGGCGATGTGGTAAGGTCGCATTGCCTGAGTTGGTGCTCGAGTTGTTGTTCTGAACGCTTGATTTCTCTTAATTGTATTGCCTAACCTTGTTTGTGTACGTAGCCAGAATTTATTTATGTTCATTGCCTCTTATTTTCTATTGAAACTATCTCTGTATTTTTGAATTTCTATTGATTCTCTATATACGCTTGGATAGTAATTTTGAATTTTATCGATTAATACTGTACCTTCGAATGAGATAATGTGAATGCCTTCTGATTGTTGCTGTAGCCGAATATGATCTCATGCAAACGTAGTTAGAATAAATCAAAAGCATAAAGGCACAGAATGGTCACATTTTTTCTATTTCAATGGGAATTAATGAGATTCTCCAAGTTGAATTTTTGGGCATTTATCTGCATCAATTCACACAAACATTTTTTTGTGCGCCGGACAAGTTGAGCGAAATCTATGAGGAACAAATTCAATAGAATTGCAGTCTGTGATATGGCAAACAACGCTTCTATCTACGTTATGCCAACTCTTTTGTATTGGTTCAGAAAGTAGTTAACTGAATATACTGTGAAAGAAACGTTATGAAACGTTGTAAAGCGATACAGTGGTAAAATTTTGAGTGATAGCTTACAAATCAAGCGACACACTAGACTTCTTGAAATATATAGCCAATTGGACGTGTGAGAGAATTAACTTCGGCTCTCTTTTATCTCAAAATCAGTACAATCACATATGGAAAATAAAAGTTTGAAGTAAACATGGGAGTAGATTAATAAATATAATTGTGTACTCAATAAAGAAATTGATTGAAGTATTATTCAAATTGAAGAAAAATAATTAAATACTCATAAAATATAAGCTAAAAATTGGTAATCAGTTAAAATTCACCACCGTTATTTTTCATCATTTTTCTTATAGTATTGATGTTTTTTGGAATTACAACCGAGATTCATCAATGACAGACCTAAGATCACTACGAATTCATCAATCATCTCATAAACTACACCTTACGATTTGATCTCCACAAACTTTATTTGAAAAATATATCAAGACATGTTTCACTAACACAGTAGCTTCTTCAACAGTGATTTGAATACTACAAGTTGCTTCTTATATACCACAGGTAAGTACAATAGAGACTACCTCCATCAAATTACCTAAACCTCTACAACTTTTATATACCTGAGGTACCTCTTCAATTATGATTACCTAAGGCATATTACCTCACTTCTACATCAATAATAATAATACTTCCTTTTTTTTATTTAAGAAAATATGTTCAATAATGGTGATCTATTAACTCCAGTTGGTCATTCATTAGAATGTTTGCATTTTCAACTTTATTAATTTCCATTGCTTCCAAATGATTCAGTTTCAAACCTTTATTTTCTATGTGTAAAATTTCGAACTCTCCGTTAAAGATTTGATTTTCTTGTAAAAGATGATTTGAATATGTTGAACTTGTTTTCTTATTTTCATAGCTCATATGATTTTCCTGGATTCGATTCCTAAATGTTCTGCCAGTTTGACCAATATATACCTTTGGACACATTCCACACTTCAATTTATATACTCCTGATTTCTCGAATTTGTCTTTATTGCTTTTAACTAACTTTCCCAACATATTAGGTAGGTACTTGTTCAATATGCAATTTTAATATCTCGTTTTCTCAAAAATGAAGCTTCATTTTTCTAACTTTCCCAAGGTATTACTTGTTCTATATGTTATTTTAATATCTCGTTTCCTCAGAAATAAAGCTTCATTTTTGAGGAAATTCGATATTAAAATTGCATATGGAACAAGTACCTAATACGTTGGGAAAGTTACTTAAAAATATTAAAGACAAACATCCAAATTCGAGAAATCAGGAGTATATAAATTTAAGTGTGGAACGTGTCCTGGCACAACATTTAGGAATCGAATCCAGGAACATCATATGAGCTATGTAAATAAGAAAACAAGTTCAACATATACAAATCATCTTTTAGAAGAAAATCATATCTTTAACGACGAGAAAATAAAGGTTTGAAACTGAATCATTTGAAAGCAATGGAAATCAATAAACTTGAAAAAAACATTCTAATGAATGCCCAACTGGATTAAATAGATCACCAATATTGAACTTGTTTTTTTATTATAAAAAAAAAAACGAGGAAGTATTATAATTGATGTAGAAGTGAGGTAATATTCTTCAGGTAATCATAATTGAAGATGTACCTCAGGTATATAAAAGTTGTAGAGGTTTAGGTAATTTGATGGAGGTAGTCTCAATTGTAGTTAACTGTGGTAAATAAATATTAGTGTAAGAAGCAA
This sequence comes from Leptinotarsa decemlineata, assembly GCF_025532065.1. Taxonomy (NCBI): domain Eukaryota; kingdom Metazoa; phylum Arthropoda; class Insecta; order Coleoptera; family Chrysomelidae; genus Leptinotarsa; species Leptinotarsa decemlineata. The sequence continues at coordinate 73,078 of NW_027412560.1, forward strand.
CTTGTAGTATTCAAATCACTGTTGAAGAAGCTACTGTGTTAGTGAAACATGTCGTGGTATATTTCTCAAATAAAGTTTGTGGAGATCAAATCATAAGGTGTATAGTTTATGAAATTAGTATGGATTTCCATCAAATAACGGCCGAATCAATCAGACAAATCATCAATCTATCAGAATCTTCAGAAGAAAAATTTCACTAATTGTTTTCATTTTACTACACTCTTGCTTTTTTTCAAACACTTATTGTCAACTAACTATACTGTCAATTATTGAGTTGCCATTGATTCTAATAGTATCATAATGGCCATTCGCAAAAAATATAAAAAAGATAACCCCGAAAGACATATCATATGTCAAAAAAAGACAGAAAGATAAATATTTCTAGTAATTTTTTGAGATATTACTACTGAATATGAAGTAAAAATAGAAAATATTCAAAAACTAACCTAGAACTACTCCCCAGGTAACGACTTGGCTGCCTCGAACTATTATGCTTGCTGGACCCTGTAGACTGATAATGACTACCACTACTTCTTCTATGTTCTGACATGTAGGAATCCCTACTTCCATGTGTCTGATAATTGGGATATCGCTTATAACTCTCTCTAATGTCCCTTTCCTGAGATCTTCGGTCGTGAGAAATACCAGACACTCTTTTCGCTTCCTCCCTTATTGGTCTATCTCGATGAGATTTTTCATTAATAAAACTTTTTTCTTTAATTTTATATACCAAATCTGACTCATAATTACGTTCCTTTTCTCTAGTGCTCGCTTTGTTAGAAAAGTGAGGGTTTATACTTTTCTGTTTGAGGAGCCTATCGAAAGGATCTTCTGGAACTTGATCATCTGATTTACACACTTCAGGTTCACTTCTATCCGGTACGCTAGAAGAGCCTCTTCTAAATTCACGACCCTCCCGTTGCCTAGAATCTTTAACTGTACTTTCATTATGGTGCTTTTGCTTCGAGTCATTATCTTTGCTTAATATTCTCTCAATTGAATAATTCATTGAATACTTACTAGCAATACCAGAAAAATGAGGATTGTGTGTAGCTCCATCTGCCTTCAAACGGTTTCTTAACGGATCATCAATTTCTGTATTTATATCTAACGATTTCCTAGAAGAATTTCTGCTATTGATTCGCTTATCGGTGTCCTCTTCAAAGTCTTCTAATACAGACCTTGGTGATTCTACAGCTGAACTTTTAGCCTTTGTGTTAGTGGTAGCTTTCTCATTGAGGCTCGGCTCCATTGCAATTTTTCTTCTTTTAGGCCTAGAATGTGATAAACTTCTTGAAAATTCTTCTGAAGGTACTCTTGATGAGTACAGATTAGTTTGCACTCTTTTTCGAGATTTCACAATGTCAGCAATGTTCGGTAAGACAGCGTCCTGTTCAAGAAAATCTTTGGGACCAGTAGGATGAGAATTTCTGTTTGCATTGCTGTGGTTCGTATTAGAGATTGCATCGTCTTTCGGTTTCACTTTATTTTGTTCATACTTCATTATTGAACTTGAGACAGGTGACTTTGATATTAGAGCGGTATTAGGAGTACTGGACGGTATTTTGGAAGCAATAGCCTGATTCGAAGTGTTAACAGAACAATATTTTAATGGAACACTACTCTTTCTGTGCTTGTCAACAACAGATGATTGAGAAATTGATGATTTTTTCTCCTGCTCCAAATTATTCACTGTCTTCAAAAGTATCTCTGCTTTACCGATGGTCGTCTTAACTTGTAGGATATCAGGTTTTGGAACTGTTCGTGAATTTTGTTCCTTGATGTTCTCCAAACGACAAAGATAATTAGACTGTGCATTCACGTTTTTGCTCATTCCAACGTCTTCATTTGCTGAAATACCTTTAATAACAATTGGCTTTTCTGGAAGAATTCGAGCTGACTTAGAGAATGATAATTCTAACAGATTGTCTGTAGAAACAACTTCTTGTGAATTATTGTTTAGGGATTTTGTTTTAGACTCGTGTTTATCCAGAGAAGTTGACTGAATCACTTTGGAGTTGTTGCTGGAAGGTTGATTTGAACTTTTGATCCATTTGGCTGGTCTAGTTCTACTGTAACTTCTGGTTGGTAGCATATCTGTTTGTACTACTTTCCGGACTTTCTCTGTATTCATCGGAGTGGTTGTCTTTACCTTTTTGAGTTTTTCCGAATCCACTATAGAACTTTTCTTAGAATCCTTCATATTTGAAGTAGTTGCAGAGCAAACTTTTTTAGTCATTGGTGCACATGATATTTGTTTCGAAGCAGAATTGATTCCATCAAATTTAAATGATGATGAACTAGGAAATTGTGTTTCAGAAGTCATCCCTTGGAATGAGTTGAAAGTATCATTGTCAGACATGTTGAATGTAGGTGTCAAACAGTGATTATTGGGTAGAACAATAACTTTTTGAGTACTCTGATCATTTTCCAAAAGATCAGAATGAGGCATATCATATGTTTCAGTTAAACAATGATTATTAGGCAAAACAATAACCTTTTGAGTACTTTGATCGGTCTCACCGATATGATCCCACGAACGACTGCCTCGAGTAGGTTCAGGTGTATAATCAGATTCTATTCTGTCACTGTTTTCTGTAGATATATCACAGTCAATGAGATCAATCAGTTTGTTTATTTCCTTCGGTTGCATTGCTATCTCTACTAAATTTTGAGTGATTGTATCATTCTCCATTCTCAGTTTGTAATCATCATTTTGGTTTGACTCTGAGTCTTTTCCTTCACAGTCCTTTTCTTCAGAATCCTGTTTTGTATTTAATAGTTCTGAAAAATCATAGGGTAATTCAAAATCTGACATTGGATTGTCATTTGTTGAAAATTCTGAAGAAGCATCATTGATAACTTTCGGGAAAATATCTTCTCCAGCAACGCTCATAACAGGGTCAGCTGAAAAAATAAAACTGAGATAGAAAGTTGTACACTACTAATATGTATAAACATATGTTATTGGAAAAAAAAGTATTATTGGCGTAAACTGTGTATTGAATAAGACATTGATATTTCTGGAATACTGTGAATGATGTGCGTGAATCCCAAGTGTTCAGGTCCTGTAAGATTGTTTATCTCAAATAGTTCTAAATAAAAATCCAGGATAGCATATATCTACCTCTTATGTGGTATATGCAAAATACTGAGCCATAAATACAATTAAATAGGATACTTTTTTTTACAATGCACATTTTGACGAATCGTTTAAAAGTTATCATAATAAGAATAACTTGACGCAACGCAGTAAGCCATTGCGCGTCGCGTATACTGTAAGACGACGGGGGACGATGCGCGGTCTAAGCAAAAAAGCGTCATCGCCGAGAACGCGACCCGAACGCTAGCAGACGCGTGAGGGCAGACGTCGTCTATTCAATACTTAGTGCAGATGGAATATTTTTTTAGTTACTGTATTTTTAAAGTGAAAATATGAATAGCTGTTGCCCGCTCTTATATTAATGTACAGCCGAAGCTACTGAACCTAGTATCTTGAAATATTCAGGCAGGTTCTTTGTATAGCATCAAGAAAGCATTAAGAAAGGGAGTTACAAATTTCCACCTCCAAAGGGAAAAAAGGGATTCAAAGATTGCATTGAATTTCGTCAGTTTTGAAGTTGGAGTTCATAAAAAAATATGGCAACTATTTATTCAAAATGCTCTATCACGAAACTTAATGTGACAAACCAAATTCTATGCGGACGAAGCCGCGGACAACAACTAGTACTGTCTATAAAGTGACTATCCGCGCATCGTGACGTCAATCATCGCTATAATGACATCAGGTCAACAGGTCTGTGAAAAACCTTTATATGGATCTTAGCAGTATATGGTTTTCAATAATTAAAACCAGTTTTGCCGTCAGCATGTTGTTTTTTTTTCATTGCAATAATAAGTAAATCCTATTCTATTCTGTTAAAATAGTCATATTATGTTAAAACGATTGCTCATATGCCATTTACGTAAAAATGTTTTGTGCAATGATTCCATGAAACCATCACAGCTCAAAATATTTCACAAATATAAATTTGCTATACTTGCAATTTCGATAGTTGTATGTATGTTTTTTTAATATGTTCATAAAAGTTGTAAATACCACTGAGTGCAGTACATTGTCTTGGAACAGTTTTAAAGTTCGCAGTTATATGGTGGTAGACTAAAAACAATTATATGTTTATCATATTTTTTTCTGTGCTCATTAACTATTGCTAAAAGTTCCACTTTGAGTAATGTTTATTAAAATTGGATACTTTTAGAACGCAGTCAGAATATTAGGTTTCCTTGATGCTGAAATTTTGAAATTTTTCCAATTTTATATAATGATACGGGGCATTGTCTAACACAACACAGTCATCGTAAGGTCTCCATTGAGATCTTCTGATCTCAAATTCATTTTAGTGTAGAGTGAATTGCCGATAAATGTTGGGGAACAATCTAAGTCGCGCAAAGTTTGGCATTACTGGTCTGCTGTGCTTGTGTTGTGCTTGTGTTTTGTCCTTAAAAAAATATAGTTATTAATGAGTTTCGGCAAAATATTTTCAAATATTTACTGAAATATTCATTAAACTCAATAAAATGGATGCAATGATAATGCGCTTCGCACGGAATCTTCTGAGTATGCATCTGCATAAAACAGTAAAGGGCATTTGTAGCAGTTTATGGCAAGGCCGTGTCCAGATTTTTGTTTCGGGGGGTCGCAATAAAAAAGACCTGCTAATTCAAATTCAATTACCATTACATTTGCACGGAAAAAGCTCTCCACTAAAAAAACTGTATTAACATATTCGTTTTTAAAACTAAAAACCTCAAGTTTCCAGTTCAGTGAATTCATAATTATTGAAAATAAAATTTTTATAGTCAAATTCTGTTATAACATCATCAGTTGGGATGATGACATCTCTGTGAATTGCCATTAGGGCCAACCCGGTTAGCCTTCTTGCCCACAAGAATTCCGTAGGTAGGTTTTGAGGCGCCTAAGTGTGGAAAATTACCTTTCCGGGGTGCACGTGGTTACTGGTAGGGTCGACAAGATGTTCAACAACATAAATGTTGGAATACAATTGCCTCTTGCACTTTACTTAGCGCTCATATATGTCGCGTTCAGAGGAATGTTTTCGCTGTGTTTGAGCAATTTTGTATCACCACATTTCATCCTCGTTCGTTTGCAATCGTCACTTCTACCTATTTTACAAATGCTCAAAAGACGAACACTGCGAGTGACTCATCTACATCTGCTAGACCTATTGTCTCTGAGGCAAGCACGTCTTCTTTTTCCGCGAAGTGAGACCTGAAGAAAGCAACTTACTAATTCATCACTTTGATATGGGAAACTATATCAAAATTCAAATTTCTGAGTACTCCGTGGACGCCAGGAAAATATTTCATATTTTCAGTAAGCGTAAGTGGGAAGAAAAAACCTTCGATTTCAAAGACAGTGGCTTGATAGGTACCCGTGGCTCGTTTATACGAAAATTAACGGCGCTTTATGCAAATATTGTATAATTTTCTCACATCACACGGTAGGAAAAGGAGGCAATCAGGCTTCAAAATCTCTTGTGACAGTTCCGTATAAGAAATGGAAACACGCAATCGAAGACTTCGAATCCCATCAATCGAAACAATACCATCACGAAGCTATGGTTAAAGGCTCCACCTTTTTGAAAACTTTGCAATACTTGGATATCAGGAACGTTATTGACTCAGGGAGAAGAAAGCAAGTAGAAGAAAATGGAGAAAAATTATTTTCAATTGTGGAAACTATAAAGTTTTGTGGGCATCAAGAACTGGTTTTGAGAGGAACAAACGATTCTGGCACTGTTTCTGTGACTGATGAGGAGCCAGTCACAAATGACGGCAATTTCAGAGCCATCTTAAGAATGAAGACAGCTCCTAGTTAAGATACTGGGTAGGTCCTCAGTACAGAAAAATAAATTAAAACGTGTCAGTATGATTAAATATTAGTGGACACTAAACATTAGTTTGTGTATATTACTGGAGTTTTTTCCCAACACCAAACCTTTATTTCAACACCTCGGCATGTGTTTAGATTACCAAGTGATCGTCTTCAAGAGAAAGATCAAAGAGTTTGATCTTCCTCTTGTAGATGTTCACTTGGTGATCGAAACACGTGTCGAGGTGTTGAAATAACGGGTGTTGGGAAAAAATCCAGAAATATTCATTACTACACCAAAGGTTCCAAACAGTGTATCACAAATTAATTTGTGCATATAACAATGTCAAGTTCACTTCATATACAAGAAAATAATATCATAATGTATACAAGACTTACCAGTATTATAATAACTATGGTCGCTGTTGTTCTCCTCATAGCTTACTTTGATTTCTGTTATTTTAGTAATTGGTGTGAAGGTCTGCGTAAATTCTGATTGCTTGGATACTGGAATCATATCAGTAATCTCACTTGATGATCCATAAACGCCTGTAATGAAACTATTTGATCTCGAAATTTGTCCCAAACTGTTTTGGTTGAGCTGATAGTTTTGTGTCGTAATTAAATCTAAGGTTTGTGAACTACCAATGGTAATCTTAGTTGGAGAAATATCGTGGTAATTCAGAGACACATCAGACGTGCTTGCAATCTGCTTGTTGGAATTATTGATAGTTGAAGATGAAATAGTAGGTGAAACTCTATGTGATTCCATGTAATGTTCAAGTTTTGACAGACTGTCGTTTTTAGAACAAGAATCCCGAGGAACTGTTACCTGTTGCTCCATACCAAATGCAGAGTTACGCTCAGCAGAAGGTTCTTCTGCAGCCATCTGGGTGAAATCGGTTTTGTCATCAATAATGTTAGCATGTGAAGACATAATGGAAGTGCGAATAAATGAACTAGCGCTATTTTCCAATCTGGAGCAAGTAGCTTTTCCGAAATGTTTTAAATTTTTCAAGTTTTTGAAGATCTCTGCAACATCTTCATCATTTGCAGGTGAGGTGCTCGAAACTTCTATGGAATTGGAATTTTGAGTTTTTATTGTCAAATTCGAGCAGTTGTTTATAGCTAGAGATGATGGCTCACTCGTCTCTTCTACTTTTGGGGATTGTCTGGAGTCCATTATTCCCAAAATTTCTTCGGAAGGAAGAAGTTGGTACTGGTTCACTTCCTGAGTGCAATCAAGAACTTTTTCAATACTTGAGGATTGTTCCAGAGGTTCATCTTGACCAGAATATTTATTCTCATAAGAACCTGTAGAGCTACTGCTCAACAATTCATTACTACCAGATACATTTGTCGTCGAAAAGGAAATGAGAGCAGATTGATCAGAGGAAACCACAACTTCAGAATCAATTTCTGGAATTTCATCACTTTTTAACAATAAAGATGCATTGAAATGTATATTATTATCATTATCTTCTTTTTTTGGAACACAGCTATTATCAGCACTTTGTGTAGGTTCCATTAAAGCAACAGAACTGATTTCCTTCTCTTTCAAGTGACTTACTACAGACTCAATAGATTTTCTCTCTCGTTTCCTTGGAGAACCAGATAAAGGTGAGGATTTAGTAATTGCAATCGAGTTATCTATAAGTATTGACAATTCTCTCATGGTTGTCTTTCTAGAACTGATTTCGTGAGTTGTTTTATCTGGTATTGGTAGATCCTGTAGTTTTCTTTTACGACTCTTGGTGAGATGAGAATTTCTCAATGTTTCTTCAGGTTCAACTATTTTCACTGTTTTTTGTACTTCTGATATTGAACTGTTAGTGAAAGAAGTTATTTCTGACTTTCCGTCCGTTACTTCGATAGATTGAGAAACTCTTTTTTGAACTTCTGAATCTTTCTCACCAGATTCTTTTGAAATACATACTTCATCTCTACTGGAATGACCCTCAGAAATACTTGCGTCACCTTCAGATATAACAACGAACCCTGCTCGTCTTTCCTGATTCAAAAAATGTGTTATTACATCAAGTTTTTGAGAAAAAACTGGCTGCTTTTTCTCATCAGTGCTTTGCAGCAATTCAAGCTTATCAAAAGATGAAGCGTTCTCGCACACTAATATATTGGTATTGTCGAATTGAAAATCATTAGATGTTAGTAAAGTGATGTTCTCGATAGCTGGAATGGAGATTTCATTTTCGTTTGCTGGGGTCAAATGGGTGTTGCTAGTTGTTTCAGTTTTCTCATTTGCAGCTATATTGGCGTTACTGAATTCAAAATCTCCAGGAGTTGAAGTGATTTTATCAACAGTAACATTAAATATTTCATTTCCATTTTCTAATGAAAATTGGATTGAATTTGACGTTTTAGTGTTCTCATCAATACTTGTGCTTTCATTTTCAACTATAGACTGATTTTCTACAACTGCAGCATAGAAATTCATGTCACCCTGGTCATGACTGAAAATTTTTATTTCATGTGAAGTAATATCCTGTGGTTGTTCTAATATACAAATGGCAGACTTTTCAATTTCTTCTGCATGTGGGTCTGGTACAATTTTATGAAAAGACTGATGACTACAAGAATCCTTATCTTCAAGGTCAAAATCATGTTGTGTTTTTTCACAAGTATTCACAGCTTCAAATGGCGAGTTGTGATGGGATTCTTCTGAAGTTTTATTCACATCATCTGATACTGTAGTAGTTATTTCAGTTTCCAAACAAGAATTCAGTTCAATTGTGTTGATATCGACAGGTTTAGTGGTGTCCCCTACAACGTTTGAACAAAATTCTGGATTATTTGTGGAAGCATCATTTTCAAATACTGTCTCATTTTTCTCAGAACAAGTTTCTTCAATATTTTTGAAAACATTTAACACTTCACTCTGCTCTAGACCATCAGTTATCTCATCATGAGAGCATGATATATTCTTATCCTTATTATCATCTAAATATAATTTTTGAGGGCTAATCAATATTACTGAGTCATTTGAAATATCAATCTTTGGATGCAACTCTAACTGCCCTTTAGTCACCTCTGTACTTATAGTTTGTTGAAGTTGAGTTGTTCCTTTGGGGTCTGAATTTGGCTCAGATTCGGTTACTTTCTCAGATTTTTCACAAACTGTTTCAGTGTGTATTTTATTCTTTTGATCTTTTGTAACCTCTTCATTATCAAATTTCGAAATATCTGCTTGAGTACTGGATAGAGATCTTATTTCTATATTTGGATATACTTTACTATCTTTCAAATTATCTTCACTTATTTCTTTTTCTACATTCGCATGTGGATATGATTTAGAAAGAATTTTGTCATGACTTTTTTTCAACTTTTTAGTGGGAGTTTCAGTTTCCTTGACAAAGCTGTTGTCATATAACTTTGAATTAGATCGTTTCAATCTTCCTTTTGGTGATTTACTTTCACAAACTTCAATTTGTTTTTCATCTCGATATTTATTTGTTTCTGAAGAAAATTGGTCACAAACGTTAAGACCAGTAGAAATTGATATTTTTTTATTGGAACTACATTCTGCACTTTTCTTACTACAATTGGCATCAATATTTTGCTGTAATTTTGATCTTGATCGAGATTTTTTTCTGACACTTTCAATTTCAATTCCTTCATCAATTATTTTTTTACTGTTTCCTGAAACATTTAAGGCATCTGTTTCTCGAGTAACTTTTGGAGAGGTTGAGATAGATTTAGTTTGCTGTTTTCCAGTTGAAATCTCATCTTTTTTGTTGACATTCTCCGAATCTTTTGTGGTTTTCACTTGGGGTCGATCTTGTACAACAGGGCATACTTCTTCAATGAGAGAAATATTCTCTTCAGAAGTTGAACACATTCCTGTTTGATTTAGTTCATCTCTGGTCACTTTGCTCTGTACTTTTTCACATTCTATAATCTTGATTTTATGTTTTTTAATTTTCAAAGACTCTAGAGGTATAAGTAAAACTTTTTTTGTTTTGCAGTTAGTTTTACTACTGTTCATTTCAGTCGTCTGATTTACCTCATCTGAACAGTTAGATTCAATTTGTTCACTTGAAGTCACTTCATCAACCCTATCAAAGTCAAGAGAATGTTTCAAAGGAGCATGCTTTGCAACAGTGCCATGTTTATCGGACTTCACAGGTTTATTGATCTTTTGATTCTGGTCTTGCATTGAACTATTTGATTTGATCTCACCTAACTTTTGTTTTTCTAGCCGATTTTTATTTTTTTTTAGTGATCGGCCTTCTTCACTTGATAAAGTAGAGATTTTGTTTACTGATGCGAGATTGTCTCTATCATCTAAAAGTATACTGGTTGAGCGTAGGTTCGTTTCAATGTCAGTTTCAACTATTTTACTTTGATCATTCATGGAAGTTGTGAAACCTGTTTCTTTTGTAGCTGAACTAACTTCTGTCTTATTCTGGCTGCTTATTTTCTCAACGGACTCTGATTCAATTACTTTTTCAAATTGATCGCTTAAATCTGAGATATCTGAAAGGTTTTCAGAAGTGCAAATTGACAGCTGATGTGAATTATCAATATCGGTCTGATCAATATTATATTTGGTTGAAACATCCGAATTCTCTCCCACTGACTTTATACTATCAGTACAAATCCCAACTTTCTTTTCACCCAACGAAATATCAGTAGTCATAAGATTTGATTTACATTTCTCATGATCATCATGAGGCTGTGAAATTTCTTGAGATGTTTCTGTAGTTATTTCTTCTGGACCAATGTCACCAAATATAACCAGTTCACCCTGATCTTTTTTTTGGTCAGCATTAACCTCATCAACAGTGTTTTCATTTTGTTGTTCAATACTAGTAACAATTTCGTCGACTTCAATTTTTCCTTGGAGAGTCAATGATAGGTTCTGTATATTTTCATTTGGGTTATCCTCTTTGCTGCTTTGAACAGATATCTGTTTATTTCCTTCATCAGATGCCATTCCATCTTTAAATGATTGTGAATTAAAAAGGTCAGATTTTTGTGATTTATCGCAATGAGTGGCTATGGGTTCATAAATTGTTTCTCCAAAAGTACTTTCGAATATTTTTTGTGGCAATGGTGAATCATCCAGACTTTCATTTGAGACCGAAATTTCCTTTTGTTTTGCACCTAATACAAATTGCGGTTCTACATCAACCGAATCTCCTTCATATAACTTTTTCTTCAATTTCTCTGTTGTTTGAGAAACTGTGTTTTTACATTTCCATCTTAATTCAGTGTCTTGTTCTTTGAATCGTTCACAAATCGAGGATGATTTCCCTCTTAATTTCGGGGGTGGCATACATGTTTTATCCTCAACCTCTTTGTTACTAGTAGAGAAACTATTTTCCACTGAATTGAATGATCTATTCAAATTATCTCTAGATATTGATTTTCTTCTCAGTTTTGGTGGCAAAATAACTGAATTTTGGTCTTCTGCCTCTGATTTGTCAAGTAATCGATCCTGGAATATACCGGAATTCATTAAGTTGTTACTTTCATCTTCTGTTTGTTTCACATGATCTTTATGTTCATCGTGTATGTTAGGTTTTGTTGTAATTTTATGAATCTTCCTTTTTTTAGAAGTTTTCCTGGGTTTTTTATTAATAATTTCATTACATATAATATTTTCTTTGGACAAATTTGTTTTGCATGAAGCCTCTTGTGTTTCTTTCTTAATTCTGTCAGCCAAAGGGGTTTCATCTAAATCGCCATGTTCATTTGAAGCTGCACTGTTCTTGTTTTCATTATTGAATTTTGGAGTTTCAAATGACTTTGTTAGAAGTACAATATCTTCATTTAACCTGATGTTTACTTCTTTGACATCAGTAATCATTGATAATTTGTTGTTTTCACAAATTTTTTCCTCAGATTCCTTTCTCAATTTTTGTATTATCTCTAAATCTGTTTTGAATTCTTCGTCTTGTATATTTTTCATTATTCCCGTATCTGAAATGTTTGACCTATTTTGATCCTCAAGTGGAATGTTTTCTTCACTTGTGTTAACATCAATTCTTTTGATACTGATGTATGGGTTTAGACTTGGATGATATGCCTTTCTTTCTGCCTTAGTTCTTATTGGTTTATTATTTTCAGATTCTATTTTTGTGGTATTTTCTAGTGTCGTTGAAAATGATCTGAAGATAGAAGGAACTGTTTCAACTTCAACAAAATTGTTTTTATTTTCATTTGTAGTGACTTTCACATTTGGTTCATAGAGAAAATGAAAATCTTCGTCAAGAGTATCATCATCATAAATGTTAACTTTCTTCTCTCCAATCCCTTTAGAGATTTTAGTATCAACTTCATCTCCTTCAACTGTATCTGATAAGGTTTTTGATGTGTTATCATTATGTTCACCTGCTTTGCACTTACTCAACTTATCCAACACAGACTCTGATTTGACATTGGATTTTTTTTTGTTTACCACTGATGATTTGCCAAAGTTTCCATCTTCTTCTATGTTACTCAATTTATTCAAGGGTTTTGATTTTGCGTTTGTCCCTTCATCAATCAACAATTTATTGCTTTCACTGTCATTACTATCTTCACTCGTGAAATTTACATCCACAATTCTATCTGCATATGTTTTTTTCACAGGAGGTATTGAATTTTCTATTGATAAAAAGTCGTGAGGTTTGAAACCGGATTCAACTTTTTCACTAATATTTTTCAAGTGGCTACTCCTTGTAATGCGTATATTCTCATTAACAATAGTTTTTACAGTTTTCTTTGGTGTTAGGTGAGCACGTGCTGCTTTTGGCATATGTCCAACTCTGTCTTTAGATTTGCTGACTTTTGAGTAATTTTTCATCGGTTTTTTTTCATTCTGAATAGTTTTTTCTGAAGATTTACGAAATTCATTTTCAGTTGTCATGGATCTCCCTCTTCTCAAAGGTTGTTTTCGTTCCTCTTTAACTTTTTCTCTGAGGGCATTTGTAGCAACATCAGCTAGTACATCCAAAGAATGAAACGGTTTTGAAGGTGTCTGCTCAACTTCGTTTTGAACAAAAACATCAATTCCATTCATTTTTAGTTTATTAAACATGGTCAATTCAATGTTTTCATCAATTGCTTTAGAGCAAATTGTCAGGTTATCTGAAAAATCAGTTTTTTCAATATTTATAGCTACTCCAGATTTCTGTTGACTAAAAGACAATTGAGGTGTTTCAGAACTTCGTGTAGTTGAGACATTTTTACTAGATGTGTTTTTTCTGATCAGTTCAAGGTTGTCTGAGAAAGGTTTTTCAGTCTTTTGTTCTTGAAAACATTCAGATACTACAGCGCCTACCTCAACTTCATTGACATACTCAGATTCATTATGAAATTCAAGCAAGGGTTCATTCTGTATCTGAATAACATCCGTAGGCGTAGGATGATGAGTTTCCTTCACTTTTTGATCTGACCTTTCATTTTTTTCTGCTATATTATCCATTGTGCACCCAATATTTTTTTGTACATTGTTTTGAATAAGCGATTCTTTTGATTTGCTGATCGGATCAGGATGACAAATATCAAAAATTACATTTTTCCCACGTATGTCCTGCCCGGATTGATTATCTTCTGACCTTATTTCAACTTCCATGGCATAATAAAAGGAAGTATGTGAGTTTTCTTCAACTTCATACCCTAGCTTAAAGAGCTTTGGGTGGTCTATATTATCATTACCTTTGCCCTCATCGTTTCTAAAATGTTCTAAGGAAATAACTTCCTTTGACTTTACATTTTGTAACTGCTTACTGGAGGTGCCCTCATCATTCAAGTCTGTTGAATCTTCTTGTTTATTGTCGAATTTTGACCCACCTTCCTCTTGAAACATTCTTTCATTTGATTCTTCCAATTTCAAATTTACAAGTTTTTCAAACTTATTGTCTCTTTCATGCTCAACCTTTTCTGAACTTCTCATTTTTTTAGTTGGTTCAACAGTGTCATCAGTTCCTACTTCTACTTCACATGCAATTTCTGAGTCTTCATGAAAAACAACAAGTTGATCATCAATAATAGTTTCTTCAACTTCTTCTGTAGCCCGGTCAAATTTTTCAGGTTGAGAGAGTTCATTATTTTCATTTTCAAGACAAAAATTTCCATATTTTTGTTTTTCAATGACCTCATTAGAGTAAACTAATGAATCCACCAGTTTCTGATCTGTATTTTGATTGGAATTTTCATTTGTATTTGATTTTATATGATGATATACTCCTGAAACCAAGCATTCCTTGTTTTTGGTAATACAATGAGCATTTTCCACATTCTCCTTACTTTGAATATCTGTTACAGGATTTTGTCCAGACGTTTCAATGCACTTCAAACCTTCAGATTGTCCCTCATCACTTTGCTTTGAAAGAATAACAGTTTCAAGAACTTTTGTAGCAGCATTTGAATCGTGAAGTACACTAATACTCTCACTTGAATAAGTTTCAGTTTTACATTCAATAACTTCTTGTGAAACATTTACGATTGGCGAACTTATATTTGGTAACTCATGGTCCTGATAGGGCTCTAATGCATTACTCACAGAATATTGTTGATCTTCCGCAATCACAGGTTGACTTTCTCCTGTTGGATGATCAATGCTGTTATGATATAAATGTTCTTTAGATAAACCTTTGAGATAATTCTCCGCAAAGGATTTACTTGTACCGGGATTATATTCTGGACATAGGAAGCTCTCCTTCAGGTTCGTTTTTTCCACTAATTTTTTGTAGGAAGTTTCACTTTCACCATTCATATCGTCTTTTGTAAGAATCTGTACACCCACAAAGTCACTGCTGGATTGCGTCTCAGTATCAGAAACTAATTGTGTAATGTTTTCGTTTGATGGTGTCACTTCACTACATACATGATTCATTTCTTCTGAATGTTGAAAATAATTTTTATCAGCCAAATCGATCTCTTTTGTGTTGCATTTTTCATCAGTTACCCTATTTGTTTCGAAATTCTTATAATCAGACAATGGATCGTTAATTGATGTCTGTTTATCATTTTCTAAATATTTCTCAGTTTCAGGTTGCTCCACACACTCAACATCTTGATTTTTTTCAGGAAGAGCAGATGTTCCTGTCACATTTACCTCAAACTTTTGATCGCTCTCATTTTCTTTTTTATTTTTTTCTGTTCCATAACACAGATCTAAAATACATGGGATATCTTTGGGATGTGCTATCGTTGAAGATCCGAAGCTTTCATTTTCAATCATTATCAAGTTTTTGGAATCAAACGGAGATTCAGAATAATTACTAGAAACCTCTTCACTAATTTTATATGGTGAGCAATCTTCTAGTTTGTCATCTTCTGTAGATAACTTTCTGGAAGTTGATTCTAATTCTGAAAATTCCTCACTTAGGATTTCTTTTTCACATGTATTGGTGAGCTTTCTGGGATTAATTTCAACTAGAACCTCCTTAGAAACAGTATTACAAGCAAGTGACGACTCACAGTGTGAAGATATTTCTTTATAAACTTCATTTGTCATTCGTATTATACCTTCTTTCACTTGAGTGGGTGGACTATCCACCATTTCAACTTCTTGTATTTGAATAATAGTGCTAGAAGACTCATCTTCTGGAAGCATCTTCCCAGAACTCTTTCCAAACAGACTCTCCTTCAAAATATTTTCAGTTATTGATAAAGATTGAAACTCTGATGATTCTTCTTTAAACATTTCCTTTTGATAGCAAGCAATGTCCGTATTCATCACTTCCATTACATTTTCGTTTATTACATTAGATGAACATGCTTTTTTATCTCCTCGTGCAAACTCGTTTGTTGTTTCAAGCAAAGTTTCTTTTGAAATCATTGATGTTAATCCTACAGATACATTCTCTAATAATTCTTCTTCAGACTGTTCACTTTGACAGATATTGCCCTGAGCATCCATCAATTCTGTTACATCATTTTGACAGCAGTCATCGCCCTGTTCATCTGTAACTTCGATTACGTCTACGTTTACTTGAAATGATGGACATGTTATTTTATCTACTTGTGGCACTTCAATTACATCTGTATTTACTTGAATAGATGAACATGATTCTTCATCTGCTGGAGGCAACTTCATACAATTCATTTCAAATGCAGTCTTCTTAGAAATACTTGGAGTTGTTTCTGAAGATTTGAGTTCATCCTCAGACTCTTCATTTTGACAGCTGCCATTGCTTTGTTCATCGGTCACTTCGATTACATCTGCATTTACTTGAATAGATGAAAATGGTTTTTCATCTACGGATATTCCAGAATTCATTTCAAATGCAGTATCTTTCAAAATATTTCTAGTTATTTCTGAAGATTCAAGCTCTGATGATCTTTTAGACTGTTCATTTCGAGAGCAATCATTGCTCTGCCCATCCATCACTTTAATCACATCTGCGTTTACTTGAATAGATGAAGATGATTTTTCATATGCTGATATTCCAGAATTCATTTCAAATGCAGTCTCTTTGGAAATATTTGGAGTTATTTCTAAAGATTCAAGCTCTGGTGATCCTATAGACTGTTCATTTTGAGAGCAGTCATTGCTCTCTTCAATTACATCTGCGTTTACTTGAATAGATGAACATGGTTTTTCAACCACTGGCAACTTTCTAGAATTCCTTTCGGATTCAGTCTCATTGATAGTTGAAATTATTTCTACAGGTCCATGCTCCAATGAGCGTTTTTCACACGCCTTTTTTTCGAAAATATCATTATCCTGCTCTTTAATCACTTCCAATATATCTTCGTTCTCTTGAATAGGTGAAGTTGGGGTCTCATCTGATATCTTTCTACAATTCCTTTCAGCTAGAGTCACCTTGGAAATATTTTGAAACGGTCCCAACGATTTATACTGCAATGATCCTTCTAGAGACATTTCATCATCAGAGTTACTATTTTCCCGCTTTTCCATCATTTCAATTACAGATTCTTTCATTGGAATCGGTAAGCCAGGTTCGTCTTCCAATATCAACTTTCTAGAATCTGTTTCTTCAAACACAGTTTCCTCAGAAATATTTGGAGTCAGTCCTGAAGACCCAAATTCTGATAGTACTTCTTTAGATCTTTCACTATCATAGTTATCAATGCCATCCTCCATGCTTTTCATCATATTTTCGTTTATTTGAACAGATGAACACGAGTCATTTATTTCAAGTTCCTTCGAAATGGTTGAGGTTTTTCCTAAAGATGATTTTCCTTTAGACTTTTCTTTTAGGCAGCTTTTATTATTTGATTCATGAATTGTTATTAGATCTTTGTTCATTTCCTTATTCATGGGTGTTGATAAATTTTGTTGCTTATTACAGTTGACCACAGATGAATTAAATTCAAAATCATCTTCTGCAACATTCTGGTCTTTTCTAGTATGTACATCCAAGATATTGGAAGTTGAGGATATTAACGACAGACTATTAATTTTATGAACCTCAGAAGAGCTGTCATTTTGAATCTTTCCAGTTGGTATTTTCACCATGGAAATTGAATCAATGGCACATGTATTGGATGTGGTATGGTTCACTTCATCTCTCTCATTGTTTATAGTTTCCTCATCCATGATATTGGGAGCTGAGGAAGTATTAAGTTTATAAACTTCACGAAAACTGTCATTCTGAGCCTTTTCAGTTGGAATTTGATCCATGGAAATGATTGAATTTATAGCGCATGTCTCAGATTTGGTGTTGCTTACTTTATCTCTCTCATTGTTTATGGATTCAAGACTTACTTCATATTCGTCATCAGAAATTTCAACAATTTCAGTATCTACAACTGACACTTCAGTCACATTTTTATATATACCAGATCGAAGTTTATCTTCTTTTCCACCGCAACCTACAACTAGAGGCTTGTTTGAGATCAAGTTCGATTTTGTGTGACTCGCATCACTATTTACTTGTTCATCACCTGAAATATATTCTAAAGATAAATCTACTTTTATATCTTCCTCATTCTTAACTTTCTCAATTGGCTTATGGTTTCTTTTATTGAATGATTCTTTATCTTGTTGCCTCCGACTACTTTGGTATTCCAAAGATTTCTTACTGGTTTCGACTTCTTCTTCTAAACAGCATGTTTCTTCGTCACTGTCAAAGTCGCTGTCATCTAGACAAATTGTGAGCACAGGCTTAGTTAACGGACGTGAAGAGGTTTCAGTTAATGTCGAATTTTCTTCTTTTATTACTTCAATTCTTTCACTGGTAGAGACATCAACAATATCATCATCATCATCATCAACAATCTGAAATACAAAACTATCAGAATAAAATAATAGAACAACGACAGGTATATTAAAAGGTAAAATTGGCGTAGAATAAATCCAAAAAAGGCACATTTTTCAATCACCAGAATATTGCGTATTCATCTCCTGAAGAACCAAACTAAACTGAGGACGCCGACGCCACCCAAGTTGACGTCTTCGGGAGATGAATAAAAGTA
This sequence comes from Leptinotarsa decemlineata, assembly GCF_025532065.1. NCBI lineage: Eukaryota > Metazoa > Arthropoda > Insecta > Coleoptera > Chrysomelidae > Leptinotarsa > Leptinotarsa decemlineata. The sequence goes on from NW_027412560.1 coordinate 91,361, forward strand.
TTGCATTGAATTGGAAAAAGTGCTTGTTTTGGATATGTATATTGATAATTTATTTTAATTTCATTTGAATAATAATGGAAAAAGCTCTGGGAAACTTTGTCAAGAATGGATTTGATTTTTTTTCATATGGAATATCTCTTATTTGAACATTTGTAAGTCGTATGAGATTCTACCTTACACAAGTTAACATTTTAATAGAATAAGGATATTAAATTACAAATAAGAGAGAGAGAGAGCAATGCGTTTATTGTCTTAAGAAAAAGTTCCTGTTGACATAAGTTTTTTAACTATGTTAGATAGCATAAAAGTAGTACCTAAAATCTTATCTATATAAAATAGAATGTCAAACATATTGATACAGAGCAAATAAATTATATACAAATTAAAATTTTCTTTTAAAATATAAGTTGTATTAAAGTGAGATACTATAAGTAAATAGGAAATAAAATAAACAACAAACCTGTACATCATCATTCATATGAAACCCATCGTCAGTACCATAATCACTTGTAATGGTTGTTTTGTAAATATCAGAATAAGCAGAATCAGTTAAATAAGTATCCAAAGGACAAGGGAGATTCTTTCCTTTCAGAGCCTCAATTTTTTCAAATTGTCCAATTTTCTTCAATAATTTACTATAAACAAAAAATATATTAGAAAAACATTAGACATATTGTTCTCTTAATTGAAGATATTTGTAGATTAACTTACACAGTCATGTTTTCCATTAACCTATTGTTCAAACCGTAGTCTCTTTTTATATCGATGAAAATATTTATGATAGCCTTGGCAGATTTATCTAATAATTCCTTCAATGGCACCATTTTACTTTCATAATAGGAATTGAATATATGGATTAAGAGTCGTAATATTCTATCTTGTGCTTCAGTTTCTTGAACAACTGAATAGTCCTGTCTTCTATACACAGCCCTGGATTCTATCAGAACATATTGTATCAATAATTCAACAAACTCGTTGGAAAGAGGGTAGGCAAATGTTACCTGAAAATACATATTGAGAGTGATTGCTAATGTCATTTTTCCCAGAGGAAACTTATCTACATGTGATCGATCAATCAATCAAAGCTGTGTTACCTCCACTGATCAGCATTTAACTTTCAAAATTTCATGACAATAGGGATATTTTTTTAAATTGCTTCGCAGTTTGCCGTAGTCACAGAAACGAATGCTGCAAAACAACCAATTTTTGGCTAGATGATATACAGGTAAGTAATGATTGCACCTTCTACAGTGTATGTTGGTTATTTTTAAGATAATCTAAAGATGATATAGCGTTGACAAATAGCTTTTGCAGTAAATGTAAGCACACTTGGAAAGTACAATGTATTCCCCTCACTAAATATGGTAAATGATACTATTATATACAGTGTGACCCATTTTTAATGGAAACACCCCCCTAAAATTTGAAGTTGTAAATCGATTTTAATAATTTTTTTTAAGTGTCAAGTACTAAAAGGTCTACCTTGGGACAAAATTTGAAATGTTTATTAAAGTTTCAGGGCATACTACGATATTTTTTCTTAGTCGAAAATCGGGATTTTTTATTACCGTTTTTTTTATTGCAGAGTGCCTCTAAATAGGTGTGACCAAAATTTCATGGAAAAATATTCATTATTAACAAAGTTATGACAACTCAAAAATTCGAAAACTCACACAGCTAACAGTCACAATATATCTTTTTTTTATGATTTCAACAATAAAGTGCCACCAGATGAAAAAAAAAACAAATAGCGTAAATATTTTTAATGAAAATAACGGAATTACATTCACACAATTCAACTAACAATGAAGCAAAAAATTTTAATAAACGTAACTAATAACTAATTATTGAAATGTTTCGATTCAGTGCAACAATTAATTCTAACTCATATTCTAGTAGCCTCTACTAATCCACCACGTATTTGGATACAAGTGTCGTAGCGCTTACGAATGTTTCTGATTACGTTCCTTAGTTCTTGAGGGCTAATATCTGCACATACCTGTCGAATTCTTGCACAAAGTTCATTTCTATCTCTTGAGCGGTTTTTGTAAACCTTTTGTGTGAGAACTCCCCAGAGAAAAAAGTCCAAAACTGTGAGATCTGGAGATCTGGGAGGCCATAAACGGACTACCACGGCCTATCCATCGGTTTGGAAAATGTTCGTTAAGCCATTGCCTCACAGCTCTGGCATAATGAACTGAACACCCATCTAACTGGACAATTAAATTTGATCGTTCATTGATTGGCAGCTCGTGAATAGCATCCCAAAACTCTGTGTTTAAAAATTCTAGAAACCTCTGCGCATGTTTTCCTCAAAAAAGAAAGGACCAATAATTCGTTCGTTCAATATCCCACATCAGACGTTGATTTTTTGGGAATACTGGCTTTTACAGTTTATTATTACCCAGTTAGGATTATCCGCTGCCCAATAGCGACAATTCTGTGATGACACTACTCCATTCGTAGTGAAAGTGGCTTCGTCGGTATATAAAATATTTTTTAGGAAATTTCTATTGTTCAAATATTCCCCTTGGGCCCATAAACAATATTCCAGGCGTCTTGCTTCGTCGCCTTCTTGAAGTGTGTGTAAAAATTTTGGCTTGAAAGGTTTAATATTCTTCGCCTTGAGACATCTCCGAATAGTTTCTCGTGGAATATTCAAATCTAAAGTGGCATTCCTTATACTGGCATTAGGATTATTTCCGAAATAATCTAAAATGATTTGATCATTCCTGTCATTCCTGTTTCATCTTTGTACAGGATTACTTTTTAACATCATTTTTGATACTGCACCAGTTTCATTGAATTTTTTATTTTTCACGTATAGTCAGTGGGCATACTTGAAGACTGGCTATAAATCAAATCATCTAAAGGAACAATTCGTTCAGGCCAGTCTCAACACCCTACACATTAGCCAGTCTTCAAGTATGCCCACTGACTATACGTGAAAGATTTTTTTCCTTTTACGAGGAATTGGGCAAATTTGGATATGCAGTTGGTTACCTCGTTCACAGGCAGATGGAGCGACGACAAACCTGTTGTTTGTTGTAGTCTTCAGCTTAGTTTGAGGAATGATACTCTGACGGAATTCGATTTTCAATTATCGGAAATCATCGACTTTATGTTGATGATATACACTACCTTGCACTGACGAGTGGCCAAACAGCCCGAAACCGGTCTGCAAGTGTGTTCCAATAATTGAAAATCTATTGCGGCAGTTGTATTGCCAACAGCATATGCAGGAATAACTTCTGTGAAGAATCCTGCACTGACACCTGTCGGATATAATCCAACGCCCTTCGTGGTATTAGCCAGGGGAGTAGTTGTTTTCTGATAGGTGTCAGTCCATTAACCTACTGTGTAGGGTGTTGAGACTGGCCTGAACGAATTGTTCCTTTAGATGATTTGAATATTTTATTTATTTTATTTACCGTACCGCAGCTAATACGAGGACGATCTGGATGTCTCTCATTAAATACTCTACAAACCTCTCTAGCACTTGTAACGTCATCTCCCGAAAGGCGTACAATTTCAATTTTCTCTCTTACGCTCAATCTTGCAGCCATGACACAAAATAATTCGAAGAACTGTAAGGTGAATATTGTTGACAATAGTACACTTAAATCTTTCACAACTGAGATTTAAATTGAAATATTAGGTCTTCGTTTTAGTTAATTTGCGTGAAAACTTGAATGCAATTCCGTTATTTTCATTAAAAATATTTACGTTATTTGTTTTTTTTTTTCATCTGGAGGCACTTTATTGTTGAAATCATAAAAAAAATATTCTCATGGCTATATCTGTTGATATAGGGTGTTTTTTGTTAGCTGTTAGCTGTGTGAGTTTTCGAATTTTTGAGTTGTCATAACTTTGTTAATAATTAATATTTTTTTATGAAATTTTGGTCACACCTGTTTAGAGGCACTCTGAATCCAGTGGCGTAGTGATTTTTTCAATAAAAAAATCGCTAATAAAAAATCCCGATTTTCGACAAAGAAAAAATATCGTAGTATGCCCTGAAACTTAAATAAACATTTCAAATTTTATCCCAAGGTAGACCTTTTAGTACTTGACATTTCAAAAAAAAATATTAAAATCGGTTTACAACTTCAAATTTTAGGGGGGTGTTTCCATTAAAAATGGGTCACACTGTATGTTAACTATCCAGATTAAAAGTATTTTTCTAGTCTTCAACAGTTAAGTATTTTGACTAATTCTAAACAATATTTTCCTACAGAAAGACAGAAGAATAGTAAAAGAGATTGAATAGAACTGGTCGATACTTGATGAAAATCCATATTAAAACTAAATAATAGAATTGAAAGGGTTATATTTTTAGGAGTGATTAATTTTTTTGGGAAAGAAAGTTTTTGGCTTTCTACTACTCCATCTGATACAAAAAAATGGATGAGAGAATCTTCCAAAGAAAGGAAGGATTATTCAATTTGAAAATAAGTAACTCTATACATGGATGTGTAGATCATGCAAAGAAGTAACTTTCAGACACAAACTGAAAGAAAGTCGTCCTGAAACAGCTACTTTCATATAAACATTGAATTACACGAAAGAAAAAATTCTTTCGAAACAAATACTTCTATATGAACACTGAATTATACAGAAGATACTTTTCTCTATTCAGTTTGTATATAGAGTTACTTATTTTCAAATTGAATAATCCTTCCTTTCTTTGGAAGATTCTCTCATCCATTTTTTTGTATCAGATGGAGTAGTAGAAAGCCAAAAACTTTCTTTCCCAAAAAATAAATAATAGAAGTTATTGTTTTCACTATGAAGGGTTTTAAAAAACCCGTGTTTCACTAATAGCTTTCTCAAGCATAAACTAAAAGTTATTTCTAAATTACAACTATTTGATACTCGAAACTATTACCAACTCGTATGCCTAATTTCTAATGAATTCTACCTGAAAAGGTCAGGTATAAATTCATTAACTATTATCAATACATTTTTCGAAAGTATTTGTGTTCCTTTATGCAGGTTTCTAACGTTCTTCCAGTTTGACATATATAATACATCGAACATGGCCCACATGATAATTTATACACTCCCGATTTTTCTGAAACTGAACTTTTATCTTTGTTATTCTTAATGTGCATGCCTAAGTTGTTGCTGCTTTTGAAAGCAATATTTACACCTTTGCTGTGCAGAAAATCTGAAATATTTGTAGTGGGTTGGCCTAAGTAGGTTAAGGTTCTATAAATTTTGTCCTCTTCTCTTCGAATTGGGTAAACTCCTTTCAAAGCTTGACTGTATAACTTTTTTGATAATAAAGAATGTATTAGACTGCTATCGTAATCATTGTTGACGGCTATTTGTTTTATTATGTTCAGTTCTTTATTGAAATTCGCCTCTGACAAGGGCACATTTATCAGTCTGTGGATCATACTGTTGAAAGCTGCTACTTTGTGCTGATACGGGTGGGTGGACGAATTATGAATGATAATAATGTATGTGCCGGTTTACGATAAATTGAAAAATCATGTTTGTTGTTAACTTTTATTATTGTCAAGTCCAAAAAATGTTTATAAAGTCGTTCTTTTTTCCATCTCCATTGTGAATGTGATAGAAGGGTGGAGAGAATTGATGAAATTCAAATATATAGTCAACTGCCTGTTCGTTCCTGTGAAACATACCAAGATATCATCCACATATCTATACCAATACACGAAACTTCATACCAGTGGGTTACTGTGTATTTTCTCTCCAAATCGTCCATGAAAATCTCTGCCAGAATAGGACTAAGCGGGTTTCTCATTATGAGACCTTTGCAGGAAAAAGTTTCATTGAATTGGAAGTAATTATGTAACCAACACACTGTAAGCAAGTTCAATATTTCCTTTTTCACTACAGGATTGACAGACTTCGTCCAATAGATTATCTACAAGAGTAATTGTTTCATTTGGAGGAATACTGGGGATGAAATCAATTTGGCATTATCCGGGAGTGTAATATCTTGAATTTCCTTGATCAAATGGTATGAATTCCTCAAACTGAATTTATTTGAAATTGGTGTGGTTTTGAATAATTGCAATGAGATTTATGGATATTTTAACTGAAGGAGCTGTGACGAATGAAACTACCGGTCTAATCGGGTAGTTATCTTTGTGTAATTTAATCAACGAAATAAAAATTTAGGTGGTAGTGGGTTCACGACTAACGATCGGAATTTTTCCATTTTTCCGTTTCATCCATGACACAATTTATATTTTTCAAAGTTTCCTTGACTCCTTTCTGATATAAATGGCTGGGGTCGTTTCTGAGACTATCGTACATGTCAGCATTTAGAAAGTCTAATGTCTTCTCTACGCATTCTTCTTTGTTCATGGCTATGAGCCTTCATCAGCTCATGTAAAAACAATTTTATTGTTGTAGATCATGCCCGAAAGAAAGTAACGCCGGCCGCCACTGGTAACCATAAACCGAATGTGACGTAGCTAAGAGCGCTGGAATGTCCAATGTTCCTTGTCGCACAAGAAGCAGCAAAGAACTTCGGCGAAAATTCTTACGATGTTCGATTACGATATTTAAATGCTAGCGGCGGGCATATCGAGGCAGTCAAGTACACTGTCAAGTGGACGTTACAGTGCGGTACGCGAATTGATCTAGTAAGGCGATAGACATTCAAATAATAGTTGAAGTGTTTGTAGTATTTAAAGTGATTATTCAGTAACATTATTTTCGGTCGATTTCTCTTTTATGGAATTAACTAGTTTCAATTCCGGATTGAACCTACCTTTATCCTTTTTTTCAGATTTTAAAATTTCTGCAGCAATATGTTTATTGGCGTAACATGTCCCCATAAACGCGATATCTGTATCAATTCCTAAAACTTCTAAAGTTTCATGTTCTGTGAAACTGGTGTTCGTGAGATTGACAAATTTGTGAAAGAACTTATATTGCGAACATAGTTCATTGTCTTTGGTCTTTTTCTTCGGTGGCTTGTTCCGAAAAATCGGGAGTGTATAAATTATCATGTGGATCATGTCCGATGTGTTACATAGGTCAAACTGGAAGAACGTTGGAACCCCACATAAAGAAACACAAATATAGTTTTCAGAATGGAAAAATAAATTCCACATATGCCACTCATTTAATCACAGAGGGACATGAGTTCAACCATGAATACAAGCCCCTCCATTTTCAGAAGAAAGGTTTGAAACTTAACCTGTTGGAGAGTATGGAAATAAACATATTCAAAAACTCTCATCTTATGACCGATCAAACGGAATTAAATAATTCGTCATTAGTGAATCTGTTCATTTCCAGATAAAAATAGTTGGATATATTTAGGGTATTTTCGAAAAATTCATTGATATAGTTACCTACCTTTTCAGGTAGATTTATTCATTAGAAATTAGACATACGAGTAGGTAATAGGTTACAGTATCAAATGGTTGTAATTTAGAAGTAACTTATAGTTTATGCTTGAGAAAGCTATTGAATAGCGAAACACGTGTAGCGGTTTTTGTAAAACCCTTTATAGTGAAAATCATTCAATAAATTGTATTCTGACCGCAGGTCAGAATAGAAAAAACCCTAGTTTGTTGTAAAAGTCAACCAAAATGGGCTTTATACAGTGATGTTATGTGATCTGTCCTGAACGATGAATAGTACCTGACCTGACTTTATATGTCACCACCAATAAAACCCTCTGGGATATCAGACATCTCCCAAGTACTTGGCTGCATCTATGCAAAGGGCGCCATGTATAAGGACCACCCGTTCGCTCATACTCGTGGGTACTATATGCTACAAAATTTTGAACAGTAGGAATAGTGACCCTTCTCTCTTATAATGAAAGTAGCACTAACCTCCGACACTATGAGGAGAGCTCAGTGGTCCTTGGGGAGATTATGGAGTTCGATATTGCTGCAACTATTATGCAGATAGATTTCTACTTTTTTTAAAACATTATCACCAGCACAATTTTCACGTTATCGAGATTTTAGAGATCTGGTTCTGCAGGGAAAAAGTCATGGGATTGGGAGATGTCCGGGGGAAGTTAAAATTTATAAGAAAATCTAAGAGACCCCAAGAGTAAGTATAATTAACAGAAAAGGGTTATACTGTCATTGAGGTGATTCGGTACAAAGGACATAATGGCGGGGAAATTAAAAACGACTAGTGAGGACAGCTCTGAAAAAATCATAACTGAATCAGCGGACCTATCATATGGTTTGGAACCCTCAACAAACCAGGGATGTAGAATAGTAAGTAAGGACCTGCCGATTAGTCGGATCACAGCTCATAATTAGCTGCAAAGCCACTGCACACCACCTGACCTGAAGCAACCCTAACCAAAGAGGTGAGCATTTCCTACAATTCATTGTTACAAGCATTTTTGAAATGTTGAACATAAGCAACATGTCATGAACACGAAACATAAGCAACTAATATCACATTAGCTAGAGATAGTTAGCAGCAGATCGATGTCAGTGAGATACCATCTTTACATAAAACAAATATTGTACTACAGTTTTGGATATATTTATATATCCAAATATGTTATAAATGAAAATGTTTCCAAATAATTTTTTACACTCTCGAGAGCTCTGAAAACAATAATAAGGGCTGGATGAAGTTGAATAATAGAAGATAAGCTACCATCTTAGATGTTTTAGTCACAAGAGAGGCCCACAAAAGTTTAGAGTTTAGAATTTAATTGTTTTTGCAAAATGTTCCGGTTCTCCCTTTCGGCCATCTACATTGAAATTGCTGTAGGAGCAAGAAATATACATAGTTTCAGAGTTTCTGAAGAGGAAATTACTAGGAAGGAAAATAAAGAGTCTAAAACAAGACAAACATTAACTGCAGTCAATTAGAATCTGTATAAACCACAAATAGATAATTTAATTTCAATACTGAGGAAGAAAAGTTGAGAAGATCTGAAGCTACTCCAAAAAATTCTTAGACCCGAATGTGATTCCAATTCTAGCCGTCAAGTAACTGTCTATGTTCACCATTTAATTGGTCCTATTATATAGACTGTGGACATAGAAAAACAAAAAAATTTTTCTCGAAGTATTATCGACAGAGCATGTGTTGCAACATGAACCAAAACTCTTCACAACTGAATTAGTTTTGATTTGGAAAAAATAGAGAAAATCCATGAGACATTGTAGTGAAGCTACTCCCTTAAATGTTTAAAAAGACTGTTCAACATTCAAATTCACATGCCATATCTGTATAAGTACATTCGCAACAAATATTTGTCAACACTTGTATTTGAAGTATAGAACCATGATCTGAGAAAAACGGTTTTTGGAATAAACTTAAAATGTTTTGTTTATTCTTTCTTAGACATGATCAAAGACGAAAATAAAATAAAAATATTTTTCTAAAGTTGAAAAGCATACACAAGTTCTATCAATTTTTACAAAGATTTAGCAAACCACTAGTCACATTTATTGAAGCGGTTGGTAACTACTTCGTGAGTGTGTAAAAATATGTGCCTAAATAAGTAAATTGAAATTGTGGTATATATAGTTTCATTAGGATTTTGCAGAATGTTACTACAGAACAAATTTTGAAATAGCAATAAAGATAACAATGGATGATTTTGAGTACAGATAGATTCATAATAATAAAATGCTAGTACCCACACAGCATTCGGTGTTATAGACGTTCAGTTTTCGAAGTGAAATCATTAGGTTGTTTCAAAAGTTTTGTCCGTTTTCATGCGTCTACGTTAAACTGTGATATATTATTCAATTCAATGGAAACAAGCGCCATTTGAATCAGTGCACTTTTGCCAATGTGACGCAAGTTAATTAATTTTGTCACCATGAAAAATTTGTGCTCGGGATTCGATGAAGTCGACGTGATAAAGTCGACGAAGGCTGATTCTGCCTGGTCCTGATTGGTGAAGTTCTACCGTTTGAGAAAGTTATCTAAATGCTTGAAAAAATGGTAGTCAGTTGGCGATATGTCTGGGAAGTATAGTGGGTGAAGCAGAACTTCGACGCTCAATTTGTTTAATTTTCGGGCGGTGATTTGTGAAACGTGCGAACAGGCGTTGTCGTGGAGCAGGATCGGACCTCTTCTGTTGACCAGTGCCGGCTGCTGCTGACGCAATTCGGCACATTTCGTTGATTTCCTCACATGAGGACACTGATGTGATGCTTTGACCCAGATGCAGAAAGTTATAGTGAATCACACTTGCCGCTGACCACCATACACTAACCATGGTATTTTTTTTGTGGGTCACCTTTGGAAAGGGCCTGGGTGGTTCATCGGTGTCCTACCATTGTCCTAAATGTCTTCTGTTGTCATTGAGGATCCATTTTTAATAACACATGACGATTAGATCCAAAAAAGGATTGTTTCGGTTACAAAAGAGCAAAAAAGAACAGTCTTGGAAAGGTGAAAATTTCTGTCGATCGGTTATATCATGCAGATCAAGCAATTAGACCTTTCCAATACTTTTAAACCATCAAAAACCGCATGGGAGCTGACGCCCAGTTCTTCCGCCATCCCACGCACCGTTTGTGATGGGTCAGTCTCCACCAGGGTCCTTAAATCCTCGTCCTGGATTACTGCAGGTCGGCCACTTCGGGGGCTCATCTTAGAGGCTAAAATTTTCGGAACGAAATTTCGTAAATCAACGTTAACGTTTTCATTAACACTATCACTGGCAAATGCCTGATTAATTTTCCAGGCTGTTTCGGCAGCGCTTTGTTATAAGAGGCAAAAAAAAATTAAATTTGGAAAAAATTAACACCATTAATGTATACAGTATAACATTTTCTATACTATATACCATGACACTGTAAAATACATATTTATTGAGATATGGAGGTACAAAAACACATGACATTAAAACGGGTAAAACTTTTGAAACAACCTAATATTAGTAAAAATTAAATTGAAATACCTAATCGTAGTTTATGTTAATGATATATAATGTTATCATAATTCTGATTAATTTTATTATTTGTAGGTGGTACACCCATCATGAATGTAAAAATCTAAAACTTGAACTGAAACTCAAAATCAACAAAATCAAGCCAAAACATATACAGAGTGTCTCATTAGTATGGTCTAAACTGAAAGAGGTAATAAAGGATGTCACTACTGATAAAAAAGTTATATAACATGAGGTCCAATTCTCCATAGAACATTTTTATTGAGTTTTTTTCGGAAGTATATGGCAAGATTGTCATACTTTGTCTTACTTTGAAATGTTCAAATGAAGGTAGCTCAAGACAACACTTTCAACACAGACATCTCTTTTGGTAAAAAAGACCAAATTTTGTACTAATCAAATCAAATGTTTACAAATTCCAAGATTCAGTTTTTTTAACATGATGTGATCTTATCCCTACTACAAAAATAGTTGGGAACAGCCGGTTAGCGTGAGTGATGAGTTTTACTAATTTTATCGACCACTATATGGAACAGTGTTACATTTTCTGAGCTCGCAGAAGTTTCGACTTCTGAGGGTTTTCGTTTATAGGGTGTCAAAAGCTGGGCCACAGAAAAAATAATGTATTAACTAAATTGTATGTAGGCTTGCTTGCTGCCTGCCTATTAATGAGTAGTAAAGACTTGGATTCCTGTTTTCAACAACTCAAAAATAAACAGATAGCGGATGCTTGCCTATCAATTTGCTACAAAACTAAAACAATCACGAATAATCAGCTCAGTAGTTCTCTTTATCTTCAAGTTAACATAGTTTTATTGATTTTGGAAAAACATTTATGCAGTACACACCAAGGGAATATGTACAAATGCATTGAATTTATTAGTTAAGCAACGTGAAGGCGCATTAGAGGTATATCATGAGCAGTACCTGTATAGAGACAATTAATAAAAGGCAAAACTGGAACCCCTGGAGTAGAATAAATCCAGAACAAGCACTTTTTCCAATCACCAGAAATGCACTACTCTTCTCGACTACTCTCTTACTTCCTCTCCTCTCTAACTAGATTTTTTCATCTCCCGAAGACGCCAACTTGGTTAGTGAAACCCGCGTCGAGAAGAGTATTGCATTTCTGGTGATTAAGAAAAGTACTTGTTTTGGAGAGACAATAATCAACTCGACTATCAAGTTTTTATTTGCATACACAATGCAATGCCTAACTTGAAAACCTATCTATGGACAACCAAACCAGGAAGGAAGACCCCAAGTTCATAATGACACAACCAAGTAAAGGTTATGCCATCGTCTCAAGAGTAGATTTGTCTCTTCTCGTAACATGAAGCCATAATGTTATGAACAAGATGTAATGTTATTCGAATAGTGCTGATGAGGTGATAAAACAAGTGTCTTGTCATGAAACTTCAAAGTACAGCATTGAGGATAATAGTGTTCTATGTAAGTGACAGTTTATATACTCTTTCATATATCACATTGTGTAGATTCCCTATGAATCATATCTGTTTCAATTCCATAATGAATGGTATTACAAACTGAATTGGAAAAATATATATTCATGTAATTCCATGTTTACACGAAAGTATTTTATTTAAAATCAAAAAAGAGTTTTTCTTTTCATTATGTGAAAGATTTTTTTTCGGAAAGGTCTTTTTTTCAATTTCTATCTGAAAAAAATTCTTTGTATTCTCTACATATCTTTATGAGAAGATTTTATTACAGTTAATTTATTTCTTCCTTGCATTAGAAATTTCTCACATTTTTTGTTCAATAATGGAGAAATAAAAAGACAAAAGTTTTTTTCTAAAAAACTAATCTCTTGTAACAATATTCCCCTTTTGATTCTCAACAAAGGACTTCTAGCAAATTAAAAAATTTCCACACGCAAGCATCTCATTCTATACTAGCATACTCAAAGCTACAGATGCATGAATTCAACGCAATTATTCAACCCTTATCATATCTAACAAGTACAAGCTCTTCTACCATAAGATAATCAGCAAAGAATATTTTGCAAAGGAATGCCAGAGAATCAAAAATGTCCAAATTTTTTCAATTCGATTTATTGGACATATGAATCAAACTAAAAGTGCACAGGATTATTTAACATACACAATATACCCAAAACAAGAACTTTTCCCAACCAGCAGAAATGCAATACTCTTCTAGACGCGCGTTTTACCAACCAAGTAATAGGCTTCTTCCGGAGATGAAAACAGTTTTCTTCTTGATAAAGTAAATAAAAGTGAAATTATCAATAGTAAATTTCACTAGTTCGGACTTCCATTGTCTACTATATAAAATGATTTGAAATCGCTGAAACAACTAAAAAAGAATAATTAAAAATGAATAGCTGAAAATAACAATTATATTAAGCAAAATAAACCTGAAATGAAATAATAGTGAAATAAACTACAAGTAAAAATATATGTTGACCATGACTGGTGAAAGTGGCGATCCCATTGGCAGTCCCTCATCTTGTGTAAATAATTCGTCCTTCAGTTGGAAATAACAGTTTCGTACACAGCATCCTAGTAATTATATATGGAGTGGTTTGAAACTCTGGCCATTGAAGAAGCCCACAAGAAACCCCGAGTCTGGTTGAGATATGTTGACGACACCTTCATAATATGGAACCATGGAAATATTGTACTAGACGCCTTCCTGAAACACATCAACAGCGTGAGACCTTCCATCACTTTCACAATGGAGAAGGGAATCCACAACGAATTGCCATTTTTAGACGTTTTGGTGAAGAGGACCGACACTAAGTGGGAAACATCTGTATACCGAAAACCCACTCATAGGGGACAGTATCTGAACCACGAATCCAACCACCATCAATCGACAAAAAGAGGAATCATCAAAACTCTATTAGACCGTGCTTTTGGGTTCTGTAATACGAAGGATGGTCTCGAGAAGGAACTAGACATCATCAAAAATGATCTTCAACGGAATGGCTACTCCAAAGCGATGGTAGAAAAGACTTTGGCTAAAAGACAGCAGGAGCCTCGCAAGGAAGAGAAGCCGTCACAACCAGTGCTTGCACTTCCCTACATTAGAGGATTATCGAAGAGGATAAGAAGAATTGGTTCCAAGTACAACATCAGAACCTGTTTCAGATCCGGTAACACTATCCGTAGCAGCCTCACGAAAACCAGGCCACCAAACGCGGACTGCGATTCCAAGAATTGCATTTACCGGATACCCTGTGAGTGCAGAAAATCCTATATTGGTGAAACTAAGAGGCCATTGAATGTTCGCATTGCCGAGCACAAGAAGCACACACAGCGAGGGGAAACCAGCAAATCAGGAATAGCAGACCATGTTTGGACCCATCAACACAACATCGAGTAGTCCCAAGCTGAGATCTTGCACAGAGAGGAACATTGGTTTAGGAGAAAATTCAAGGAAGCCGCATACATGTTGTCCAACAACGTATTCAGCCAGGCCAGCGTAGAAATATGCAACATATGGAAACCCATCATCAAGCGAAAAATGGCCAACTCCTGCCAAAACGGTCATCTCCCACGGAACCAGTGAAGCGGAAAATGGAAAGCAGGAATAAGTGAAAGTATTTGAACGACCTATAAATAGTCATCTCTCGGAGGAATCAGTACAGTCATCACCGGAAGACGATTGTAGATACTAACAATCGAAACGTCGTGAACTAACGTGACTTGGAATCTCTACACTTTTTATTTTGATTTTCTTTTTTCGTTCCTTTATTTTAATTTTGTTTTTATTTATTCAATTGTTCTATTTTTACTTGTAGTTTATTTCACTATTATTTCATTTCAGGTTATTTTTGCTTAATATAATTGTTATTTTCAGCTATTAATTTTTAATTATTCTTTTTTAGTTGTTTCAGGGATTTCAAATCATTTTATATAGTAGACAATGGAAGTCCGAACTAGTGAAATTCATCATGAAACATTGTCAATCACCTTCAAACTATCAATAGTAAATTGTTAAAAGAAACTTTCGATGTGTCTGGGCATGTAATATTAAACTTTATGAATACAGGATTGTTTCCAAACCAATACAAAGTTAGTACAGTCACTCCAATTCCAAAAATAAATAATACAAGTGATGCAAGTAATTTTTCGTTAAATCATCAGTCTTCCAACGCTTGAAAAAGTACTAGAACTGGCACTATATCAACAACTAGTTATATACTTTAATGAAAATAATTTATTCATCAAAAATCAGTCTGGTTTTCGCAAGAATCACTCATGCGAAACCGCTTTACAATTAACAGTTACAGAGTGGAAAAAAGTATTGATACAAAAGAATATACTGTTGCTATATTTCTAGATTTCAAACGTGACTTTGAAACAATCAATAGGAAAACTTCAATCAATAAATAAACAATATATCTTTAAAGAGCATCCGAATTATATCTACAAGTAAATAAACTCAAATTGAATATCAATAAATCTAAAGCAATGATTGTTACATCAAATTTGAATCAAAGAAAGATTGATACTAACGATGTTGATATCACCATATCAACATATCAACTCACAATTCTAAATGAAATTAAGTGCCTAGGATTTATTATAGACCATCAATTATATTTGAATAAGCATGCTGAATATACCAATAGAAAGATATATAAGAAAATGTATTTTTTTCTTAAGAATTTCAAAATCTTTAGCAACCTTTGCTAGACTAACATGTTACAACTGCATAATAGGCCACACTTTTACTACTGTGCCACACTGATGAATCTCTTCAACCAAAATCAAATTGGACAGTTGCAGAAACTACAAAATCGAGGTATCAGAATTATTTTGAGATGCAACCAGTATACCCCTATTGAATTTATGTTGAATACTCTACAATGGCAGCCGGTACATAAAAGACTATATTATTTTAGCCTGATTTTCATTTTCAAAATTACGAGTGGGATACAACCAGCCTATCTTAGCAGATATTTAGTTCGAAATAGTTATTCATTCATATAAAACAAGATCATGTAATACATTTTATATATCCCGAACAAACTATAAGAGTGGAATGAATTCATTGTTCTTTAAAGGTCTAGATAGCTTCAATAATTTACCTGATAAAATAAAACATGTAAGTTCCTTAAAAGTATTCAAAAAGTTATTATTAGAATGTATCAAATTATAATACATGACATACTTTAAAATTATATATGTATATAAATGATTTACATATGCAAAACTATATATTGTATGTTAGGATTCCTAAAATCAAGT
Organism: Leptinotarsa decemlineata; assembly: GCF_025532065.1. Classification (NCBI taxonomy): domain Eukaryota; kingdom Metazoa; phylum Arthropoda; class Insecta; order Coleoptera; family Chrysomelidae; genus Leptinotarsa; species Leptinotarsa decemlineata. The sequence continues at coordinate 107,483 of NW_027412560.1, forward strand.
CTACTACTATATAGTTCCTGAAGACGCCAACTTGGTTGGTAAAACGGGCGTTGAGAAGAGTATTGTATTTCTGATGTTTAAAATATGTTTTTTCTGTTAACGAGCTATCGCACCCCTATGAACAACCACCCTCAGAAGTCGAAATTTGTGCGAGCTAAGGAGTAACGAGGTCTTACCTTTTAACGTGTGATTCCTAATTAGGAAAATGCTGGTTTTGGATTTATTTTACACCAAGGGTTCCAGTTTTACTTTATTAATCACAACTCAAGTATACACTACTGGGCAGTAGAAAAATACACAAACATTGAAAACGATCCCAATTTGAGTAACTTGAACGATTAGATGATCCACAGTTTTCACAATTTTTACAAAACAATCTGCTAGTCAAGCTAGAGAAAGTACCTTTGAACTTGGGGACAAATATTTGGTTTCAGTTAGATGGTGCTCCACCAGTTTGTCCACTAGGACAATTTTTATATTTATAGGAAAAAGTGCAAGTCTTCTTTTTATTTTCTTCATTTTATGACAAATCATCCCTGTCACATTAGCAACATGCACCATGCACCTACCAAACCCACCACTCCACATACCATGGACAAATTTAATACCCCTCAGGGGCTAACCCCTGAGGTTTTATATAAGAACGATTCATTGAACAGTTAATTTCATGCTATGAAATTTTCAAACTTTTCAATATCTTAAGACAACATATATCAACCGGCTAAGATTGAGAAATTAGAATCCAACTTCATCAGAAATTTTAATTTCAATGTTTATACTTCAATTCTATGTTAGCCCCTGTTACAGCTATTATTCAGAACAAATAATATTAATAGAATCAATGTAAAAATTGATGATAAAAATGAATGAAACTGTCACTACCTATAAACTACCATTTGATCTCATAGTACAAAACATATTGTGATGGAGATGTGAGAAGTACTAATATTTGAATATTTACTTGCACAGCAACAACAGTACATAATGAATATCAAGAATTTTAAGGGTCATGGCACAGACATTCCACAAACATCTCAGTAAATAATTTTCCAAATATAAAAAAATGAATGTATTCTAGATTGACCAGAATAAAGACACATTGCTATTATTATTATATTTACCGCAAGAAGTTTATTTAGCATCACAATAAATTAACTTCTCATTAACCTTAATCAATGATAAAATATGAAAGTTATACACATTTCATTAATGAGGCATCTATAGTGAAAAGTGAAAAAAAAAGAAACGGGCAGTTTAGAACACAAGTCAGAAAATTAATCACACTGCATTGCAATAGAAAAAATTGCATTCAGGTTCACCCTGAAGCCATCACTCCTCTCACCACTCAATTGTCATGCCTACAAACCCATAAAAATCCGAAGTTATTTATACACATTGATGAATAAAAAAAGGTCAAAATGCTGAAAAGGGAACACCTAGAATGCCAGTGATGAATCTGAATGCAATTTAGATTCAAGAAATATACCCATAGGAGGAAACACATGTTTTCTACGTTTTTTTTATAAGCAATATAATGAAGCTTCAAATTTTTGAAATAACTCACCCCCATCACTTTCATATTATAGTTATGTACATAAAGGATCTTCTGTCGAACAAAATCTGTAAATGTAGGTTCTAGCTGTTTATACTTGTTACAGCTCTTTATTTGTCTGCAAAGGAAAGTAATTCATGAATCAATTAAAATTATTAGAAAAACAAACAAGTAGAATGTTAATAACACAACATTAGTGTAAGAATGAGAAATGTTGACCAATAGTGAATTCAAAGTTTTCTGCTCTTCTTTCTTCTCTCTTCTCTCTTCTTTCTTGATGATGTCTTCATCTTCAACAATCCTCTTCTTCCTCTTGGCGTTGAAATATTTGAAGTAAAATTCATTGAAATGAAAACTGATTTGAGAAATTTATAAATGGACAAATCTACTTCTATAAAATGTTCTAATAACTACATTCTTGGTATATCTTGATGACTGTACATGGTAAACCAGTTAAATAAAACTTTCAATGAATAGAAATAAAAATATGATAAAAAAAGCATGGACAATGTGTACAATGGAAAGTTATATGCACTGCCATGGAGGTGATCTTGAATTCATCTGCCTTCAATCGAAAAAATTCAGCGGTTAGTAGAAAAATAAACATTATTGTGGAAAACTTCAATGTGACATTTATAAAACCCAAATTAGGGAAAACACATACCTTTTGAGTTCGTGGGCAATCCTCTTCGAGTATTCACCATTAAAATCGCATTCGAAATAAGAATGCAAAAGGTTGTACTTTGATATGGATTTGATAGATGCTGAACTCGGCTTTCTGCAATTGAATCCTGAAAACGACAATCTAATATTTATATTATGGATAAAATTGATTACAATATAAACTCATTTCAGTTGGAATATATTATATACAGGCTGATTCATATTGAGTGCAACTTTTTTATTATTGGATATATGAAATCATTCAAATTGGCAAACCATAAACATTTTTTATTCATCGAGTTGCAAGAAACAAAAAACAATTGAGTTATTTTTGAATGTTTCCAATGAATATATATTTGATAGTAAAAATGGCATTTTAATTGTAAAATTACAATAAAAACTGCAATTAGTAGTCAAGATTGTATACCGAATAAAGTCAAAAGCTCGATCTGGTTTACAGATATTCTAGTTGGGATTCCAAATTCTATTCAAGATAAGTATTTCTGGAATGAGTAGACTAGACAAAAATATGGCCTAGTATATAGACCTTTCACAGTTTGAATTCCAATAATTAGGAGGAGTTACAGTGTAATAATTAAATTTTTCAGTACATTAAGTTGTTAATTTGATGTACTTAGAGTTAGATGCCCATTCCATGGAAGAATGTTATCAAACAATTTTTAGATTTCAATAGGAATAAAAATAATAACATTTATTGCCCAACAGATTGTACAATCCCCTTGGAAATCAATATTAGAATAACAAGAGTTCAAGGTGAAGAAAAAAAGAATGCTACTACGAAAAAAGATAACTATAAGTACAATGGAAAAAAACAAGAAAAATATTACAGATTTTGCATTACGTACTTAGTTTATATCAAGATATACCAGATTAACTCTGCAAATTTTGTTAAAATTATTGCAGATTGTGCTGATTAGTGATTTCATAAGGAGATTGGTTCTTGTGATGCATTGTTTGGAACCTTTGGTGTAGTAATAAATATAACTGGAGGTTAATAACAACATCAAACTGTTATTTTCAACACCTTGACATGTGGTTCAATCATCAAGTGATCATCTTCAGGAGGAAGATTAAACTCTCCCTCTTGAAGAGGAATATTAAACTTTTCCTCTTGAAGATGATCCCTTGGTGATTGAAACATGTGCAGAGGTGTTAATAATAACAGTTTGGCGTTCGGATTAAACTCCTGTAATAAAAATTGATTCTTGGTCGAAATTATAGAAAGTTAAATTGTTTCTGCCCACGAATTGTGTACCCTGAAATTTAGTGGAATTGATATATCAAGACAATCAATAAAATTATGAACCAGTTTATGGACCCATGAAATAGATGCTAAGCTCTCTAAGTTGAATCTGTCTATCATCAACTGGGTAGCTGTTGCCAACTTTAGGAAACAAATATTGATGGAATTTTACTGTATGTTTTTGATCCTAATAATGTGTGAAGGATAGTGAGGTCTCTATATAGTAGAACAATATTCTAACTATGACCTAACATAAGAAAAATTAAAAATCTTCAAGGTAGCAATGTTAGTAAAATTTCTGCAATCGTGCACTATAAAACCATACACCCTAAATGCCTCTGAAATTTCAGAATCAATGTGCCAAAAAACTCGGTTCAGAATCAAAGACAACCCCCAGGATCTTTTATGGAAGTATCTCGTAATAAGGCAGTTCCATTCAGGTATGAAAACTCAGAGATTTTTTTCTTTGTATACGTTACAATTTTACATTTAGAATCACTAAGAGATAAATTATTAGCCAAGCACCAACCATGTACAATTCAAAAAATTCTTCGTTTTACAGGCATAACAAAATAAGTTAAAACCTGAATAACTATATAAAACTGGATATTTCACAAAACATACAGAATTATTTTCATCTGTAATTGATTTAGCTCACTTTTCACATAAATTCTCACTTATCATAGGGAATTCTCTTACGGTAATGGCTTGCGAAACCTACTTTCAGAATCTCTTCATTTGATCAATCAAAAAACTCACCTTCATTCAGGTGACCATTTCTAATCTGCATCAAGAGCTTCTGATCCACAGGATTCCTTGGTCTTCTGTTGAACATTGTTACTAAAAAATTTGTGACTTTTATTTCGGGAGAGAAATGGAAAATCTGTATAGTTTTACACATATTTATACCAAATATCCACCAAAGAAATTAAAGTTATGATAAAAAAAAATACTTTATGTAAACATTCAATAGCCCAAATTCTAATGGGACCATAAGTATTTATAACTCATGCCATGTTGCAAGCAACTGAAAACGTTTCATAATACATACTCACATTTATAGTATTGCTAACTGAACTCAAATTAATATTATTATTATACACGGTTTAAATAAACATTCCTATATTTCCGTTTAAAAACCTTTGACACATTAACAAACATTCTTTGACGAACTCATAGCCATATCACCGTTTTGAGTGTTTTGGTTTATCCTTTCGCCATTGTCTTTCGTCTTTCCTCTGCTTCCTATCTCTCATCTCTGTCACTCTCAAACCATTTCGCTATCGATCTCTCTCACAAGCACCGATCATTTTTAATAAAGCATGTTGCCGATACCACTGACCGTTTTATCTCAGAGCTTGGTGTTCTGTGCCGTTAGTAGATTCATAAATTAGTATCCTATGTTGACTAATTGAGTAAAAATGTGACTTTACCACGAGAATACAAAAATCTAGGACGAGTCGTGTAGGCATATATATATGAAATGTACTGTATTAAATATTGAAATTCGAACAGGTAATTTGTTGATTTTTTCCAATGATTGAGATTTCTGAAGGCCATATGGACCTAGTCTTAAAAAACTAGAGGCTTTTTAACTAGTATTAGTATTATATGTTCGTTATTACATCATTTACGTTGGTGATATTAATTTGTTTTTCATTAATTTTAAATCTAGAATAAATTGGATTGGATTTGGTTCTATGGAAAGTTCTACTATGATTTTTTTTTAATGAAATGACAATAACTGATTCGCCTCTTCAGTATCAATCAAATAGTTGCTTGAATATAATGGCAAAACAATATATACTTTACTGTCATATGTGTTTTGTTTCATATAAATAAAATGTACCAGTATTTAGACAGATTTGAAATAATGACACGATAGAAACATACAAATTCAATAATTGATTTCGAATTTAATATGAACTTAAAAAATCAGAGAAGCCAAGTTTACCTAAAAAAATTATAAAAAAATCACTCAAAACAATATTTTTTGAAAAAAAAAATTATATGACCGAGTGTTTCTTACTTATTGGGTTTATAAACTTTCACAATCTGAAAAATAAGCAAAGTTGAGTCAATTGAGAATCTGCTGAAGTATAAAAAAAGGACAAACTGAAAAGTTAACCCCGATAATTTACTGCGTAATATAAACCACTGAAGAGTCCAATATTAGTCATTAACTTTTCATATTCATAAATTTTGCTTAGAAAGAAAGCTAAAAATAAAAATATTTTTTTTTTCAATTTGTTGGCAAAATTCATAAATAGAACAAGTTACTGACTTCGGTGGTTTATATTAAGCAGTAAACTTCTCTTTTTATTATACTTCGGCATATTCTCCATTGATTTAGCTTTGTTTATATTTCAGATTGTGGAAAGTTATATATCCAAAAAATCAGTAAAAAATAAAAATATGTTTGATAGTCGTTACAACTTTGGGGATATAAAAGTGCATGAGAAAATTATTATTTGGAACCAGCCCGTTGGGTTGACGTGGGTTGTTTGTTCCACTCACTCAATCGACCGCTGTGTAAACCGGTAGTTCAAGTCGCGAAGCCTGATGATCGATTTTCACTTCCTATCGTGCTAGGAATCACATGTTGAAAGGTAAGACCCCATCAGCTAGCACAAGTTTCAACTTTTGAGAGTTGTCGTTCGTAGAGGGGCAACAGCTGGTTAACGGAAAAACAGATTTTTAACAAATTTTACCTCCAAGGTATTGTGCAGGAACATTGTGGGGAAGGAACTTCCTTATTTCTACGGCAACGTTGAGGATTAAACAATGTTTTTTTTTATATCGACGATCACCTGAAACATGTGCTTGCTCTGATTACAAAGAGTCCCAATTTGAATGAAAATTTAATTGAAAGTTATTGAAAGGTCCTGACCTTTTGAGTTCTTAAACAAACATTTTATTCAATTTACGTAAAATCGAATTGCTAGAATGGGAGACATCGAAAGAATTGTTTCTAAGGATATGCATACGAAATGAAGATCAAGATTCGCAGCGTTTTCTGTGGAGGAATGATTGCTCTGTGATCTACGTCCTACTTGAAAACGCCAAAAAACATGAAAGAGCTCGAAATCATTAGGCAATCACAAATGAGTTGTTTCTTCGAAGATATTGAGATATTAAATCGTATGAAGATTCCAAACAAAGTTGTCTTCGAAATTGAAATGTTTTTATCGGCTAAGACCATATTTTGACACTAAGCGGACGGTTGGATAAAGCACACCACATAGATATCCATATGAGACAGCCAATTGTTAAAACTATCAAAATTGTTGGTTAAGTCGAACAAACTGGCCCTATAACTGAACACGAATATATTAATCTTCTAGCAGTCAATTGTCTCAGGGTTATAATAATATTTTTCACATTACTAATACAAATAAATACTACAAATGATTATTTTTTCATAAATATTATCCTTCCACAACATTGCACATTTTTCAACAAGATTGACACAGTAGTCTTTATCATGCATATCTACATTCTTCGAGGTTCCAAAGTCCACCATGTGCAATACAAAATAGGTCCCACTTTTTTCTGACACGTGTATTTGGTGTTTGAATCTGAGCATAATATTTCTTTCCCAATTTTTCTTGTACGAGTACTTTATCTCTACGATACAGTCACAAATCATTAACCTTTTATTGTTCAAAATTAGACCATCATCTTCATATTTTTGACTCGCGAGACTTCATTAATAACATATTTTCTTTAATGTTACGGCACCAAATACTTTCCCAATTAGAGAGCCATCTTTTGTTTTGCACTGAGTTGCATCATGCATTTTGGAGGCTATTATTCGTCCGTAGCGCATCTCAAACAACAAATTTGAATCTGACGGCTATCGTAGCCTCTTTTACTTGGAGACATATCTATTCTGTCATTTCTTTATTACAAAAGGTTATGAAACCTGAATCCACACGTTTTTTCGAAATGATTCATTAGGAAATGAAGAAACATCTTTTTCACCTATTTTTTTCCACATACATACTGTAAGAGCGAGCACTGTATTTGTTGCTCTGGAAGTTTTAGTATTATTTTTTCGAAAAATCATTTCAATTCTGTTAAACTTCATGAAGTGTTATACCAACATGTTAGCCTTAATCATTTTCAATGTAGTATCGATACCTGAAAGCTACGGTTTTTCCAATAGCACTTTATAAAAGTTATTGAAGGCTCCTCGCTACGACGATGTTACTACATTAAAAATATTACGACACAATCCTCGCAGGTTAATTCAAAATGTCTTTTTCATTTTCATCGCATTCCAAACTGCAATGATATGGTTTTGCCATTTTATATAGTATATAGGTATCTATGGGTTTTGCACGTAAGCGGTGTTCGGGTGTCATTCTACATTTACCTATACATATATCACCTGCGCTTTTAACTTGCACGTAACCAATAACATCATCACTATATATATATATTTTTTATATTTATATAGTTATAGTTATAGTTGTCTGTCTCTTGGCGATCTGAAATAGGTAACAACCATGAAATATATAAAAAGACACTTCAGTATTTTAATATTATGTCAAAATACAGTCAAAACCTTTGGGTTAAATGGTTTAAAAAATATTGGTAACACCTGTTTCATGAACAGCGTAATCCAATGTTTATCAAATACGAGATGGTTATTGGAATATTTGAAAAAGGATGAATTCATGAAAGATATCAATACTAGTATTTCAGTATGAAGGGTGCTTTAATAAAATCGTTTGCAGAAGTTATCAAGGAGTTGTGGTCAGAAGATTCATTTGATAAAGTAGTAAATACAGCCTCCTTAAAAAATCAGATTCAAAGTTTTGCTCCTCGATTCATGGGTAATTCCCATCAAGACGCCCAGGAGTTTCTCCGTTATCTTTTAGAAGGATTACATGAAGAGGTTAATATAATTAATGAGAAACCTAAACCAATCTTAACGGAGATTGACAAAAAATTGAGCGACAGCGGAAATGCACAAGAGTCATGGCTCACATATTTGAGGATGCATAACTCTAAGATTGAAGATAATTTCGTTGGCCAATTGAAATCCACGATGAAATGCACACACTGTGGATACTCTTCAGTAACATTTGATCCTTTCTGGGATTTGTCTCTCTCCATACCACAAAGAACCGACCAATTGAGTTTGTGGCAATGCTTAGATTATTTTACAAGAGAAGAAACTTTGGATGGAATTGAAAAACCGACGTGTTCGAAATGCAAGGAAAGGAGAAAATGCATAAAGTCCCTATCAATCCACAAGTTTCCCTATATTTTAGTAATACATTTAAAAAGATTCTCTCCAACGGAAAGTAGAGGCAAATTGAATGATGTCATCGAATTTCCTCTAGAAGGATTGGATATGGACAATTTTGCAAGAGAAAATGTGGCTACTTGTTATAATCTATATGCACTTTTAAATCACAGTGGGACTACTAACAGAGGACATTATACAGCATACTGCAGACACCCGTATACTAGCGCGTGGCACAAATACAACGATTCACACGTGTCACCAATTTCACCAAAGTCGCTTGTGAGTGGAGAGGCATACGTCCTCTTTTATGTAAAGGATGGAACAAAATCGCGCCTTTAAGATAACCGAGGGAAAGTTTTACTCTTAGTTTCTTCAATTTTGTAATTTTTTTCAACTTCTCATTTTTGTCATTTCTGTTTACAAATATAATTCATTAACGGAAAAAAAAATATTATGACATATTATAAAAAGGCTTAGTATATCTTTCCAACTTACTGTATTTGCAATGAGTAAATTTATTTAATAATATTTCATCAAGAAGGGTGAATAGGTAATGAAGCATCACACATCTATTAAACAGAACTCAAAAGGTTTGGTAGACTTGCGTTGCCATTGCAAAGTTACGGTAGGTAGGTAGGTTTCGTTTGTTTCATGTCGTTCTGTGTTGGTGTTGTCTCGAAAATTTGTTGTTTGCAATGTGTTTTTTATTTTTACTTTTCAAATACGTATCTAATATGTCTGATGATTTTTAAAATAGTATTATCATCAACACGAAGAAACTACTTTTCGAGCCCTGAAGAAGAATTTATTTAAATTCGAAACGTCGGCAAGAATACAATTATTTTTTTTTAAGAAAAATTGATCCTGTTACACAACCAACCCCCCTTTTTTAGAAAAATTATTGGATCACTAAACTAGTTAACTGATTATATTGAATTTTGTAGGTTTTGAAGTTGGAAACCTGAAGTTTTGGGTCATTAAAAAAATATTATAACTATTTATTCAAGATGGTCTGTCAGAAATTGTATTGTGACAAACAAAATTCTACGCGAGCGAAGACGTGGACAATTAGTCTCAGATATGTGTAAAATTCCAATTACTTGGTCTTTTTCAATGCAACAAAGACTAGTGTATTTGTATACATATATAGTATACCAATTTTCAATTGAAGGTAACTCATATACAAATTGAACTGAGAGCTAACGGCAACATTGTTAAATGTTAGAACTAAATTCTTACCGGGGTCATTTTTATTGTCTATGCATCGCCATTGTAAATAATTGAATAGTAAGATTATTCCATAAAATTTGCCCCCCGTAACAAGATAGTTTCTGCATATCGATAGGATGTACGAGCGAATAGGTGAACCATTTCGTTAAATACTTTGAAACATCGGTAAACTGTTTAACACTTCGCAGGTCTATTATATTTGCGTTCTTAAAATGCCATAACAAGTCATTCGGTTTCTTCATTATCAAGCGTCCTTATCTGCATAGGCGTAGTGTGTCCTGTTTCTTGTGAAGGTGATTTTGTTCTGTATTTATTAAATATATTTTATTATATTTATTAAATAGACTGTTACATTTATTTACTTTAAAATATAAGATAGAGTTGGCCGATACTTGTTTTTCAAAATACATTATCATAGATTTTTGTGAGATAATTAGTTGACCTAGTCATTAAACTGAGGTATAAATGTCCGTTAAACTCAGGTATAACTGTGATTAATTAGTTCCTAGAATATTATTAGTTTCTAGGTAGATAGTAATATTTCAAAAAGTATATATAAATCACAATGTCTGTAGAATTCAGTTTGTTAGTGAACACGCTTGAAAACGCTACTGTGCAGCGAAACACGTGTTGCAGATTTGTTAATCTGTTCTAGTGAAAATCTCACAATGAAGTGTTTTTTTCAAGATGTATTAAGATGGATGCCGTAGCAGGTCCAAGTAATGTACAAAGAAAGCGGAAGTTTATGTCATTAGAAGAAAAACAGATTGTCTGTAGAGTGTACGAAATATACTCCGTACAGTGGAAGCTGTAGCCCAGTGTCCATTTTTAACGGGAATATCCGTGTCGACAATTGAACGTATTTTACGTGAAAAAAAGTGACTGGGATTGTGCAAGCTCCAAAAGTACATTGTCGTGGTAGAAAAAAAATTGTATTGGACGAATACCAGAAAAATTTTGTACGCTATACCATTCATTCTTTCTTTTTTGAGAATAAAGCGCCAACCCTCGAATCCATTAGGACAAAGGTAATGGATAATGATCTCATTCCAAAAATGAGCAAAGAGAAGTTAAGGAAAATAATAAAAGAAGATTTAAAATTTATATATGCCAAACGATCCCGTAAATTTGTCTTAATAGAAAGAGAAGATATAGTCTCATGGCGACGGAGATATCTTCTATGCGTTCTGCTCACAAAAAAATGTATTATCTGGACGAATGCTGGTCACACAGTATCTAAGATCTGGCAAGATACTATTATAACTAGTTATCGTCAAGCATTTGTGGACGGTTTATCAACAGGGTTACGCGGACCAACGGGTAAAGGGCAGCGACTAATTGTCGCCCATATAGGTAGTGAGAGTGGCTTTTTAGACGATAGTTCACTAATTTTTTTATCCAAAAAAAAAACGGGGATTATCACGAAGACATGGACGCCCAACGCTTGGAAGGATGGTTTGAATCCCTTCTTTTACGAGTGGAGCCAAATTCGGTAATAGTAATGGATAACGCTTCTTATCACAGCCGATTAGTAGAACAGCTGCCAACTATGACCACCAGAAAAGCAGACATGCAGAGTTGGTTAGGACAAAAAAGAATTCCATTTTCCGAGGACATGGTTAAGGCTGAGCTTATGAGTGTCATTAAACAGCATCGTGACAGGTATCGCCAGCATGTGATGGATACAATAGCTCGTGCTGAAGGCATCACCTATCTGAGACTTCCTCCTTACCATTGCGAGTTAAACCCGATAGGATTGATCTGGGCTCAAATTAAGGGTTACGTAGCTCGTGAAAACGTGACATATAAAATTTCTGATGTCCAACGTTTATTAGAACTCGCAATGGAACGGATACGGAAAGAAGATTGGACTAATGCTGTAGCCCATGTGATCAAGGAAGAAGAAAAAATGTGGAGATTGGACGGGATGATAGACACTGTTTTCAATCAAATAATAATAGATTCAAGTATTACTGGGGATTCCTCTTCGGACGAGTCAATGGATTCTGAAACTTCATAAGCATAACATAGGTAATTATTTCTTTGCTTTGTAGTTCTCTTTCTATGTAATAATAATTATTTTGTAAATTTTTCTGTTTTTTTGAAGTACTATATTAGGCATAATAAGAAAATGTAATCAGTTTTATCATTGACACCAGATAGCGCCACTTACTATAACAATTTTTACGTAATTACCTATGTGTTTAAATAAATAAAAATAATATTTTGGTACGCCTCTGCAGAGTTGATAAGAGGATTATCCGTTGGTCACTTCAAGGGCGACGTTGCTAATGAACCACCTTCAATTGAAAATTGTTATAGTATATAGGCTCTACTGTGACAAAATTTCAAGCGAATTTGCATAACCATTAACATTTTTCAAAAGTTGCTCAAGCCTGACCTGTATAAGTGCAAATTAGTTCACATGTGTTTTGTTGTAAGCGTTGGCTACACTGTCGTTCTTACGTCAATGTTTTCGACCAATGATACTTAAAGAGCATTTTGCCTTTGAGCTGCAAATTATTCCCTTATGTGACATGGCGTCTGATAGAAAAGTTAGTTTTTGATAGAGTTCAGACGTTATTATTGTTTTTATGACATCATTTGACGGGGCGGCTTATTGTAAAAGCCACAAACATTTTCTAGAGACGTGCATTGATGGTAATGCATGCAAGGAAAACTCAGCGGATGAACGATGGGTAGGCATTCATTATGGTCTTGACACAACCTCAAGGCAATGAAATTATTCAGTTTGTAATTTTATTGACAATTTTTTTTTCGAAATTTTCTCATAGTAATTGGTTTTTCTTATAGGTACTTCGAGAAGCACCAAGCCCATCCTTATCAGGTAAAACTTAGTTCTAAGTACAAAAATGAATTAAAAATAGATGAAAGCATAAATTGGTTTCCATTGAACTTCAGAATTATTAATGGATATATACTCTTTTCACCTTTTATACTGTTTTCAACTTTTATGAGAAAAATGAGAATTTACTATACACAAAATTTTTCTTTAAGATGTTGAATTTATATTATATATGTATATATATATATTATATACATGTATAATTTTTGTATAACAAAACATACTGATGAGGTTTACTGAACTCAAATCTACAATTTTTCTTTAGAATTTGTAAAAAATGTAGTTGTCAAAACAATAATAAAGATGGCTGCCATTCTCTTCTAACCTATATTTAAAATACAAAAATATTTCTCAAATATTTGAACACATTCAACATCATTTCATTAACTATTGAAAGTACACTAACCATTTACTTATTTTATCAGGGCAAATAAGTTTTATAGACAATTTTAACCTAGATATTTTATATGGTATATTTGTTATCATATTACTGTTGATTGCTGGGCTTTTCATTCAGAAATGAAATCTTTCAACTCATTTTGTTTTGACAAAAAAAAAATGAAATGATAAGTTCGAAGAAACTGTAAATATCAAGACGAAAAATTACATTTTTCAAGAATACCTGGGAACCAAAAAGTTGAAATGTATTTACCCAATATATTTCGATAATTGGATTTCAATGAAAGCATGAAACCACTACCAAAAATAAGTTACATTATTTCAAAAACTTTCAAGATTATGGTTTATTGCAGAAGAGTGTTTTTATATTGCCAATTGAATCTGAAGAAATAGGTATGTAATGTATGTAGTAAGTTACCATTCAATATTTAAATGTCGACATCGTATTAATAATGATATTAATTAATGGGGAAAACATCTGAAGATTTTTTTTTCATTTTGATACAATTGATCTTCGTGATGTAGTTGAGCATAGGGTAATTGAATCAAAATATTTTGTGTAATGTTACGCTAATGTAACACAGTTCTACGTACACCACCATTTCGGTTTAAGAAATAATTTCAAATCTGATAAAATGATTTTATCAAAATTTGGCAGGTTTTGAAACATTTTGGTTTTTCCAAAGTTTCAGTGTTCGGAATTCGTCAAACTGATTCATTTATTTGTTGTAACAGTTTGTGCCAATTTTTGGAGAATCAATTATTGCACTTCCATATTTTTGTCTGAAGTCAAAACTTGGTGCTTTGGTCTACTTTCGGAGATAAAGTCAAGTGTGTATATTTTTTTTTCTATATATTTTTATTAGTTGAATTATGCAAATTACTGTTCCTTATTTTCCCTAAGTCGTTTCAATCAATCAATCAATATACTTTATTGTCCAAGAAAAGATATTCTTATTGACAAAGCTTTCTATAATGTAAAGTCAGTACATAATTAAAATTTGACAAATAGTATTCTATATACCACAGGTCTACAAATACAAACATTTTCACAACACAAAAAGTGAGCATCATCGTAAAAAAAATAATTTACATAGCTTATAATCTAAAATGAATATATGTATAATTAAATTTGTATATAGTACATGAAATAAGTTGACAAAGGCTAAAATTTATCATAATACAAGGAAGTGAGCATCATCGTAAAACTCCTGTAGGGTATAATAGGATTTGAGCAAAAGTCTTTTTTTACCTTTTTTTCAAAAATATTGTGTATGGAGATTTCTCTCAAACAGAGTGGAAGATTGTTATATATCTTTTTACTCTCATATATTATTGATTTTTTCGTTAATTCTAAGTGGGGGATGAGGAGAGGTAAGTTTTTTCTCGTTATTTGAGGAGTATTATAGTGCGCTCAGTATCGGAGACATTGGACTTGTGCTTATGCTACAAACATAGAGTTTCAAGTATAAAAATGTAATTTAAAGTCAAAATTCTGTTTTATAAGTAACGGTTTACAATGGTCGGTGTATTTAGCTCTGGACATGAATCTGACTGCTCATTTCTGCAGGACGAAAACAGAATCGAACAATTGCTTGCTGCAATAACCTTAAAATGCAATACCATATCGCAGGTGTGATTTGATTAGAGCACAGCAGACCTGACTGAAGCAGCAGCTGTTGTGCTGTATACTCCTCCAGCTAGAACTCGCTTGCAACATTTGCAAGACCAAGTGCCAACAAAACTCCTTATCATGGCATCCTTTCCACAAAAACTGCAAGAATATTTACTGTGTTTAGTAATGTTCCTGTTTTTCACCATCTTACAAAGTGAAGCACCATATCTGGTTCCATATTTACCAGTAATTTCTACTTTTTTGGTGCGTTTAGTCATTTTTAAGATCCGTTAAGTCATTTTTAAGATCCGTTAAACAAGACCTACTAAGAAAAAGGGTAATGAAATTGAAATTCCAGGAAGTAACTATTCGTAATAAAACCTCGCAAATTGTCACCTTTTCCCGACCTGTTACTGCAGAATACACCCATTTCAGATGTTTTCACGCAATCAAAAAACTTCTATTTTCAACCCTTTTTTAAATAATTCTGAGGAATGTCGTCCCTGAGGACGATAAAGGTTGTAGTTTGCGTCTTCAATCAGGCGGATGCCTCTTTCTGGATGGAATCTAGCCGCTTCAGGGTATGCTTAGCGGCGGAGCTCCATACACGAGAAAAATACTCCAAAGAAGGTCTAATCTGAGCTTTTTAAAGCGTCAAAAGTTGCTGAGGTTTGTACAGTTTTCTGGTTCGGAGCAGTGTTCCAAACTTTTCAGAAGCAGCTTATCTTCTGTGTTATTTCTATTATTGTACACTTATATTCTCTAAATACCTAAATTTTAATGCTGAGACCTGTTCCATATCATACTCAGTATGATCTAATGGAGAATAAACAAATAGAACTTGAATGTCTTTAAATCTGTGCTCATTTTGCTAACCCTCAACTCAGAATTTTCTACCACTGCAAGACTAATACTTGAAAGGTTTGCAGTGGCAAAACATTTTTTTGCACAGCTCTTTTTTTAATTGATGTGGCCTTTTTTCGATATTTCAAATCCTATCCTATAAGGATATTTTGCAGCATATACAGAAGAAGCAAAAAAAAAACTGTTCTTCACCAGCATGCAAATCATTCCAGTTAACTGTTCCTTTGATTAATCATAGAGCCTGAACACAGTTTTCATACAAAATACAACAGGTTGACAACAGCCATCTTCAGTTTTTACTGCTTGGTGAAATATCTCAGAAAAAAAGTTATCGTGCTGACACTTTGAGATATTACATACTTCCTTGCAGTCAGTGCATTCTTCACTGAAGAAACATTTGTATTAGAAGTTCCTTTTGCCATGTCCTAACAGCCCAGATTTTTTGTTCTTTCTAATCTTGTCTTTGGCTATGAAAGCCTATGTTCTTATATTTCAGAAAAAGGCACAATAAAAAAAGTATTGTATAGGGTGGAAGACATTGAGTGTGAATATTGTGGTGTCCTGAGTTTTTAATTTTATAAAAATAATTTGAAAAACACAAATTATCAAAGAACTAGTAGGAATAACATATATTGTAGGTATTCTCAGATATGAAATATAAAGACCACAAAGACAATTACTCTCACTTCATTCAAAGCATTCATCACTCCCTACTTTTCTAAAAAAATATAACTTCGCACTGGCACATTGGGGCAGTGTCAGAGGTTTGTTTTACTATTAAATCGATCACTAAGATTGAATAGATTTTAAATATCTATACATAAATAAAAGAAAGTGTAAGAAGATCTAAGAATTTAAATAATTCAATTCAGTTTATTGTGCCAAGAAACAATAAATGCTTATAATTAGGGACTATAGTTAACTACAAAGTGTTATGAAATAACAGTTGCTGAAATATTTTATGATGAACACATAACATATCTTGAAAAATAAAAACAATGAAATGCATAATAATATGAAATTGGTTTGAGAAAGTACATGTTATAAACGAATTCAAGGGCAATACAAAAAAAATGAATATAAACTATGAATTCCACTAATTAGATTTTTTCAATTGATATTTAAGTTTTGTAATGGAATAGTGTTTCTTCATTTTCTCTGGAATTCTATATAATGATCCCATCGTGACATATCAACTTTTTTCCAAAATTTGTTTTTATTTTATTTTTGATAGTAATTTGGTTTGCCTTGTGGCATGATCACGAATGTGGCCAATTCGAATAAAATTCAAGTTTGATTTCTTTGTATTATTTTCTTATTAGTCAGTGGGTTATGCTTGAAGATTGGCAGTAAACAAATCTAAAGAAATGAACTTTAAACATTCAAGCCAGTCTCGAATATACCTACATAGTAGGTTGAATGGATTGACGCCTATCAGAAAACAACTACTCTCCTGGCTAATACCACAAAGGGCGTTGGATTATATCCGACAGGCGTCAGTGCAGGAATCTTCACAGAAAATTTCCTGCATATGCAATTGGCAATACAACTGAAAGAGTTGACTTTCAATTTTGGAACAGGCACACTTGCAGACCGGTTTCGGGCTCATTACCCACTCATCAGTGCAAGATGGTGGCCATCATCGACCTAAAATCAACGATATTCCATAATTGAAAATCGGAATTTTTTCAGAGTATTTCATTCCTCATCCTAAGTTGGAGCAAACAACAAAATGTCACTCCATCTAGTGGACGAGGTACTAACCAACTGCATATCCGTAATTTGCCCGATTCCTCTGAATAAGGAAGAAAAACTTTCTTATTAGTCAGTGGGTTATGCTTGAAGACTGGCAGTAAACAAACCTAAAGAAATTAACTTTAAACGTTCAAGCCGGTCTCGAATATACCTACACACTAGGTAGGATCCAACGCCCTTCGTGGTATTAGCCGGGGAGTAGTTATTTTCTGATAGGCGTCAGTCCATTCAACCTACTGTGTAGGTATATTCGAGATATGATAATATTGTTGTGATACTTCATAAAAATAACATATAAGGAGATACAATTCTTTTTTATTACTTTCAAGTTATTGTTGGGGTAATTATATGTATAAGAAGTGCTCATTTATTAGGATTTTTCAGGTAATGGAAACAGTAGTCAGATAATACTATTTGTTTTCATTTTGTTGATCACACTGTACATTAATGTGGTTTGTGAAAATATCCAAATATTATCACAGAAATAAAAAATAACATAAGAACTAGTCTCTCTATGGAGAAAGATAAGATAATATTTTTTCATATACTGAACTGATAGTCTTTAGTTGGTTTTAATAATAAGCAGATGGGATTTATACAGTAGTTAGGGTTTTTATACCGGTTTTACTCAAATTTCAAATCAATCAAATCAAATGATTTGTGAGGTGCCAATCTTGATATATATATAATAAAAAACATTAAGGTCTTGACATGCATGGGCATTTTTCTATGGGTAAGAAATAGAGAATCAAATGAAGAGGACCAAATTACCATCACATGAACTTTTTCATTTGAACCATATTATGTTTTTTCATTTAATCATTTCAGTTGTTTCTGTGTTATAAATTAAAACACCTTATAAACAATACATTTTGAATCCTCAGTTTTTGCTAGTTTTTTGAAAAAATCCTTGTTGGTTATATAGCCTTCTAAAAGCTGGAGATATTCTATAGTAATATTGAAGAAATGTCATTTTTTGTGGAGGAAATCAGTTTGTTTATGGATCTTTCTGGGGATTTCCTCCTTCCACAATCTGAAAAAATGAAAATTGTAATGGAAAACATCATACTGGTGTAGAAAGGACAAACTTCTAGTTTTCCCAAAAAATTCGAGTGTAAATTTAATGCATTTTTGACGAAGGAAAACGAAAATATGTTATTTATCAGTAGTTGTCATATTTCATACTTTTGCCTATCACATTTCAAAACTCTTTTGGCATCTGTCGAAGAACAAAAACTGCTAGCTAGTTCTAAGAATGAAAGTATATTTTGACTTTTGAAACAGTACATATCTGCGCAAATCTTAGCGTCTTTTTTGAAAGGCAAAATTATAAAATAGTTCAAGTTACTGTTGAAGCATTTTCATTTTATTTTGATTTTTGATTCTTTTCAGAGTTCGAAGTACAGTTCGTCAAAAAGTTATGGATCCAGCAGTGACAGGTACGAGAGAATCCGTGATTCCCCCAATGGAAATTATCGATCGGACAGCCCAGATTCGCAATCACCTATGGATCGTGAAAGATCATATCAATCGAAGAACTCCTATATACAGAAAATCCGTGAAAAGGAGAGAGAAAACAGAGACTATAAAATGTCCAGGGACAAGTATTCAGGTAAGATATTTCTGCATCTTGATCTTGCCTTGAAAAATAACTTGAGAATGTTTTGTTCTCTCAATTATACAGGATGTAACATAAGTACGTTAAAATTTTCAAGTGACGTATTCCTGTGTCCAGAAATGCTTTGTTTCGGAGATAAAGGGTGTCGAAACCGAATTTTTTTGTTCTTTTTTAAAAATAACTTTAGCAAAAAATAAGTTATTTGCACAAAATTTGGCACCCAGGGCTCTTTTGACATGGGAAATCATAATTTCGTATGAATTTTCATGTAACATCTAGAGGGCGCTGCGCACGCTGTGACGAGATCAACCAAAATAAACAACTTTTTTCTTTAAAATGTTTATCGAAAAATCATTCGTTTTCAATATACAAGTTGTTAAAATTTTTCAAAACATGGTTGGTTGTTATCATAACTTTTTTGTAATTTTAGTTATTTATATTTCAAAAAAGAATCATTTTTCGATGAACATTTTATAAGAAAAAATTGTTCACTTTGACGAGATCCACCACATACTTAGTTTTCGTAATGTTCTCAGCAACTTCACTTAATGATTGGTGCAATTGGCATCGCACCACTTTTTTATTTCAGCTAGATCTGTAGAGATCAATTGGCTGAGAGTATTCTTATCTTTACTGTGCCACTCTACAGCGTGACTCACGGTCGATGGTAGGTTAGACGTTTTTGGAAAACGCAAAGCATGATTTTTCTGAAAATTTAGCCTCTCACATTTCCTTATCTGTTCTATCGATTTAAAATATTTTCAGCATTGCGGCGTTGCCACTTCCATCAAAAAGTCCTAGCAATTTTATTTTTTTAAATGGAACACCCCGTATATTAATACATTTTTGGAATCGCTCTGGTATTTTAATACTTTTTTGTTAATAATGTCCTATACCTATCTCTATCTGTTTTCGAGATAAAAAATAAATTGTGCTAAATATGGTCCAAAACATAGCCTTAATTGAAATTAAGTACATCAGTACCTTTCAATTCATGAAAAGTTGATATTTTTATGATAGTTTGGACAAACTCGAAATATAATAACACCAAGAAATCGACTCCATATCATACAGGGCTTGCTAAAATTACTATTATTTCCATTGAACATAAAAGTAGTTGAAAGTTCATTTTTTCAAATGAAACCACCTGTATATTACTCGATAAATTGAAAGATGGTGAAAAATGCTTCAAGATTATATACATGTCCCTATACCTAAATCGTCAAGTTTTCTTAATAAAGCCGTTTTTGTGGAAAAATAGTTTTTCATGTTTTACCTACAAGTGTTGAAAGTGGCATTTTACTTTGTGAGTGGGGATTATTGCAAAATGAGCGTCAGCAAGTGGAGCAAACTCACGAGCAAAATAAAATCACTTTTAACAAATGTATCATACAAATTTTTTTGTATAACGTTACTGCTGATAATAAAAAAAATTATAGGGTCCATGGGATTTGAACACACGATCTTTGGATTACAAGGCATATGTTACAACTACATACGCCAACTCACGTTATTTTAAGGAGGATTATTGGTTAGTCACGAAGGACTTTCTACAGTTGGACTGAATACTACTTCGTCATTGTCAGTAACTTCACAGGGATTTAATATTACCAATAGCACAAACTGCATGTGTGAACTTTTCTAAATGATTTTTTGGTAGGTGTTCTGATTGAAGTGTTTCTATCAAAGAGATTTTCGATAACAGTAGTACAAAAAATAATTTTTAAAGAATTTGATTTCTAGGTAGCCTTGGAAATATCAAGCTTATGACAGTTTGGTGACTTTTATAAGTGATTGATAAATGGTTATTGACGGTGTTTCAAAAAATCGCCAAAAATGAATGCAAATATTGATTATTCAAACGAAGTTCTTATGAAATTATTTATTATACACGGACAGTGTGATCAAATCATTGCCAGAACTTGTAGAAAATTCAACCTGAATTAACACCAATGAACGAGAGGAATTTTGTAAGATTACAAAATAATTTCCTTAACTATGGCTCCATGTTAAAAGCGCCTTCAACATTACCAAAACCTGTTACTTCAAATGAGGACAATACTGTTAACGTTTTGGCATATTTTTATGCATATCCAAAAGCTTCCATTCACAGTGCAGAAAAAGATTTAGGTGTATCACATGCTTCAGTACAACGAATTTTGAAAAATCACGGAATGCATCCGTATAAATTTACCAAAGTTCAAGCTCTAAAAGCAGAAGACTTCGAACGTAGAATGCATTTTTGTGAATCCTTTTTGATTCATACACAGGAAGATCGGGAATTTTTGTCAAAAATAATTTGAAGCGACGAATCAAAATTTACGATGGATGGTATTTTCAATAGAAGGAATAAACATTTTTGGGCTGATCATAATCCTCATGTTACAAAAGAAATGGCCAGAATGTTTTCTGTATTCTGAAAAACAATAAAATTAGCTTTTTTATTTATGAAGACACACTGAATGCAGAGAGATATCTCCAAATATTAAGGACGACTGTAACCGATTTTCTTGAAAATTTGCCTTCAAAGGAATATAGGAATTCGTGGTTTAAACTGGACCAGCTCATTCCACCCAAGAAGTTTCCAGGAAACTTGACGAACTCTTCGATGATCGTTGGTTTAGGCGTTTAGGGCCGTGGGATTGGCCACCGAGATCACCCGATCTCACGCCACTTGACTTTTTTATGGGGTGTTTTAAAAGAAAGGGTATACAGTACTCCAGTGCCTACCAAAGAAGAATTGCGATGGCGAATAGTGTGGAGTATTGAAGATCTGAATCCCCAGGAACTTGAAGAAGCAACCACAAGTCGCGTACAAAAAAACATTTTAAAGTGTTTAGAATGTAATGGACAACATTTTCAGCATTTATTGTGAAAATGTGATATTTTGTTTATAATTTTGTTATTTTGAATCATCCTATTCTGTTATTGTCTGTACTTTCACATGTTTTAGCCCACAAAATCTTACTTTTTACCTAGAAATGACTGATTTTTGGTACAGTTGTTCCCTGAAAACTATGAGCCATAGTTAAGGAAATTATTTTGTAACCTTACAAACTTCCTTTCGTTCATTGGTGTCAATTCAGGATACATTTGGTTGAATTTTTTACACGTTCTGACAATGATTTGATCACTTTGTTCACGTGTATAATAAATAATTTCATAAGAACTTAGTTTGAATAATCGATATTTGCATTCATTTTGGAAGATGATTCAAAACACCGTCGATAACTCTTTGTAAATTACTTATAAAAGTAACCGAACTGCTATAAGCTTGATAATTCCACTGCCACCCAAATTCAAATTCTAAAAAAAAAAATAATGTTTCTAGAAGAAGCGACTTTATTGAGAAAACTTGACGATTTAGGTGTAGGGACTTGATATATCATCATGAAATTTTCAGAAAAATCATGCTTTGCGTTTTCCAGAAACGTCTAACCTACCATTGACCGTGAGTCACGCTGTATAGTTGCATAATCTGCAAATAAAGTGAACCTACCGCTAATATTGAAGTCAGTGAGATCATTCAATATCAAAAATAATATGGACACTACGACAGAGCTTTGTGGAACTCCGCTGCTCATTTTTTTTTCTCAGATACTGCATCCGAGTTTGTTTCTGGGGGAGCTGAAATGCTTTTCATCAGTTCGGACTTCCATTGTCTAATACTTCAATATAATATAAATTGATTTGATAACCCTGAAAAAAATCAAAAAGATTAACCGAAAATAAATTTTATTGAACAAAAAACTGAAATTACAAAGAAATAACATACAACAACAACCAAACAAATATTAATAAATTATTAAATTTCTATTTTTATTATTTTATTATTTATATAATTTTATCATTAAATTATTAATATTTCAATGTTTATTTGTTTGGTTGTTGTTGTATGTTATTTCTTTGTAATTTCAGTTTTTTGTTCAATAAAATTGTTATTTTCGGTTAATCTTTTTGATTTTTTTCAGGGTCATCAAATCAATTTATATTATATTAGACAATGGAAGTTCAAACTGATGAAAAGCATTTCTGACTCTGTAGGTTAATGGACTGACCCCTATCACAAAACAACTACTCCCGTGGCTAAAACCACGAAGTGCGTTCGATGATTTCCGATAATTGAAACTCGAATTCCTTCAGAGTATCATTTCTCAAACTAAGCTGAAGCGGACAACCAACAATGGATTTGTTATCGCCCTATCTGCCTGTGAACAAGGTAACCAACTGCATGTAGGGATTTGATACTGGCCTGAGAGATGGTCTGAGAGATTAGCTGGCAAAACTAAGCAGGTTACCTTAGATTCATCCACATTGGAACAGATGTAGACTATTATAGTAGATGCACTCTGGCAAATATTATAATTATAGTGTTCGTTTCGGATGTTATTATTGCTACCGTTTTTTTCTGCTCATCAAAACACATATAATATATTTTTGTTGTTTCAGATAATCATAAAAGGTTTTCTTATTCGAAGTTCATTGTAGAAAACGCTCAGAGCAATGGAAAAAATATGAATAGGTACATAAAAATGAAAAAAAAAAAACTCTCGAAAAACTCTACGGTAAATAGGGAGACGTGAAAGTTGCTATTGTGTTTTTATTCAACTCAGTCAATCAATTTCCAGGGCCGTAATTTAAAAGGGAATAATTCACACAATTATAATTGAATATTACCGAAAAATCCCGAAATATAAAATTGAATTTGATTTCTCAGTATGAAATGAACGTTTACGATCCAAAAACTACAACAAAAAATACAGGTCCGTATTTAAAAATTCAAAGATGGTGGTGGCCCAAGTCAGATGACACCCTGTATAAAAGATTCATGGATATATTCCGAGGGCCCACATCAAGGGCCAATAGGAAAATGTGGACATGTGGACATATTTTCAATATTTCTGCAAATAAAGAAGATATAGCCAAAAAATTATTTGGGTTTTTTTGGTTTTTCCTGTATATCTCCAGAATCAAGAGAGCTATATTCGATTTCTTTACATCATTGAATAGGTCTCTAAAATACGCAACTTTATCATAATTTAACCGACACCCTATCTCTTATCGTTTACGAGATACCCATGTACAGAAACGAATTTGAATAGTTCTGTATATATATATATATATATATATATATATATATATATATATATATAAATGAATTGAACATATAAATCGACGGAAGAAAGTTAAACATTAATGGATTTTTTTGGTTTGACAAATGTCATACCTGAATATATATATATATATATATATATATATATATATATATATATATATATATATATATATATATATATATATATATATATATATATATATATATATATATTAATATTAATTATTTTCCAGCAGCTTGACTGCATTAACCTTTCTCGATTTAATATCATTTCTAGAAACGTGGATTCGTTTTCCAATGGCATTTCAGGTTAGCTTCCCAAATTTCTGGTACCGCAGTTGTCGGTTGGTTGGTCAAACCACCAACACTGACATAAAAACTTGTCAAGTTGACTTGGGTGTCCCACCAATGGGTGGTTCCACATATGTTTCGCTTCCGTTTACACAGTTATTTTTATCAAGTACTTTTCTGGTTTTTCACAATTTGTCTTCAATCGAGGACCGCCTGCCCGGTACTGACGATGCCCAATAGGCTGAAACAGCTGTCTACCGGTGGCTCTTAAATTGAAATCAATATGGGAATGATCAGAAAGTACTTATCTATTCATATTTTGATTTTTATGGAATTAATTTCGAGCAGCTTGACTGCATTGACTGCATATATATTATTACCTTGAGAGTTATGAAAATAATACTTATATTACAGATTGTGCCAGGTCACCAAAGGACAAACGCAGTCGAGATTCTGAACACAAAGTTAGTTCCGATAGAATTGATGAAAAGAACATTTTGCATCCGATAAAATCATCTCAGATTTCTTCTAGAGACAGAAAACCGATGCATAATAACTGTGTAGATAAGGTAAGTTTTGCAAGTTTCAATTTGTTCATCAACACAGCTACAGTTTCGTTACGAATTTTTTTATTTTTTTAGTGATAAAGTTTATCTGTCATAATTTTGACTATTATCTGTTCTTATCAAGAAGTTCAATGTTATTGATGAGTCGCCTACTTATCCTGTTTCTTTTTTCAGAGAGAAGATAGAGATAGGGTTGTTAGAGTGGGTGATTGGTCAGAACATGTTAGCTCGTCTGGCAAGAAGTATTATTATAATTGTAAAACAGAAGTATCTCAGTGGGAGAAGCCCAGAGAATGGATAGAACGGGAGAGGGAACGAGATCGCTTCAGAAGCAGAGACAGAGACAGGGATTCAGACCGAAACTATAGTAGCTCAAGCCGCTCTGTTATGAGTAAGTATGATTTTTTGTTCAATAATAATTGATCATTGATTATAAGTAAGGTACATATATAATGGTCATGATGTATGTATAATAAACAAATGGGAATTAAGCTTTATTTATATATTTTTTTCCATCTAAAATAACGTGAGAGGAGAATGATATTTAGAGAAAGGGGAAGGAAAATAATTGCAGAGGGTGAGAAGCCTATTCTGTTGAACATTTCAACAATTTATCAAATTATTATATCTCTTTTTCAGTATGAATATCTTTTATTACCATTAGTAGCAGTAATAGTAAGTTTATAATATTCAGAATGTTAAATTTGTATAAATCTATTCCTATAAACATTAACCAATAAACTATGAAATCCTTACAAAGTAAAGGTATTGAAACAAATATAAACAACAATATTTTAATAGAGTTGTTACAACAACAATACAAAATGTTGATACATGTGAAACTCATTTTTCTCTGGTCTTCTGGTAGGCTCACTTGTTCTATAAAATACAATAAATCTTTTTATCTTCAATTATTTGTTGAAAATTTGTACTGTCATATTTATGTTATCTCCTCTCATTATCACATTTAATAATTACAGTGTACCAATTTAGTTTGACTTACCATCAGTGTAATTATTCCCAACTTACTCAATCAATTTTTTTTAACCCTAAAACTTTTTGTGATTCCCAATTCATATTCAATTTCAAAGATATGATTTATTTAATTGATTATGTATTCAGTTAAACTTGTATTTCTGATCACTCGGACAAAATAAGTTGAAAAGGTTAATAGTATGCTCATAATGTTCCTAGCTATTAGTAAGTATATCGTTGGCACACTGTGTTGCAGAGAGGGAGCTAATGGGTACAGCCCCTCCCCAAAGACTGGAATACAAACATTTACCCCACAAATATAATATTATTCACTCAATATATATCATAATGATAATAATACCTAATTTTTTTTTTGTAATTTCCAATTCGTATTCACTGTTGAGGGATATGATTGAATTAATTGATTATATATTCAGTTGAACTTATATTTCTGATCACTCGGACAAAATAAGTTGAAGAGGTTAATAGTATGCTAATAATGTTCCTAGATATTGGTAAGAATATCGTTGGCACACTGGGTTGCAGGAAGGGAGCTAATGGGTTACAGCACCTCCCCCTTCCCAAAGACTGGAACACAAACATTTACTTCACAAATATAATATCATTTACTCACTATATATTATAATAATAATACATAAAATTTTTTTTGGTAATTTCCAAATCATATTCAATGTTGAAAATATGATTGAATCAATCGATTATATATTCAGATGAATTTGTATTCCTGATCACTTGGACATAATTAGTTGAAGAGGTGTTTTAGTATGCAGATAATGTTCCTAGGTATTTGTAAATGTATCGTTGGCATACTGGGTTGCGGAGAGGGAGCTAACGTATTACAGCCCCTCCCCAAAGACTGGAACACAAACATATACTTCACAAATATAATATTATTTACTTACTATCTATAATAATGAAAACGATTTATTTTCCCAAGAAACATAAAAGGTTTATAGAAGGAAATTATTCATACATGAATATTTCTTGAATGAGAAATATTCATAAATAAATATATACCTTCAAAGGGAGCTATTTCAGAATTGGTCTAATTAATAACAAAAAAGACAAACGAAAGTATTGTAAAATAATAAAATAAATTGTTCTTTAATGCTCTTTTGAATTTTTCTGTTGTAAAATTGTTTAACGTCATTTGGTAATTCAATATATGTAATTATTCCTTTGTAAAATATAGATTTTCTGGAAAATGCAGATTTGAGATTTTTTGTTAACAGATTATTGAGCTGTCTTGTTTGATGATCATGTAGTTTTCTGTTCTATACATTTTATAGAGGAATGTGTTTTATTATTTACAACAAACTGCAGTTTTTTTATTATTATGAACTAAACTTCTATTCTGAAGATTTTCTATAATTTAAAAGTTTAACAGCTAGGAAAGCAGAGGATATAGAGTGCTTTAATAGCAGCTCGATTCCTAAATGGGATGCATAAGCCATATCTGCTAGGAAAATGGATATTTTCATTTGGATCTGTATTAATTTTATTTGTTTCAGTACTATTCTTTAATGATTTTTTTCATCGTTTTTTTTTCCATATATTTTATATCTCCTTATTTGTAGTAATATTTTATTCTAATGTGGAAATTTAGATTAAGTGTTCATCATCTGAAGATATCATCAACTTGACACATACAGATTGCTTTTTTTAGCTTACCCTACTCATGTCATTTCGGATATGGTATGACTTAAAAGGTTGGTTAAATTAGCCAGAAGTCGCCTATTTTGATTAACAACCAATTATCACAGGCCTTGTATCATGACACATGTATTTCTCGATGTTTATTAGAAAAACCTTGATGAACATTGAGTCACTGAAAAAATGTCAATAATTGTCCGAATTGTCTATTGCTGTCAAAGAGAAATAAGCACAAATTCACATTGAAAAGATGTTGCATAATTAGATTAGATAGCACTTTATTTCCTACAGGAAATATACAAAGGTGTTGATGAAAAATATATGGAAATCATGGTAATTACTTAAATAGAAAAATTAGCTACATCTAAAAGACAATAAATAGATACAGAATATATCACAAGAAGGAGAGAAAAAGAAGTAAAAGAGATCACAGTTGAAAGGCTCTAGTGAGAATATATTTTAAAATATAACTTAGAGAACTAACATTAATATCGCACTTATCACAGATTGAATTGTAGTTGTTACAAATTATTGACACTGGTGCTTTGAAACTGTTATTTGTTATTCCAAGATCACAGTAAAATGTTTGATTTCTGGAATTCAGGCGTGGGGTAGGAAGTTGATCATTTGTAAAAAAGGGGCACATGAGACCTTATTATTTATTTATTTATTCAAAGGCAAAGCCAATTTACAAAAGTATATTTAACAAAGTCTGAGGAACTACAAAGTATTTTTGAATGCTCATGTCTGATGTCTACATTACAATTTACAATTTTACAAAACATTTAGCAAAGTGTGAAGTACAAAATATCAATAAATCTGAATTGAAGGGGTTATATTTTTTAGGAGTGATTAATTTTTGGGAAAGAAAGTTTTTGGCTTTCTACTACTCCATCTTGATACAAAAAAAAAGAAGGATGAGGGAGTCTTCCAAAGAAAGGAAGGAAGTAACTCTATACATGGATATGTAGATCATGCAAAGAAGTAACTTTCAGACACGAACTGAAAGAAAGTCCTCCTGAAACAGCTACTTTCATATAAACATTGAATTATACGAAAGAAAAAATTCTTTTAAAACAAATACTCCTATATGAACACTGCATTATACAGAAGATACTTTTCTCTACTCAGTTTGTATTTCAAATATTCGTTGTGAAATAAAAATCAGATATCATTCACATGAGTTCTACTTTCAATGATTGGTAACAAATTGCACTTACATAGAACACTGCAATCCTCACTGGTATACACCTCATTCTTCTTTTTTTTATATCAAGATGAAGTAGTAGAAAGCCAAAACCTTTCTTTCCCAAAAATCAATAAATCCTTATGTCTAGGGACTATATTACTAAAAGATGAAACAATTCTGGTACTTACAAAAAAAAAAGTAACAAATCTGGTACTTACAAAGAAAATGGTGAGGTAAGAAAAGCTTCGAAAACGCTATAGCCTTTTCAATTTATTTTTAAAGACCAGAAGTGAAACATTAAACAGATCTAAGTTATTATGATATTGATTTTCCAGCTTCAAAATACGAGGCATCGGACTGTTCAAAGCATAATTGGTATGGAAAAAATTTATATGAAAAATGTCAGGATATCTTTTTGTTTATTATGAAATGTTATTACTTGAAGTAGTTCTGGGCAGTTTATGTCACTATTTATCAATTTGAAGAGGAAACTCAAGTTCAAAGAAATTCTCCTATCTTTCAATGATTTTATACTTAACTTGGTTAAAAGTTGACCGTACTCATATTCATTTCGTTGAATACCAAAGTGAAAAGCACAATTCTTTAAGAATTTCATTTCAACATTCACAACCAAATCAATATTTACATCATAGTATAGGTCTCATATAACCGAACAATATTCAAGAATGGATCTTACGAAAGCACAATATAAAATCTTTTTTGTTTTAATTGATATATTTCCGTGATCTTGAAAGACAGTTATTTTAATTTTTTTTTGGGCAGCATCAATATGTGGCAATTGTAAACTGGATACCAAATTAACACGCCATATTCTAGTTTAGACCTCACATATGCGTTAAACAGTGTTATAATCATATTAATATTCTTGAACTCTTTTATACTTCTTGTAATAAAGCCCAACATTCGATTCGCTAATGAAATAGCCTAATTTATGTGGGAAATGAAAGTGAATTTATAGTCAAAAGAAGGGAATTATAGCTTGCCCAAGTTTTTCATTTACCGAAAAACAGTAGAGAAAAAAATGCATTCATCTTTCTATAGGTTGAAGCAATTCATCGGAATGTTTCTATTGAATTTTAGAATTGGCCTACATTGGCTACTAAAATTGAT
The DNA here is from genome assembly GCF_025532065.1 of Leptinotarsa decemlineata. Classification (NCBI taxonomy): domain Eukaryota; kingdom Metazoa; phylum Arthropoda; class Insecta; order Coleoptera; family Chrysomelidae; genus Leptinotarsa; species Leptinotarsa decemlineata. The sequence continues at coordinate 137,511 of NW_027412560.1, forward strand.
GAAAAACCTAGATGTCCTTATTGATGATGGAATTCAATAAACAAAACATTGAAAATTGGTTCATAGCAAACATGAGACAGCACAAAATTTTCATCTGTCATGCTCTAAAAAAATATTTTTATTACCCACCAGATGGGCAACTGTCTTATTCAACCAATCTTGTGTTTTACCATTTCCAAAATAGCACTAGTGAGATCAGCTAAAAAAATACTCTGTTTATGGGAGTACTCATTCCAACCATCATCCCCCAGGCTGAAATTCTGGGACGTCCATAAACTACAGCTAAGACTACAGCTAGGCTTTATTTCAAAATATGATTCAAAACTATGCCTTTCTATCACTGTACCAATATCTTTAACGCTCTGTTACATACAACAAAACAGTTCATGAACATTTTATTCAGAATAGAAATAACTTGCCTATAAAGTTAAAAAATGCCCCTATGTTATGAAAGGGTGAATATTTTAGTGTCCGACCGAAAGTTCCGTTTCGGTCGAGTTTCGGCAAAAAAAACGGGTTTAGTTTCGGTTTCGGCGGCAAACCTGCGAAACTACGACCGAAATCGAAACTGCATTCGGGAGTTCCCGCGCTGTGATCGGTCATGTTCGGCGCGTAGAATTTAATACAAGCGACGAAGGCATTTTGCCGAGTACACATGCCTAATCATGTCATGACTCCTGACTTACTTTGTGATTTACTTTGTTTATTACATAAATATTAAGTACCTATTGAATATTACTGGAGTTCTTTCCCAAATCGTTATTTTTAACACCTCGACACGTGTTTCGATCACCAAGTGATCATCTTCAAGAGGAAGATTAAACTGTTTTAGTTTAATCTCACCACATGCTCATGCTTTGTGAAATAGTTGAAGCTTTTGTTGAGAGTTTGGACATATTATAACAACAACTGATGTGTCATTAGCAAACTGATATATACTACCAAGTTTCAATGATTGAGACATATCATTCACATATAACAAAAAGAGTAGGGGTCCAAGTTAGTTTAATCTCACCACATGCTTATGCTTTGTGAAATAGTTGAAGCTTTTGTTGAGAGTTTGGACATATTATTTCCTGTAACAACAACTGATGTGTCATTAGCAAACTGATATATACTACCAAGTTTCAATGATTGAGACATATCATTTACATATAACAAAAAGAGTAGGGGTCCAAGAATTGATCCTTGGGATCTTGCTCAGATGAACTTGAATTGTTTGTGATAAAAACTTAGTAGAAATCAGACAAAAGTTATTTTCTGTATCCTATATACACCTAACATTTCATTAGAGAAATATTGAATACAAATATCAGTCATAAACTTCAAAATGTAAGCTTATGATTTCAAATGTCAAATTTTAAATCATATATTAGAATTCCACATTTGATTTGAATCTTGTTCAAAGTTAGTTTTGATAAACGATTATGTATCGTATGTGTATTGTACCAGAACCAAAAGTTCAACTCTGAAAATTCTACGTGGAATTTCTCACGGATCGATTATTGGGCCAACTTTTTTCTGATATATGTCAGTTTTACCGATTCAGTCTGCAGAAATCTCGTTTTATTATTATTTTAAAAACGCCACATTGGATTTGTGGCATGTAGAGAAATAAAAAAAAAAACTGAATTGAAAAATATCACCTTAGTGGGATTCCAAACTGTCTTCATGAAGCAAATCTAATTTTTCATGTTTATATTACAGATGATAAAACTTTCTTCTGGTTGAGAAAAAAGTTTTGGCTTTCTACTTCTCCACCTCCAAACAAAAAATATGGGAAACCTAAAAAAAGAATTCAATTTTATCTACAGAAGTTTCATTTTGCAAATAATGCAAAAATAACACAAATAAATAGATTCAAACAAATAGCTTACATATCATTACGATTAATACTAAAAAATAAGATGCAGAAGTAGACAGTGAAAATTCTCTCCTAAAAAGGTTCAATTCAAATGAAATTCCCACTTATTTGAAATTTAGTGAATCATTTAGTGAACAATTTACAGAAAAAACAATCCTCTAATAATGAAACAAGTCTAGACATGTATATCAAGTTTGTTCTTTCATTCATGGCTGCAAATATTTCAATGTGCATTCTAATTTGCAAATGATATGAACGCCGAGGAAACTGTAATAAATTATGCATATGAAACAAATTTAATAACTGGTGCAGAAGAAAGTGAGGACCATATAAGCCAGGGAAATGTTTTTTCTCAAGAACAAAGAGTTGGTTCAATAAAAATAAATTACTGTTGAATGCAAGTAAAATAAATTTGATAATTTTTAGTACTGACAAGTGTAGAAAAGAGAAACCACTGAGTATAAATTGGCAGGGTGATGAAACAAAAATCACTGAATACATAAAATTTTTAGGAGTATATATAGATAATTTCCTGAAATGGAATAGACGTTTATTAAAAATTGAACAAGGCCATTTTTGCATTCAGAACGACGTCAAAATACATGAATGAAAAAACTGTAAAAAGTCTGTACCATGCAAATTTTGTATCAGTTTTGAGATCCATGTGTTCAATCTTTGTCTGTCAAAGCCTAACGCGATGCCAATGACCAGTTCTGGTCCGATGAAGCTGCTTGCAGCACCCTCTTTTGCAAGGGAGTCAGCAGCCTCATCGCCTTCCAGACCAGTATGGCCAGGAATCCAGACCAGAGACAATCTGTTAAGTCTTCCTATTGAGGAGAGTCGTTTTTGGCAATTTGCTACCAATTTAGATGTTGCTCGCATAGGTTCCTATATTAAAATTTTGGCCCTGAACAGCAAAGTGACCAGTGCAAACTTAGAGGTGAACACAGCAAGCACGAGACTTTGGGGCAAGGGAGATTGTGACCTCGTCCTCGAGTCATGTAAGTACAGTTCCAAGTGATTCTTGAAAATGACTCCAAAGCAGGAGCCGAAACGTCGAATATTTTTTCTCAAAACAGAGAGGGAAAGAAAACTATTTGTTATTTCTGGAGAACAAAGCTTATCTTCTGTATCTGTAGAGTAGGGAGGGTGAGTGTAAGCCCACGCACTTAGGCCACATGTGACCCATTGTACATCCTCCCGAGGATTGTTTGAAGGTGATTGACAATGTTTCGTGATGAATTTCACTAGTTCGGACTTCCATTGTCTATTATATAAAATGATTTGAAATCCCTGAAACAAGTAAAAAAGAATAATTAAAAAAGAATAGTTGAAAATAACAATTATATTAAGCAACAATAAACCTGAAATGAAATGATAGTAAAATAACCTACAAGTAAAAATATAATAATTGAATAAATAAAAATTAAAGGAATGCAAAAAGAAAATAATAAAAATAAAAAAGTGTAGAGATTCCAAGTCACGTTAGTTCACGACGTTTCGATTGTTGGTATCTACAATCGTCTTCGGGTGATGACTGGACTGATTCCTCCGAGAGATGACTATTTTATAGGTCTTTGAAATACTTTCACTTTCTCTACTTTCCATTTTCCGCTTCACTGATTCCGTGAGAGATGACCGATTTGGCGGGAGTTGGTCATTTCTCGTTTGATGATGGGTTTCCATATGTTTCGTATATCTACGCTGGCCTGGCTGAATACGTTGTTGGACAACATGTATGCGGCTTCCTTAAATTTTCTCCTGAACCAATGTTCCTCTCTGTGCAAGATCTCAGCTTGGGACCACTCGATGTTGTGTTGATGGGTCCAAACATGGTCTGCTATTCCTGATTTGCTGGTTTCTCCTCGCTGTGTGTGCTTCTTGTGCTCGGCAATGCGAATATTCAATGGCCTCTTAGTTTCACCAATATAGGATTTTCCGCACTCACAGGGTATCCGGTAAATGCAATTCTTGGAATCGCAGTCCGCGTCGACAATCGACAAAAAGAGGAATCATCAAGACTCTATTAGACCGTGCTTTTGGGCTTTGTAATACAAAGGAAGGTCTCGAGAAGGAACTAGACATCATCAAAAGTGATCTTCAGCGGAATGGATACTCCAAAGCGATGGTAGAAAAGACTTTGGCCAAAAGACAGCAGGAGCCTTGCAAGGAAGAGAAGCCGTCACAACCAGTGCTTGCACTTCCCTACATCAGAGGATTATCGGAGAGGATAAGAAGAATTGGTTCCAAGTACAACATTAGAACCTGTTTTAGATCCGGTAACACTATCCGTAGCAGCCTCACGAAAACCAGGCCCCCAAACGCGGACTGCGATTCCAAGAATTGCATTTACCGGATACCCTGTGAGTGCGGAAAATCCTATATTGGTGAAACTAAGAGGCCATTGAATATTCGCATTGCCGAGCACAAGAAGCACACACAGCGAGAAGAAACCAGCAAATCAGGAATAGCAGGCCATGTTTGGACCCATCAACACAACATCGAGTGGTCCCAAGCTGAGATCTTGCACAGAGAGGAACATTGGTTCAGGAGAAAATTTAAGGAAGCCGCATACATGTTGTCCAACAACGTATTCAGCCAGGCCAGCGTAGATATACGAAACATATGGAAACCCATCATCAAACGAGAAATGACCAACTCCCGCCAAATCGGTCATCTCTCACGGAATCAGTGAAGCGGAAAATGGAAAGTAGAGGAAGTGAAAGTATTTCAACGACCTATAAAATAGTCATCTCTCGGAGGAATCAGTCCAGTCATCACCCGAAGACGATTGTAGATACCAACAATCGAAACGTCGTGAACTAACGTGACTTGGAATCTCTACACTTTTTTATCCCAGGTCGCTGGGAAACATCTCCTTTATATCGGCAGGTGTAGGCCAAGACTCGTCGAACACACGCTCTCTTATTGACGATAACTCTGGGCACTCGCACAGGACATGCCTGACAGTCTCATCTTCCTGTTCACACATCCTGCATAGAGGTGTGTCCACTAGCACCATATTATGTAGGTGTTTCCTTAGGTGACAGTGGCCAGTCAGAAATCCTACTGTAAGGCGTAGATTTTTCCTGGTCATCGCCAGATATTTCTTCGGCGCCAGCTTCCCAGGATGGCCCAAGGTGATCCTGGCAAGGTTACATCCTTTGATTTCATCCCACCTCTTTAAAGATTGAGCACGGGTGTAACATTTGACTAGTTCCGCAATTGTCGAAGTCATCAGGCCGTGGGTGCCACTGGGTCCTAAAATTCTTAGTCCAGCCGCTTCCTTGGCTAAAGAGTCGGCAATGCGATTATCTTTACTCCTGTCGTGCCCTTTAACCCACCTCAGGATAATGTTATTATCTACCGAGGCTTTGGCTAAATCTTGGTGGCACTCTAGTGCTAGCCCTGAAGTAACACGCTGTCTGTTCAAGGCTAATAGTGCTTGTCTGCTATCAGTGCAGATTGTTATGTTTTTGCCAGAAATTCTTTTCTTGGTTATTTCTTTTGTGGCGATTGAGATACCAGCCAGTACTGTTTGGACCACGCTGGTATTTCTTCCCATTCGTGGGGAATGGGAAGGAATAGACTTAGTGATCTGGAGTACACTCCACATCATGAGCCTTCTTTGGTTTTTGAGTCATCTGTATAAATCCGTATTGCATTTGTTGCATCTGACACTGTGTTCTGCTTAATTTGTATTTTGTAGGGTTTATTAAACACAAACCTGGGTTCAATTGCATCACTTGTTGCCTGCAGCAGAGGTTGTGCAGTAAGCGCTTCCCGCCATAGGCCCAGCCTCAATTGACCCATTCCTACTTCGAGGTTTACACCAGCCGTGCGCAATTGTACCATGGCCATTAACGCAACCTCCTTAACGTACAGATCCAGAGGGGTCAGACCCGTGATTAATTCCATTGCCGCGGTTGGTGCTGTTCTCATGGCTCCTGTAATGTTTAAACAAGCCAGTCGCTGTATTTGATATAATTTTTGGATGGCCGTTGTTTGTAAAACTTTTGGTCCCCATGCAATGGCTCCATACGTTAAACATAGGTCTTATTATTGCAGTGTAGATCCACGCGACTACACAGGGTGAAAGACCCCATGCGCGTCCCACTGTCCTCCGACATTGCTCATAAGCCACGTATGGTCTTTTTGCTCTACTCTGTAGATGAGAGTTCCATGTTAGCTTCTTGTCGAGGATAGTACCAAGGTATTTCACCTCTTCAGAGAAGTTTAGTTTGCTTTTGAAGATTTCGGGAGGTTTTAAGCCCGTTAAACTTCTTTTCCTGGTGAAAACGACCATCTCAGTCTTCTTGGGATTGATCGGCAGTGAGTGTTCCTTACACCATGTTTCTATTAATTTGAGCCCATCCTGCGCTCTATCGCACAGTGTGTTTACAAATTTGCCGGTCTGCAAGATAACTATGTCATCTGCGTATGCAATTGTGTAGAATCCATTTTTGTTAAGGTGATTAATTAGGGTATCCAGGACTTAGTTCCAGAGAAGGGGTGATAAGACCCCTACCTGTGGACATCCCCTCATGACCAGTCCTTTTACTGTGATGTCTTCTACATTATTACTTATTGCTCTGCTAGAAAGCATCTGGAGTATCCATTCTCCTACTACCAGAGTACATTCCTGGAGTGTAGTTGCTGGGTAATTGTTGGAAAGGTTGTTTTATCAAACGCTCCCTCGATATCTATGAATATACCCAGGGTGGATTCTTTGATGTTCAATGATCTCTCGATTCTGCCAACCACATGGTGAAGGGCCGAATCAGTAGACCTTCCCGGGGTATGTTCATGCTGATTTGGATGAAGTGGGTTGTTACCAAGTACTTCATCTCTTATATACCGCTCACATAGTCTCTCCATGGTTTTTAAGAAAAACGATGTGAGACTAATTGGTCGGAATGCTTTTGGTAGGGTGTAGTCAGTCCATCCTACCTGGTTTGGGTATAAATACTACTCTTTCTTTTCTCCACTTACAGGGAATATACCTCAGAGCTAGAGAGGCTATGAATATTCCAACCAGGTGTGGCATAAGAGTGTCCAGTCCCCACTGAAGTAGTCTTATACCGTCAGGCCCTGGTGACTTGAAGGGGGAGAAGCCCAATATAGCCCATCTTATTTTATCCTCATCAATTACTGTCATATTGCCAGTCATATTGTGAGGGTGTTATTGGTACATCCGTCCAGTTCGTCGTTCCAGGAAAGACAGAACCTGGGAAGTGAGTTTCCATAAGAATCTCAGCACTCTCCTGGAGGTTGGCGGCTTTGTCGCCATTTTCCCGCGTCAGGATGCCGATAGTCTTATGGTGGTCATTTGAGAGTGCCTTCTGTAGCCTAGAAGCTAGTGGGAAGTCTTCGACTGCCTCACAATAGGCTCTCCAGGCTTCACTTTGCTTTCGTCTGCAGACTTTTGAACTCTCTGAGGTTGGCTTGATATATAATCCAGTCCTCTTCGAGTCTTGTACGTTTTGCCTTGTTAAAGGTCGTTCTCGCTGTCTTCCTGAGGTGTTCCAACTCAGGGCACCACCATGTGTTGGTTGTGCCATGCGTTTAAACCATCCTCATCGGACAGGATTCCTTATAGGCAATGTCTATTTTGTTGTGGATAGATACTGTGTACCTTTCCAGTTCTTCATTGTTGCCAGGAGTCAGGACCTCTGTTTCCCGCAGAGCTCCTCTTAAGAGTCGATTGTAGAGAGCTACATCCGTCCTCTTTGGGTCACGGGATTTTACAGTAGTCCTGAGATCCTGGAAAGCTTATCTTATGTTAAATTGTTTGAAAATCCGATATATCACAATAAATACATCAGCCATAATAAATAAAAATATAGCAAATATGGTACACTGCGTCCAGTGTAATTACACAATACAAATCACATATAAATACTTCATTATTAGAATTAAATCAGGAGTTTGTAGGTAAATATGAATACATTGATACGATAGGACTAAGGTAGAATTTTATACTTGATAAATAAAGGTTGACACAAATCTCGATTTTTTTGCCTTTTGTTTTTGTATGATTGAAATAGTCTGCATGATAACCTGCGTTAGATAACCAGATACAGATTCGGTTTACCATTTATTGATAAAATTTCAATCTGGCCTCTAGAAACGAAAATACTGGTCTTTGAGATATTGAAACAAAGGTTATTTAAGTCACACCATTTCATTTTGACATCAAATCGAATCAAAATATACTTTACTGTCAATAAAATTTTCATCTTATTGACAGAGTCCAAGAAATACAATGTTGATATAAAAAAAGTACTAAAAAAGTATAAATGTAGATATAAAAAAGTTCCAAAAATGAATAAATGTAAATATAAAAAAAAGTTCTAAAAATGTATAGATAAAATACCACCATGTATAAAGTGATAGTACAATAGTACTAAAAATATTACTAGGTAATATATTGCTAATATATTATTAAAAGGATTCGCTAAAATACTCTTCCAAACTATAATAGGGTCTATCCACAAGTAGGTTCTTCACCGCCTTTTTGAAATGAACGTTGCTTAAATTTGCAGATCTCATTTCTAAAGGCAAATGATTGAACAATTTACCACCATTGTAGTATATGGAATCCTTGATTAAATTCGAAATTGGGATGGGAAGTCTAAAGGTATAATTGCTATTGCGAGTAGCATAAGGAGTAGAAGCAAAGTTAAAGTTCGATTTGTGTTTATAAATAAGGCAAACTGTCTCTAAGATAAAAAGTGCGATGACTGTTAACATTTTATTGGCGGTGAACAAACTCCTGCACGATTCTATGGGTTTGACTTTACAGAGACATCTTAGTACCCTCTTCTGTAATATCAATACAAAAGAGAGAAGGGATGAGTTGCATGCTCCCCAAAAAGATATTCCATAATGTAGTCGAGATTCAATAAGTGCATGGTAAACGGTTTTTGCGACATGGAAACCCAACTCATTTGATACCACTCTAACTGCATAACATCCTGAGGAGATCTTACTCTTCAGTTGTTTAAGGTGTTCATCAAATTTCAGCCTATTATATCAATGAATACACCGACAAACTTTGTGTTTAATTTATTTTGTAATATGGCAGCATCTATTGAAATGTCATCAAGCGAACATTTGAATGATATTATATTCGTTTTGGATGCATTTAGAGAGAGTAAATTCACATCACATCAGCTCTTCACCTTCTTCAAGTTGGATGATATTATTTTATTTAGCTCCATTTAGTTTTTTCTTTCCACAATATTGTAGTATCATCCGCGAATAGAATATAACTACCAGATATGTTAATCATAGATATGTCATTCATATATAGCAGAAACAGAATAGGGCCTAACACAGAACCCTGTGGTACACCAGATTCAATGGCCCTGTTCTCCGAGAGTTCCGTTGTCCTCACCATTTGACTCCGACCTGAAAGGTACGATTCGAACCAAGTGTTCGTTACACCTCTACATCCATATTCATGAAGTGTTTTTAATAAAATTTTATGATTGACGCAATCAAACAAACGCCTTTGAAATATCGCAAAAAATTGCGGCGCTACTTCACCAGTATTCAATTCAGAGTAAATTTCATATAAAAAAGAGAAGATAGCATCATTTGTATCTTTTTCCTCTTGAAACCCAAACTGGTTTTTGCTTATAATACAGTGCAGTTTTTTTTTTATTAATATTAACGTGTCTCGGCATCTAATGACCACTGACACGGGATCTGTGATACATTTACATAATAATACAAAACAAAAAAATCAGATTAAATGAAACAGTCGACAGTCCTTGCAGTGCAGTTTTAAAAATTCATCTAAACGTACTTTGACTAATTTCTCAATAATTTTTGCTAAAGTCGGTATTAAGGAAATAAGACGCAGATTGGAGGGATTATCTAAACCACCAACTTTATGTAGTGGAATGACAAAGGAAGTCTTCAGGGAAGAAGGAAATGAGCCAGTTTTGAATGAGGTAATAATAAGGACGACCAAAGTTTCTAGAGCATTGAGTGGTAAATTCAAAAGAATCTTAACGGAAATATCATCATATCCGGCCGTGTTTTTATTTTTAATGTCATGAAGTAATTTGAACAATTCATTAAGGTCAGTGTCATATAAAATAAGACTATCATGAATTTTTATATTTTCTAAGTTGATCAATGGATCATATGGAGCATGAATTGTGTTACTCAACTGTTCAGCAATAGAACATTTATTATATTAGGATTAAGTGAGAGTTCAAGAGTTTTTCTTTTTTGTTTTACCTCTTAATTGACCAAGTTTCTTTCATTTTATTCTACGATTCCCCCATTCTGTTGCAGTAATATATTCTCTTAGCTAGACTGATAGTGGATCGATATACTTTTTTGTAATCATTGAAATAGTTCCAGAAAAATGTTTCATTTGTGAATTTTCTGATATAACGCAGTGAGCGCAGGTTTCTAGAGAATGTTTTCAGTCCTTTTGTCATCCATGGCTTTTTACATTTATTTTTAATTATTTGTTCTGGAAAGACTTATTGAACACATCAGACAATGCACTGTGGAACGATAAAAAGGGGTCACATTCAGAGTGAAAGAGTATGCTCACCCAGTCTATTTCAAGGCAGTTTTGATAGAACCTATCATAGTTTGAACGACTGAACAATCTACCATACTTATGTATGGTTTGTTTTTTTGTTGATTTTAACAGAATAGAACATATCACTGCTTCATGATCAGATAATCCGGATAAAATAACTGTGCATGAAACATTTTGCCTGTCAATATTGCTACAGACATAGTCGATGCAGGATGCAGAAAATCGAGAGATGCGAGTATCCGTATCAACGTGCATACTTCAGTCAAATGATAAAAGTAAGTTCTTCAGTGACTCATTAACCAGAGAATCAGTCATTGTAATTGATATTGAAATCACCTGTTACGATTATAGAACTATTTATCGGCAGGTCAGACAAGAGTAGCTCTAGTTTTCTCAAAAATATATTAACATCCGTAGAGGGAGATCGATAAAGACAAACAACAAATAAATTATATTTTTTGCTAAAGCAGATTGTGAATTCAAATGTTTTATCATCCAAGAGGTCATTGAACCTTTCGATTTGAGAGAAAGAGTGATCAGAAAAAGTAATTATGAATAAATTTATCTAGGAAATGTATACAATAGTGACACTACATATACTCAATTGTCTGAAAACAAATTCAAAAAATTTGGTAAATGGTCGATTCTACCGATTTGTTCTTCGTAAAATTATGTTCCTACATTAATAATTCGAAGTTTAACTGTACACAGCTTTCTGGGACTCTAGAAAATTCAATTAATGAATATATCTGATGAGGAATTGTGGAATTGGCCGCGGTGGTAGCGCGCCCGACTCACGATCGGAAGATCGTGGGTTCGATTCCCGCCTCGACCAGATATTTTTCTCGAGAGAATTTATCTGGTTGAAGCGGGGATGATTCTGCAAACGTGTTAGGAATCACACGTTAAAAGGTAAGACCTCGTTAGTCCTTAGCTCGCACAAGTTTCTCAACTTCCGAGAGTTGTCGTTCGTATGGGGGCGACAGCTGATTAACGGAAAAACAGATTTTAAACAGAATATCATTTAATTACTTGCCTCCTTAATTGTAAAGTGGAAATACTTGAAATCTGTTCCATGGCTTAAATGTAAGTTGATTAAACTTGTAAAATGAGCAGAATTGTGCATTATTTTCAAAAGTTTATGAAAAATCTAATCAGTTCCTGTACAGTTTCAGTTCCCATAGGAGTCTTGCTTTTTAGTGGTCTTATAACATGAAATAAATCATCTTCAGTTTTACACAGCTATTAGAAGCAATGCAGTTATTAAGAAGAAGAACTTTATTTATTTAGTAGGACATGTCCTAATATAAAAATGAAAAAAATAGCTATACAAACATGTTTCTAGACTAATAGTTATATAATAAAAAGAAAAGAAAGAAGAATACTAAAAAATAAAATAATGCACTTGAAGTATATAAATTCGTGTGAACAAGATTGATTATGTTGTAATACATTCTGGTGATTTATAGTGACTGGGTATGTTTACTGATCTTCGTTTTGAATACATAAATGGTATTAGATTGCTTGATGTCTTGTAGCTTATTGAACTCATCAAGTCCTTTATAGAATAGCAATTTTATTGAGTTTGCCATTTTCCAATTTGGGAGATGAAACATATTATTTCCTCTACTAGTATAGTTATGTATTTGGGAGTTAATCATAGTAAATTCACTTAGATAATCTGGAAGTAGCTTATGTAATATCTTATAAATAAAAATTATTGTTAATTTATAGAATCTGTTTTTCACCGATACCCACTGCAAACAATCTAACATCGTTGTAATGCTGGTAAAACGATTACACTTCAGTATTATTCTCATACCGCGATTTTGCAGCTTTTGTAGTTGTGAAATTTTATTAGAAACAAGGGAGTATAGTAAGCTACCACAATAATCAAAGTGGGGCTGGATAATGGTGTTATATACTGTAATTTTGGAGTATGTTGAAAAACATGAGAAAATTATAGAGAAGAAATAAAGTTTCTTACTAATTTTTTTACTTATGTACGAAAAATGTTCATGCAATAATAGGCTATTTTCAAGTATGAATCCAAGATATTTCAACTGGTTTATGAATCCAATTTCATTGTTATCTATTTCCAGATTGAGTTGGTTTGAGTTGATGTTTTTGTATTTGAAGGGTGTGGTTAGGATCATTACTTTACATTTTGTCACATTGAGTTTCATTTTGTTAATATTGAAATATACTTGAAGTTTTGATGGGAAATCGTTCATCTTGTTGATAGTACCATAATACAGATCATTGCCTGAGATTTGGCAAAAACAGAGCTTTTGCCAAAATAGTTACCGGTTTTATTCTCACAGATTTCTAACTAATGTGATGATATGTTATTGATTCCTAATGTTTTATTTTTTTTTTCTTAGATTTGATGATTTTATTTAATTATCTCACCAACTTTCACTAACCATTTTGAACATTTTCTTCTAGGACACGAGAAACATTCCAACTCGAGAGCGGCAAATAGCAGCAGCAGCAGCAGCAAGGATCACATGCGGGATAGTGCAACAGGCAGCCGTCACTGGAGCAGTGGCAGTAGCAGGGATGATGGTGACGTTACCTCAAAGGAATTGCGGCTATCCCGAAAACATTCTGAAGAAAATGTACAAACAACACAAGACATGGACATTTCTCCTGGGGACAGTACGCCTACGTCAGAGGTGTCGTATGGTAACAATACGTCACAATCAACAACTGAACAGAATACAATGGGACCTGTATTACTGGCGAATGCATTGCCGAAGTTAACGTCGCATCCGATTCACGTGCCCTCGACGCCCTTAGTGAGGACGGATGTTTCCCCTCAGAGTACCCCCTCGGTTATGCCTGTGCCGTCGTCGACCATTACGACTTCTAATACGCCCGGACCTCCAAATGTGTTATCTTCGTTACCGAGATTAATGTCACAAACTTCAACGCCGATCGATAATGCGGATAAAAACTCACAACCCCTCCAAAGGTCTGGAGAAAGTGCAGTGCATATTTCTCTTAGTGTGGACACTAATCACTCTGGAATCATTGTGGAAGGCCCCCCTACACCTACTCATTCGGAAACTCCGGATTGTGCAAAGGGTGAGTGATTTTTTGTTGAGTGGAACGATATACCGTATTTGACTACATTATGTTGAACTAGCTGTACAGTAAAACAAGTTTTATTGTATGTCACTTTTGAATAAAAAAATTGAAATTGAAATATTTGCATATACAAAGACATACATATTCGCCAACTTACATATACACATGTGTGCACAAATGCACGAACATTCTGAAAATCTTTGGTGTGGTTTCTATTAATTGTGTTAATAAAGACCCCCAATGATAGTTTTTCTCAAATTTATTCCAAGTATAGCCAGCGGTCAGTTATACTGTTATTACATTCATTGGTTTTGAGAATCCCATTGATACAACAAATAAAATAAAGTTAAAAATCAAGAGAGTTTCAACTTGTTCGGATTCGATTGTTGAATTCAACCGATCAGATACTTTACTGATTTGGACAGCCTTTTGGCAGTAGTAAACCTTCAGATTGAATATACTGAAAATGACTTTTTTTCTACTCCAAAACTCTGATATGCCTTCTACCGCCCAAACAGACCAGACAGCTAATCTATATAAAAATAATCATCAAGTTGAATGAAGCAATGTCGAAAAAAGCATTTCATGATTTTGGAATTGAAAAAGTTGAAAACACTGAGAGAATAAGTTCATCTTGAAATATCCAACCCATATTTGACTTTTTATATTCAATTTTGAATGTGTTGATTCCTATAAAAATTCAAGAAATGTCCAGATGAGCAATATATTTCGTTAAATATACATTACGTTGTTTTAAGAGATTTGTCCGTTGTCATGAGTCTACTTCGAACTGTAATATGTCAGTGAATAATTATTCTATTTAATCAAAATAAGCTTCATTTACAACTGTGCACTTTTTCTTATGTAACACAAGTCGATTAATTCCGTCAGCATGGAAATTGTGTGCTCGGGATTGGATGAAGTTGACGAAGGCGGCAATCTGGATGTATGAGTAAAAATGAAACTCAATAATATGTCGATCTGAAGTATTATACTTTATTCCTTGTTCACATTGTGATCAAATTTATATTATATAAAATATTATGAATATATGGCAGGATGGTAGCCGGTTGGGTTGGCGCGAGTGGTTTGCTCCAATAATTACAATCAACTACTGTGTGAAACGGTAGTTTGAGCCCAGATGCCGGACAATTGATTTTCACTTCCTATAATCCAACTCGTGTTGGGAATCACACGATAAAAGGCAAAACCTTCTGACTTGTGAGGGTTGATGTTCGTAGGGGGGTTTTACAGGTGTTTAACAGAAAATCATTTTACTTTTACTTTTACTTTTTTACTTTTACTTTTTACTCCTACAAACACAATATTGAATTGTAATTAAAAGTAAGAGAGATAAAACTACAATAACAAAATAAGCTTAAGAACTACTAACTAAAATAAAACAAAACAGTAAATATAATAAAAGGAAACAAAAAAGAAATCAAATAAATTGTCACAATTTTTAAAATGTATACAAGTACCTATAAATTAAGTTACCCAATACCTAGAAATTAATCCGGCTGTGAGAAAAAGTAGGCCCTTATCTCTTTGGCATTTGTTTTAGTAAAAAGATCCACGGTGCTATTTTCAGTTAAAATGTTGCAATGATTTAGCATACGGGTGATTGGCGAGTTATCAGAAAGGCCGATGAAGAATATTCTCTTGTCCTGTCTACTCAGGTTTACCTTAGGCACCAACAATTTTACAAAGTTGACCAGAGATGATCCCTTGTACTTTACATTATTAATTATATAGTATACAAAAAGAACATCCTGTAATGCACGTCTGCTCTGTAAAGTAACAATGTTAAATTCCTTGAGCATGCTTCTGTAAGACACCATAATGGGATAGCAGCCATAAATTTTGACATAAAGATATCTAAGAAATCTTTTTTGAACTTTTTCAATCAAATCTGCGTTGGTCTCTCCCTGCGGTGACCAAATAACAAAAGCATACTCAAAATGAGGTCTAACTAGAGCATTAAATAACTTTACAATACACCCAACATCTCTAAAGTTTTTTGTATTTCTAATAACAAAACCAAGAATCTTACAGGCTTTGTTGACAGTATATTCATAGTGAGTGTTGAATTTGAGGTTACTTTGAAAATAAACACCTAAGTCCTTACACTCAGACTTACGCATAAGTGGAACATTTTCTACTTTGTAAGAAGCAGAAATACAGTTAATTTTCCTTGTGAATGTTATAACTGAGCACTTATCAATATTCAAGAACATTTTGTTACTTTCAAACCACCTGCAAACCGAATCAAGATCTTCCTGCAATTTCATGCAGTCTTCTAGGCACGTTATTAGCTTAAACAGCTTAAAATCATCTGCGAATATAAGGCAAAATGAGTGTAAAATGCAGTGAGCTAGGTCATTGATGAAAATTATGAAAAGAAGTGGGCCCAAGTTACTACCCTGTGGCACCCCAGATGTTACAGAAAACCTGTCAGATATTGACTGCCCCACTCTGACTTGCTGATATCTGTCAAGCAAATAAGATTTTATAAATTGCAGAGCTGCCTCAGAAAATCCAAAATCACCAAGTTTCTTTAATAGTATGTTATGATTAACTTTATCAAATGCCTTTGCACAATCAGTCATAATTGAATCAAGTTGCTCCTTTTTATTGATAGCTTCAGCAGCAGATTGAGTGAATAAAAAAAGGTTCGTAGCTGTAGATTGATCTGGGAGAAAACCGTGTTGTTGTTCTGCAAATTTAAATTTAAAATGAGTGTAGATGTCATCATAGATGATTGTTTTGAAAATTTTAGCCAATGTATTCATAATACTTATTGGCCTGTAGTTTTTAACTTGATTTTTGTCACCAGATTTAAAAATTGGTGTAACAATTGACATTTTTAAAGCAGAAGGAAACACTTTACATTTAAGAGATTCATTAAATAGATAAGTTAGAGGTTGTACAAGAAAGTCGATACATCCCTTATAAATGTATGGAGGAATATTGTCCACACCTAACTAGTTTTTTTGGTATAGCCACATCATTGCAAGAAATCAATTTTTCGTAAAAGACCTCAAGTGCGTCGTTGATATCCCCACTAAGTGACAAATCATCCCAATTTATACACCTAATTAGATCATACAACAAACGAAAATCCCCCCTTGAATAGTCATAAGTGTGAGATGTCTGAATGTTATTATTATGTGTTGGATTTACTTTAATTTGTATTAAAAAATTTAAAGCAGGATGATAGAAATCCTCCAAGACCAAGGGACTATCACATCTACACAAATCAGAAATATCAATATTGCCTATCACTAAATCTAATTTCCTAGTCATGGAGTTAATCACAGTATTACTCTCTTTAAAATTGCACATATTTAGGAAGTGGTTTAAAGACTTACTTTTCTCACAGCCGTTGGTTGTATAACCAGGGATATTAAAATCTCCTATCAATAAAACATTAGCATTGCTGCAGACTTTCTCCTCTAACCAAACCAAACCAACCAAAAAGGTTGCATTACTGGTATTGGGCGGTACATACAAACAATACAAACAAATAACAGTTTTTTTGATTTTTAATTTTAAAGAAAGGCACTCAATATCACAGTTGGAATTGAAATCAATGAGTTCCATTGGTAGGCTTTTCTTGGCTGCCACAACAAGACCACCACCTCTGGTCTTGTTATTGTCTCGGTCCCGCCTTATAACATTATACCTACGGTCAAAGAGCTCGGAATCATGGAATCCTGCGGTGAGCCAAGACTCAGTTATCACAATCACATCGTAGTCCTCAGCTAATACACTGGTGTAGAACTCGTGGACCTTGGTTCTCAGTCCTCGGAC
Source organism: Leptinotarsa decemlineata (assembly GCF_025532065.1). Classification (NCBI taxonomy): domain Eukaryota; kingdom Metazoa; phylum Arthropoda; class Insecta; order Coleoptera; family Chrysomelidae; genus Leptinotarsa; species Leptinotarsa decemlineata. The sequence continues at coordinate 154,850 of NW_027412560.1, forward strand.
ATTTTGGTAGTATACCTTGATATCAATCTTTTTACTGGTTGTGGTGGTGTTGCTTCTTAAATTTGAGGGTCCTCTGGTGGCGGTACCCTCCTCTTCCATAAAATCTTGGACACAATGGCTCCGACCGGCCATACATCCCTTTTCCAGATTTTCCTTTTAACAGATTTTCAACAGATTATAAAAGATGTCGCATTATGTGACCTCACAAAAACATTTGTTTGTTGTTACATGTGGTTAAAACCACTCCTTTCATTTAAAAATTGTTTTTCACCCCTTTTTTATGAACAACTAGAGATCATTCTCACCCTTTTACCCACCGCAGCACTTTACATGCAATGCTATATTGTTCCAATTTTTCAAGCAATATTTTCCTGATTGAGGTTTAGCTGGAAAATAACTGGATTCTTGGTGTAACTCTTCACTTATTATTTCTATACAACTTTCACCTTATCCCCTAATGTACCAATCTCCACTAACCCTACTTTTTTCCAATGCAATTGTCCACTCTTCACAACATTGTTTCAGGACTTTCCATGCTAGGAATCACGAGTTGAAAGGTAGGACCTAGTTAGTTCCTAACACGGACAAATTTCGACTTTTGAAAGTTGAAATTTGCAGGGGAGTGACAACTGGTTAACGGAAAAATATATTTTCTACCAGATTTCTTTCTGAAAGCACGTTCATGGTCTCCACAGCTTTTTCCTTAACAACTTCCATTGTATCAAATCTGTGTCTTTTCAATGCTTTCTTCAGTTTCAGAAACATTAAAAAGTCTCACGTCTTTGAGGATCCACTTTTCAGCACACATAATTTTTTTTAAAAATAAGCTTAAAACGACGGGCGCTTGCCATACAAAAAATATGGCACGAAGCGCTCACGCTTTTTTCACAATAATACTAGTATTTTTCGATTGTCATTGTTTTAAGGTTATTAAAAAAAATACTTTTAACTTTTTACTTTGATGTTCTTTAAAAGCGTGTTTTTACTTTTTTAAACTATATTTATTTTTCATTTTATAGTTTCGTATGCTATAAAAGCGTGTTTTTTAGTCTTTTTACACTATATTTATTTTATCTAAACTTTGAGATCAATCAGTCGTATATTGTTTACAAAAATAACCATTGATATTTTCCGATTTCGGAGAGGGAGCCTGAAAATCTGCTACCTAGCCCAAGGCAGCAGGTGCGCAAAGCAGGGTTACAAATAAGGTAGCAGGCGCGCGTGTTGATAAAAAAATACTTTTCTCAAATGAAGAAATACATGTGCGAGTTCGATTTATATCAAGGAAGTTACGTACAGAGCCACCTGCCCGCGAATGATCAAGCAATAATGTCGATATATCAAGGAGGTTACGTACAGCGCCATCTGACCGCGAATAGATCAAGCAATAATGTCGATAATTCTGTTGAATACAGATCCCGAGCTTGAGAGTTACGAACATACGTATATACATACAGGTGAAGCTAATATAAAGCGTGTAATAATAAAAAAGGATTGTTTTGGTTGCTCAAAAGCAAAGAAGAACAACATTCTCTATCGACACAGTAGAATAAATATTTATTGAGATATGAAGCTACAAAAACACATCACATTAAAAATGACAAAACTTTGAAACAATCTAATATTTATATATTTTAGGTCCCTTATTATCACACACTTTTTCAAATCATCTGATAAATAAATAATCTAAAAAAATATCACGAATTATAATTGATTAGGGAGAAATAAGCCTTGGAAGAAGGATTGCGGCAATACAAAAATTTCCAAAACGAAAAAGTTCAAATTTTTATTGTGTTAGGGTATCTACCCGTCAAATTTATTATTTATTCAAACATTTATTGAATCAGTTTTCCTTCACAATCACATTAGACAAGAAAAAACATAACATCATCATAAAATACGCGCTGATTCAATAGGTCACACAAACATAAAAAAGATAAAAAAGTCAATATAAAAATATCTGCGGGCTATGGAAACACTATTTTTTGTTATTCAAGCTTTCGGAAATATATTTTTTTCCTTTAACAAGAATATCTACAAAATAAAGATCATGCGAATATTATACAGTAATAGATATGTTACAAAAGACTCACCAAAGTTAGTATAAAATATAAAAAAAGGCACATAAATCCAAACATAAAAACGAAAAGTCAACAACAAAGAAAAATCTAATGTTATATATAGTATTCCATGTTCTTCTTGTAATTCAATTTACATTGGTGAGACCAGTCGTAATCTATCAGGAAGAATCACTTCACATAAAAGTGACTGCAGACTAAACAAACGTTCCTGTGGACTAGCTGAACATGTTATCTTTTCAGATCATGTTATGGATTATCAAAATACTAAAATTTCAACATTTCATTTCATAATAATAATTTAAACAAAAAATCAAAAATACAAAATTTAAGTCAAATTCACAATTATATTTCAACTTTTGATGATATATATATATATATATATATATATATATATATATATATATATATATATATATATATATACCGGGTGTCCCACATTTTATGTGACAAGCAATATCTGGTTTGTTGGAGGAGATACACAAAAATGTTTCATACAAAAGTTTTAGGAGTTCATGAGAGCTATATTTTGATATAATTTTTAAATATACAGGGTGTTTGGTGTAGGTGCTACAGACTAAAATAGAACGCCCCGTATATCATTACATATTCAGATGCTACGTTAAATTCTGATATCATTTCATGTTTGGTTTTTGAAATTCGGTTACGGCGTTGTTGAGTTATTGCACTTTTCCTTAAATATAAAGTTTAAAAAAACTTATTTACTCGTACACGAATTCAGTCTATATCTTTTATTAAATTGAACTAGACTACTACTGAATACAAACCATTATTCTCACCTCTACGATACGATATCGATATCAGTTGAATATAATATTGAAATTCTTGAGAATGTGACTAACTTGAGGGTGAATTGCTTTATATTGCACAATTTCATCAAGTAGCTTATGCTTGTTGATGCCATAGTAACAAATGTTGTTGAATTGTATCTACTTGTCAGTTCGATTCAGGGATTCTTTGCAAAACAGTAACTGTGTTCTTTGTGCGAAAACTCCAGTATGCCTTTCGCGTTTAGTCCAAGTGATTGCATTGATATGTTATTAATTTTTAGGGAATGTCAGAAAAACTGCCGTCAAGCACAATGTCTATACCAAGAATGTTTTCCAGACAGACCCATTCCGTCACGAATGACTTTTTCGAGAGTTGTAGAAAAATTGCGAACTGGGTCATTTCCTTCTACTATAAAGCATCGTCATCATACGAGATCTGTTAGAACTGAAGATTTAGAGATCAATGTGTTGGCTTATATTATTATTCATCATATATATATATATATATATATATATATATATAATATATATATATATATATATATATATATATATATATAATATATATATATATATATATATAATATATATATATATATATATATATATATATATATATATAATATATATATATATATATATATATATATATATATATATATATATATATATATATATATATATATATATAATATATATAATAATATATATATATATATATATATATAATATATATATATATATATATATATATATATATATATATATAATATATATATATATATATATATAATATATAATATATATATATATATATATATATATATATATATATATATATATATATATATATATATATATATATATATATATATATAATATATATATATATATATATATAATATATATATATATATATATATATATATATATATATATATATATAATATATATATATATATATATATATATATAATATATATATATATATATATATAATATATATATATATATATATATATATATATATATATATATATATATATATATATATATATATTTATTGCTTATCCGAACCGCATATAATCAGGTCAGGACGGACAATTCATCTTTATAATAAATGAGACTTTTCAAATGAGACTTCATTGAAAATGGGAACGGATGAATAGATCCATTTTCGGTGTTATAAAATACAATACAGTCCTATATTTTTTAAGTTATTATGTGACGAAATTCGAATATGCTATTTCATTTCTACTGTGTGTGATATATTGTCTTGATATATTCTGCTGCGTCAGTGTAATCGCGATAGAAAACATTTTTTCATATGGTTTCCATTAGCAAACGGGAGGTTTTTGTGTATAATTAATTAACGTTTGTGTGAATTGGTTGAAATATGAAGATTTTTTTTTTGCAAAATAGAAGAAGAGCTATCTATATAAAACCGATAGGACCGCTAGATACTTGATATTTTAAAAGTGCACTGGTATCTAAAACTTTTATATGAAATATTTTTGATAACTCCTCTCCTTCATCTCAAACTTCTAATGGATGCTTGATGTCAGTCATACAGTATGATGTACGTCTTTTATTCTTGGTAATCAGTGTCACTATTTTTATTTGGGTTTGAAGGCCCTCGATTTTTGGAATTTCTTCCTGACGTTTCGCTGGCGTGAGTGGCTAGCTTCTTCAGAGATTAATACATCCTGAGTTTATCTTCGAGGTATGTTCATACATCTTTAGTTTATCTCCAATGTATGTATGAACCTCTGAAGAAGCTAGCCACTCGCGATAGCGAAACGTCAAGAAAAAAATCCAAAAATCGACGGCCTTCAAACCCGAATATAAAATTGTGACACTGAAAACCTCGGCCGCAAATACTTTAATCATCATATTGTCATTTTCTGTAATTTTTTGTACAATATTATTTGCAACGTGATTTATATTTTATTTTTACTATACTTCATTATAATAGCTATGTATTTTTTAACAGTTATAGAAAGTGTGAACATTCTCTTGATATGAACATCCTAGTGATATATTAATAGTAATCATTTCACAGCTGTGGCAGTACCTGCTAGTAGTCCTCCAGGAAGTTTACAAACTCTTCAGGGTGTTTCTAGTTCTTTACAAGCCTTACGACCACAGGGGCCAACGATAACACCTTCTTTAGCAAATCATTATAGGGACGATCTGGTGAATCATGTCAGGGGTTGGCCTGCTGAAATTATAGAAAAACAGGTAACAAAAATCACATATTTTTGTTAATTTGACTTTCAAATGTTGAAAAATTCATTCATATGCTTGCTGAACCTCCACACTTAATTTGAATATATTTTGTAATGTACCTTGTAAACTCGTTACAAATTTTACTGTTGAATTGCCACAGCTTTATTTTCAAAAATTGAAAATATCAGGGGAAAAATTCAATCACCTCCAAGAGCTGAAAAAGGTAATTCCAACTGACTGCCACAAATTTTACGATGAGCTTCCACATTCATAGTTTGTAAGATTTGTTATATACTAAGGAATAATACAGTTTTTTCTACTGAAAGTTGTTATTTTTTGTGTTTTATAGCTAATATTAAAACCTCGTATCCATCAACATTGCTTAAATTATCTGTAGGAGAAATCCTCGTGACATTTTATTTTTTGTTGGTCATTATATTTATTTTGTTTTTATCAACTATACACTAAACTCATCGCTATCAGTTCGTTATATTACAGAAAAAAAAAACATGTTCCATACTACTGAATTGAAATCCCAGCACATTTTTCTATTTTGGCTAGGATGTATTTAAACGGAGTGTATGAGAATAAGTGGATAGACGGGGTGGACCTCAATCATGGCCCCCTAGGTCGCCTGATTTAAATAGTCTAGATTTTTTCCTATGGGGATATCTCAAATCTCTAGTGTATACAACACCAGTGAATAACGTGGATGACTTACGAAATCGGATAATAAATGCATTTAAAACTGTAAGAAATACTCCGGGAGTCTTCGCAAGAGTACGGGCATCAATGAGAAGAAGAGCGGACGCATGTATAAGGGTAGGAGGGGGTCACTTTCAACATTTGTTATAATGCAGTTTAATTGTTATTATTTAGGTTTTTGTATTGTAAAATAAATCATTTCTACAAAAAATCTTTAATTTTTTTCTCGATAACGGTCGCAGAAACGAAAAGAGTTTCTAAACAAAAAAAGTTTCCAAATAAACGGAAAATTCATTTTGTATTTTAGAATCTACCAGCGGCGCACAGTAAAAAAGTACAGGGGGAGAAAATGGAACTTGACTCCTGAAAAAATATCATCTTGTAGAATCAACAACCATCTGACAAAACCCACTAATGTATGCCCTATAACGCAATCTAGATTCCAAATTTGAGCTCAATATCTCGAAAACTGCAGGAGCTCCAAAGAAATAACAAGAAAAATCTTGTAATTTCAACACCCTGTAAATCGGTAACGAAGCGTTTACGGACCTATGTTTATATGAACTTTTAATTATGAAATAAGCCAAAGAACTACGATGTTTAGGAACACCCCGTATATATATATATATATATATATATATATATATATATATATATATATATTTATATTGTAAAATAAGTCATGTTATTTCAAAGCAATTTTGTTCTATGCACCATGAAACATTGTCAACCACCTTCAAACATATATCTACAAGGTCTAAAAGAAATTTAAAAAACAAATAAAACAAAATTTCTTTCTCTCCTATCCGCAACATACTTCCTTTTGCGATAGCAAAATAGAATAGAATAGAATAAAAATCCATGGCGTTTGGGAGCGTTAACTTTTTTCTCTCCTTTGAAAATTGGTTGATTTCTCGAAGGTTGAGGTCGAATTTAAGAATCTCTTTCTTAAAAACACAACAACATACAGTCTTTGATGAAATCACCATATCTCTTCGCTATTTCTAATGCAATAATAAAACTTGATTTCAGGACATCTTCGCTCTTAGTATTACCTTAAGTAAACATCAATTGTTGACCTTGAAGTTTAGATTTTAAAGATGACAATGTGTCCATTCTTATTTTTTCAGTGCAACAATCGGAAGTTTGATTATATCTGGTCTGGATTCCTGGCCATACTGGTCTGGAAGGCAATGAGGCTACTGACTCCCTTGTGGAGGAGGGTGCTGCAAGCAGCTTCATGGAACCAGAACCTGTCATTGGCATCACTTTAGGCTCTGCTAAACAAACATTGAACACCTAAATGGCAAAAATATTTATGAACTTTTGACAAAATATTCCAGAATTGGCTCACTCCAAAGCGTTCATTCACCCTTCGAAGCTTGAACTCAAACACTTGTTGGACTAGCGTATGGATGAACTACGATGTCTAATAGGCCTTCTCATAGGTCACTGTCCAATGAATCAATATGCAAAGACTTGAACAGTCGAAAGACATTGTGTGTTGCCTCTGGAAAATGATACATACTTTGTACCTGCCCCGCTGCGGACCGAATCAGGTTTCAGAGTTTGGCAGAGTCACATTCTTATCATTTGACCTGAAAGATTACTCACCATATGAATTAATCAGCATCGTTAAGAAGCTGGCTTTATTTGGTCGAGTGTGAATAGGTGTGACCCACAATAAGCCCTTGCGGGTTGCAGTGGAGGATCGAATATACCTACTTACTTTTAACCTAACCTAACCTATACAATGGTTTTCCTTTTATGAGTTTCAAATTTGAATAATTTTACTCACCTTGTTCTATCTAATTTTCTTTGTTCATTTCCTCAACCAAATTGTGTCAAAATATTCTTTAATTTCAGGCTCAGAAATTAGCAGATGAAGCTCATATAATGGGCAGTATACAGTGTTCCAAAGTTTCAGCAGAACTTAAATCAGCGAGGTCAATAGTTCGTCTGACTGAAATTCAAGCAACCCTACAAGAACAGAGGTGAGCAATTGGTTTCCTTCTTTTGATAGTCATTTATTTTTTATATTTGTCTTTAGATTCCGGGCATAACAACTATTGTATGGATGCGACCTTGAAACTGTTAATTTTTTTTCAGGTTAGAGTCAAAGTACTTCATAAGTAATTTGATCGAAATGAAATGGATTAAGTTTTGTTTGACAAACAATGTTAAATGTTCCAGCTACGAAGTTTTGCGAGAGGGATTAGAATATTTCGAAAAGTGTGGAAAATATATGGATAGGTACTCAAATACAATTAGTGATTACGTGTCAAAAGAGGATATCGTGGTTAAATTTTTAGAAAAATCTCAATTGTGATCATTAATTAATGACATATTGATTAATTACTAGCATGTAATTTTTGATAATTTTTAGATGCCAACTTAGCTCTCTTAAACAAAAGTACCCTATCACGTCAGGTGTCTGCATAGTTTAGGTTGAATTCAATATGAGTATTTTTTAGTAATCTGATCCTCTGAAAGCGAATCTTGAGTCAGAATTCTTGGATTTGCTCACTTATAATTTAATATTTTTTTTATGTGTGATTGATGACTTGTTTACTTTATGGTAATTAATGATCACTTAAATGAAATGAAGAAAAAAACTTTTGTCCAAATACCACTGGTATAAATGAAATATACCAGCGGTATTTAGACAAAAGTGTTTTTATTCATTTCATTTAAGTAATAATTTTTTTATTTTATTTTTATAGAAATAAAAAGATTTGGTGTTGTTGATATGATCTGATCTGATCTGACAATACATCATATACTTTCTCATTAAATTTATTCTTCAAAGTTGAATTATTTTTTGTATCTTGTGTCATATAAATAATTGTTCAGATGTTTTTTCTGTATTTGAAAATATGAATCGAGATTCTATATACAGGGTGGGGCAACCCCATATGACACGGCCCCTGTAAACCAAACCATTGAGTGTTTTCAAGAATTTCATCATATGTATATTGATTAAGGCTGCAGAAGAAAATTATTTTGGAGTCTACAGGGTGGCTCAAAAAAAGTGCGACATCAAAGTTTTGTTTTTTGTTACACTTTTGAAGCAAATCTCCCTCTTTTGAGGACAAAACAGTATGAACTCACTTTAACAACACTATACTGCAATTCTAAAATAGGCACTGAATTCTTAGAAATGACTAACGTTTTTGCCTTGATCTGTCTCCTACAGTAGCGAACGGAAATTATACTGAACAGATGAGAGAAAATGATATGAAATATAGATAATCACAACTTCGACAACAAACTCTTCGTTTTAATGCAATAATATTTCTGATGATTCAGTGCCTACTATTATGGAATTATACTATAACTCCAATATGCTTCTCCGTATTACACATTTAAAACACTTGAATATTGATAATTTTCTGATTGATTCGGCCATTACTTGATGAAGATCCATAGTAATTTCATAAACTATACCTTATGATTTGATCTCCACAAACTTTATTTGAGAAATATATTACGACATGTTTCGCTAACACAGTAGCTTCTTCAACAGTGATTTGAATTCAGATCACTTTTGAAGAAGCTACTGTGGTAGCAAAACTTGAGATACATTTCTCAAATAAAGTTTGTGGAGATCAAATCGTAAAGTGTAGTTTATGGAATATTGACAACTAAAAATAAGAATAACGTACAATACAGTCGAGGAATTCTAATAAAGTGGGAAAGAAAAGTTTGTCAATTGGGATCTGTCTGTTTAAAATCTGTTTTTTCGTTAACCAGCTGTCGTACCCCTACGAACGACAACCCTCAGAAGTAGAAACTGTGCTAGCTGAGGATTAACGAGGTCTTACCTTTTAAAGTGTGATTCCTAACACGGGTTGGACGATAGCAAGTATAAATCGAGTGTAACAAAATAAAAGTGACATACAGTACAGTCGACGGATTCCCTGTAAAACATAAAACGAAAAGGATAGCTAACTTGGGAGACTTTAATTTCCTAGTTCAATATTTGAATTAAATAAAAAAACAATATTATGTAACACGTTGTTCAAACCCCCCTCCCGCCCCTGTAACGCATCGTAACGTTTTAGAAGACCCTCCTCCACCCAAAATGCGTTACATAATACTTGAACGACTCCTTAGGAAAAAATAATATGATTTCATATAAGGTACCTTGTAACCCTTCTCGAGTTATTGATTTTTTTCAATACAATTGGAAACTGAATAACATCAAAATGTATAAAAATCATCTCTTCAAATTCTGACCAAGCATAAAAGATGTTTTAAGCTATCGATTTTGATAAAACCCGTTTCTCAATATTATACAGAATGTTTAAAAATCATTGCCACTTTTTTATAATTTCGGCAAAGATAACTTTGTTATTTCAGACAGAACACCCAGTATTTTTTGGTCTTAACAATGTGAAATTCAATTAAATATCTTTCATTTTATTTTGGGGTTCCGTATACTTAACCTAAATATGTTCTTCAGATACTGGATTTTTCAAATAATAGTTCTTAATTACATTCTTTGAATCAAGATAGCTTTGAAACTACATTTATTCAACTTGTTGAAATAATTCTTATTGACAGTTATTGTGTTTTACGTTATTCAAAACATTCACTGAATTATTACTGTTGAAAATGAAAACTTCACATTCAAGAGCATATAGATTCGATTTGAGCGATTGTTAGTATTTAGAGAATGGCAGGCGCCAAGGGTGTATGTTCAAAAATTTCCAGACAGGAATTTTCCAAACAAATTGGTTTTCAAACAATTGCTACATTATTTTCGTTGGACTGGAAGTGTAGCTTATGAAAAGACAAATAGACCAAAACCTATCATTGGAAATGAGTAAAATGAATTTCTTATTGTGGGATCAATTACAGGATCATCCCCAAAGTATGCATCATATGGGAAACATATTTATTGAGAGATTTTCGACAGAAAGTTATTCTTGATGAAAGTTTGTGCATCTCCTAAAACTAAACATGCACCAACAAAATACAGTACAACATACGTAATTTACGAGGAGCCTTCAAATATTTGATTTTGTGACGAGAGTAAAGTACTCTTATTTTGAAAAATCTCGGGAAATGTTATTGAGAAAAGTTGTTAAGCATTGAAAAATACATCTAAATTTGAAGTCATGGCCATCTTAGTGAAGTTTTATTTTTTTACCAACTTTTTTTTAAATAGGGACTACGAAAAACAAATTTTTGCTAAAACGATAAATAGAAAACATCCTGTATACGACGGTTCATTTTAAAAGCCTGTAATATTACAAATTACATAACTGTCGTGTTGACCACGGTCAATTTTTTTGAAAAGTAAATTAATTTTCAAAGTTTTTGGTGCAAAGTTATTTTTATTTTTTTTATCACCGAAAATTACTCAAAATTATACAGTATTGCAACAAAAACTTAATATTCAATAATATCATATCAAAATAAAATAGGTATTTCTGAACAAAGTCATTCATTTTCTTGTCCAAAATAAGTGTTTTAAGTTGAATCTCCAGAAAATCAATGAGTTTGTTCCGAAATGCCTATTTTATTTTAATGTTTTGTGATTTGATATTATTGAATATTAAGTTCTTGTTGCAATACTGTATAATTTTGGTTAATTTTCGGTGTTAACAAAAGTAAAAATAAAAATAACTGCACCAAAAACTTTGAAAATTAATTTACTTTTCAAAGCAATTGACCGTGGTTAATACCATAGTTGTGTAATTTGTAATATTACAGGCTTTTAAAATGAACCGTCATATATAGGATGCCGTCTATTTATCGTTTTAGCAATTTTTTTTTCGTAGTCCCCATTTAAAAAAAATGGGTAAAAAAATAAAACTCCACTTAGATGACCATAACTTCAAAGCTAGATGTATTTTTCAATGCTGAACAACTTTTCTAAATAACATTTCCCGAGATTTTTCAAAATAAGAGTACCTACTTTACTCTTGTCACAAAATCAAATATTTGAAGGCTCCTCGTATATTACGTGTGTGATACTGTATTTTGTTGGTGCATGTTTAGTTTTAGGGGATGCACAAACTTTTGAATAACTTTTTGTCAAAAAACCTTTAATAAATAAGTTTCCCATATGGTACATGCTTTGGGGATGACACTGTAAAAAAAAACCCTCATACGAGTCAATGTTGAGATTGAGAAAGATACAGGGATAAGCAGATGGAGCATTTCTAGGGTAATGAAAAAATAAAAATTTCACCCGTACCGTATTTAGATGCACCAGGCATTTTATGAAATAGACTTCCATCGACGAATCAAGTTTTGTCTATGGGGTCTGGACAAGTTTAGTGGGAATGACCAAATGAACATATTTTGAATTCCATGTCTGAATAATCTACTTTTCATAACAATGGCTCAGTGAACAAACACAACTTTCATTATTGTAGTGATGTGAATCTTCATTTTTTCCGCACTCTGGATCACTAGAATAGATGGTCTGTTAACGTGTGGGGAGGAATTATATGTATACAAGTTATAGGACCTTTTATGGAAACTTGAATGGTATTTTTTTTTACATTTTTCACGAGATGATCTGCCTGAGCTTCTGGAAAATGTGCCGCTAAATATCAGACAACGGATGAACGTTCGGGACGTCCAAAAACGGCAAGTACCAACGAAAACATCGCCAAAATTCACCAAATGGCGCTAGACTCCCGACGAATTAAAGTGAGAGAGATAGCAGAGATTATGAACATGTCAAAAGAACGTGTTTGTCGTGTATAATCAATATTTAGGCATGTGAAAGCTGTCCACGCGTTGGGTGCCGCGTTTGCTCACGTTATACAAAAACGTTTCTGAACGAACATTTCCATTGCCCTGCTGGCGCAGTTTAGGCGCCATAAATACGAGTTTTGATGCTGATTAGTTACTGCAGATGAAACTTGGATACAACATTATACACCCAAAGTAAAATTACAGTCCAATCAATAGCCTGCAAAGGGAGAACCAGCTCCAAAAAAAAACAAAAACTGTTTTTTCAGTGATGGCGACTGTTTTTTGGGATAGTCTTGGAGTTATTCTAATCGATTATCCTAAAAAGGAAGAACTTTTACAGGAATACACTACAATCATTACTCCACACATTTGCAGAAAAAGAAAAGAAAATCCTGTTTCACCAAGACAATGCCCCGTCTTACATCTCAGTGGTTGCCATGGCGAAAATCCACAAATTATGGTTTGAGCTGCTTGACCATCCACCTTACTCACCAAATCTAGCCTCAAGCGACTTCTTTTTGTAACCTTATCTAAAAATTGTGCTCGGAGAAGAGGCAATCACGTTCGTGGAGCATCGCTGAGAGTAATGTGTAGAGTTAAATGAGACTATTGTTGAAAAATAAAAAAAAAATCGAAAAAATATTTTGTATCTTTGTTAGGTCGGAAACTTTTCAGACCACCCTTGTAGTACCTTATATGAAATCATATTATTTTTTCCTGACCTATTCAGAAGTGTAACGAAATACAGGGGGTTCTATTTAAATCACACAACTTAGAAAATTTACACTTTTTTGAGCCAACCTGTAGACGCCAAAATAATTTCATTCTGCAGCCTTAATCAATATACATATAATGAAATGGAGAAATTCCCGAAAAATATTATGGTTTGGTTTATAGGGACCGTGTCGTATGGGGTGCCCCAACCTGTATAGATAATTGAACTGCTTCAAATTTTTATATTTTTCATGTAAAATATCAGGACACATATAATTTTGGTGATATATTATTTTCAAAAATACATTTTGAATTACTTTTTAGATTATGGGGGACATATTGTTTCACACCATCCCATCCTTAGCCCAATTGTAACTGGAACAAAAAAAATGTTTCACTGAAAGACATTGTTTTAAAAATTGAAATATGTATAATAATAATAATAATATTTATTCATCCTCAAAGACGTTGACAAACGTATAGGATAGGTCAGTATTAAGCACATAAAAATCACATCAAACGATAAAATTGTAGATCAGTAGATAAAAATAATACAATAAAAATTTATACAAATAAGTCAGAATTACAAAAATTAAAACAATTGTAGTTATAAAAATTGAATATGTCATGCCAAAGCCGCACGAACCCATTCAGTCGAGATGGTCCGAGAGAAATTCACCAATACTATAGTAGGCCTTAGAAAGAAGCAATGTTTTAACTGCTTTTTTGAATGCTACAGTGTTCATCTGTTTGAAATGGTCTGGTAACCGATTGAATAATTTTATTCCCATATATTTGGGAGAATGTTCGAATTTTATAGTTTTATGTTTAGGAATGCTCAACTCTGCATATCGAGTTGGGTAGCTATGATAGAATGAGTTCTTAGTACAGTCTGTTATACATTCGCGAACATATAAAAGTATTTTAAAGATATAGATGCAGGGAAAGGTTAAAATTTGATGACTAATGAAAAATGTCTTGCATGATTCCCTCCAAGGGATGCCTAGTAATTTCCTAACAACTTTTTTTTGAGCAATGAAAACCCTATCTTTGTCAACACTGTTTCCCCATAGGATCACATTATAACTTAGATGGCTATAGACCAGACTGCAATATACATCTAAAATGACGCGTAAAGGCATACAATTCTTAATTCTTGAGATTGCATAATACCCTTGATTGATTTTTTTTACAAACAACTGTGATATGGTCAGACCACTTCAAACAGTTGTCTACATGAACGCCAAGGAATTTTGTACAACTTGTGCATGCCAGTGTCATTCCATTGATTAGTAAGGCAAGCGATTGCTTTTTCAGATCGTTTTTTAAATTAAAATAGATATATTTTGTTTTGGTCAAGTTTACAATCAGATTGTTCCTTTCACACCAATTTAAGAACAGTGATATTAATTCCTCTGTTTTTGATTTTAATTAGTCCTGACTCTCTGCTGATACAGCTAAAGACGTGTCATCTGCGAAAAGAGTGAGAGCATGTTCATTACTGGTGAAATAAGTAGGCAGATCATTTACAAACAATAGAAAGATCAGCGGACCTAACACAGAGCCTTGAGGAACTCCAGAACATATATTGTGATAGTCTGATTTCATATCTTTAATCTTGACGAACATCCTACGATCTGTAAGAAAGTCAATGATCCATTCTAGGAAGTCCCCTCTAAATCCTAGATTATATAATTTGCTCTCGATGAATTTAAAATTTAAACAATCGAACGCTCGTGACAGATCGAAGAATACTCCTGCAACATGCTTACCCCTATCTAAAGAAGCGTATATGATTTCTAAGAATCTCCAAGTAGCTGATTGAGCAGACTTGTCTTTGCAAAAACCATGTTGAGAATCGGGCAGGATCTTAAACCTTGATAAAAATCTCAATATTCTCTCATTCACAACCTTTTCAAAAATTTTTGAGAAAATGCTTAGCAGGGCCAAGGGACGATAGTTTGTAATATCCGATGTATCGTTCTTCTTATGAACTGGTATGATCATGGCTGTTTTTAGAATTGAAGGGAATTTGCAACTTGTGGCTGATAGATTCAACAAATAAGCTAAATGTTTTGAAATGTGTAACTTAATTTCTTTTAAAATTCTCACTGATATATTATCAATTCCTGTACTTTTTTTATTTTTTAGATTGTTAATTACTGCGTCAATTTCACATTCGTTAACAGGCATAAAGAAAAAAGTATTTGATTCAATTCCAGAAACCGTGCATACGGATGATCTATTGTCGCCAAAATGGTCTGCTAAGCTATTTTCTACTACTGAAGAGAAATAGTCCCCAAATATGTTCGCAACATGATCTCTGTCTGTGATTATTTCATTATTATAGTTGAGAGTAATATCTCTTTGGATTTGTTTTCTGTTCGTTTCTTTGTTAACTAGGTTCCAAACTGTTCTATTTTTATTGTTAGAATTCTTAATTACATTTTCGTAAAAATTCAACTTTGAAGCTTTTATTAATGATTCATAGTCTTTCTTCGCTTTTTTGTATGCAGCACGAGAATCTTCGTTGCCTATATTTTTACATAACCAATGCATACTTTTTAAATCAAGACTGGCCTGTTTCACTTCAGGAGTTATTCAGTTATGTTTGTTACTAGTGGACGATTTGTGTTTTTTGGTCGGACAACATTTATTGATAGCATCACTTATAATATTCATGAAGGCCAGAAAGCTCTCATCTATATCAGTTTTGTTATATATTATATCAAAACTGGTTTTGGACAATGTCGAGGAGAGTTGTTTCAAGTTATGCTCTGATACATCTCTATAAATAACATAAGATTGTTCAATAAGTTTAGATTTTTCTAATGGCATATTATAAGTAACTGTGAATACTTTGTGATCACTGAAACTACCTTCATAAACATTAGATTTGCAAAACATGTTCTCAACGTTTGTTAGTATGTAATCGACTTTCGTAGATGAAGTTTTCCCTGACTGGTTGGTAAAAACTCTAGTAGGAGTCAAAGATGTCACTTGTAAATTGAAATTGAGTAGTAGTTCATCTAATTTGATCTTTTCAGTAGTATTTTCTAGGTAATTGACATTCAAGTCGCCACAAAGATATCATCAGCATAGCCTACACTATTCTCTAATATGCAAAATAATTTATTCAAAAACGTATCAAAGTTACCATTTGGAGATCTATAAATACTAAGTATACAAATCTTTCTGTCCTCTATAACTAATTTTATCCCACTGCATTCGCAATGGATTTCTTCGGACCATTTCCCAAAATTTAGGCTCCGCGATACATTGGATGATTTAACATAAATTGCCGTTCCCCCATGTATATGAGTTGAGCGACAAAATTTGGATACAATTTCATAACCAGGTATAGACATGAACTCAATATTTTCAATATCACACCAGTGTTCAACAATACTAATAATGTCCGCATCTACTGATGCGAGAACTTCCAGTTTGTTAATTTATATTTATATATATATATATATATATATATATATATATATATATATATATATATATATATATATATATAGGTATTTGGTGACGAAATTTTTGTATAGTGTTTGAAACGTGATGGTCCCATCTCAATTTAATTTACTATAAATTGTTATTGAAAGCCAATTTTGATAACTGGTAAAGGGATTGCAAAACAAGCACTTTTTCCAAACACCCGAACTGTAATACTCTTCTCGACGCGAGTTTCTTCAAGTTTACGTTTTCAGGAGATGAAGTAAACAGTTTTCTTCATGAAGAAAACAGTTTTTATATTAGCTTCAAGGATATATAAACTAACGATAAATAACATAATTTCAAGAAAAAAATGTATCGTGAACTCACTTCAGGTCATTACAGTAAATGTTTGTATTGGTCACCATCCACTTTCTGATGATAACAGTTTTATTTTCAAATTCATAATTGAATGTTTTTGGGGTAATTCCGTCAGGACCATTAATCATGAGTTCTGTAGTAGACTGTGGTTGTGTTACGTAAACTTTGGATTTCACCAATTCTCACAAAAATTTAAGGGTATCATCAGTTTTTTTACTACTTGATAGAAACAAAAATGATTTTATTGTTGTTTATAGAGTGTAATATGTATTCCCTATTATAAACATTGTTTCTTGGGAAAGTAAATATCATTTCAGAGCTCGTGGGTAGAAAAAGAGGTTTGTTTGAAGGTGATTGACAATGTTTCGTGATGAATTTCACTAGTTCGGACTTCCTTTGTCTACTATATAAAATGATTTGAAATCCCTGAAACAAGTAAAAAGGAATAAATAAAAAAAAGCTATTCTTTTTTTTTATTATTCCTTTTTACTTGTTTCAGGGATTTCAAATCATTTTATATAGTAGACAATGGAAGTCCGAACTAGTGAAAGAAAAAGAAGTGTTTGCAATGATACTTTTCTAGGGATAATGTAGGGATTTTTTAAAAACAAACTAAGTTGTTATCAGGGAGTGGATGATGAACATTTTGAATATTTATTGGAAGGAACTGCAGTGAGTTTTGAATATTGTTTTAAAGTGGTATATTCATAGTTAGTTTGCAGTTTCTTGAAATGAATATAAAACTGCTAATTGCTCGGAAATGGGCTAATTCGATTTCCAACAATAAAAGAGTATTGGATAGATAATTGAAATGTCTATCAAATGAGTTATCACAAGGCCTCCCTTAAAAAAAGTTGGTAGCGCCCTCACGGCGAAGAGTGATGCAATACTATTGTCTTTATTATCAAAAAGTACTTAAAAGGATGATATTTTATTTTGTCCGACTTTGATATCTTGTTCCATTAAAAAGTTGAGGGGGGACTATTTATATTTGCACTGTATATTACAATATCAGCAAAATTATTTAAATATGTATATATTAAATAGTAGAGTGCTTAAGACACTACCTGGAGGTGTGCCATAATTGAAGTATCGGACCGAAACTGGTTTTTACTACCGAAACCGAATTTCGGCAACGGTCTCAATTTTGGCCGAAACCGGAACTTCCTTACAAGGATTATGTTTTGAGGAAAACATAAAGAAAACGTTAATTAATTTTTTCATCTTTAAATCACAACGTTATGCAGTCTTCGACATTTTCACTTATTGATTGATAATCAACAAATCAACATAACAACCCCTTATTTAATAAAAAAAATTAATTGTACTTCAAAAATGCTTAAAATAGGTGAGGTGTTTATTTGAGTAGGTGTAGGTTTTTCTTTTGAATATTATTAATGGTTTTTCAAAAGTATTAAACATAAAATTACTTATTTAAGTTGTTACACAATATCACAAAAGGTACTTAATATTTATGCAATAAAAAACAAAGTAAATCACAAATTAATTCACGAGTCACGACATGATTAAGCACGTGGACGCGGCAAAATGTCTTCGTCTCCGGTATGAAATTCAACGCGCCGAACATGCCCGTTCACAGCGCGAGAACTCCCGAATGCAGTTTCGGTTTCGGTCGTAGTTTCGGCAGGTTTGCTACCGAAACCGAAATTAAACCGAAACTCGTTTTTTGCCGAAACTCAACCGAAACCGAACTTTCGCTCAGACACTAATTGAAAGTGATAGAATCACCAATAGATGTGTTTATTTGCGTGTTTAATTTTGTCAGTGACATAACAATTTATCAAATTTCAAGCCCCTCTACGAAAACCGATTGCCCCAACTTTTTTGAGTAGACGTTCATGATTTGAAAGCTTTCGCTAAATCAACAGAAAACAGATATTTGGGTTGTTATCGTTCAAATCGCATAATATATGATTTGTGAAATAACAAATTGCATCCAGTAAAAATTTTTTCTCTGAAATCTGAATATTTTGATAATTTAAATTTTTCTCAGATTTTTCATTTCTCTCATAATGATGAAAAAACATTTCTTCAATGAATGAAAATTTGATATCAATATCTTTTTGTTTTCAAAAGATAGTGAAACTATGTGGTCAAACTTATAGACTAATGAATAGACTCACGATTTGAAAAATAGAATTATTTGATTTTTAACAGTTTTCCCACAGAAGGAGGAATCTACCTCTCAAATGAAAAGTTTGGTTTCCACTCAGAGGATGTAGAATACAACACTTGAAAGTGATAGGTTGAAAACATTATTTTTTTTTTAAATAACTTTGTCAAAGTTGTGATACTTCTGGATGCAGGATCATGATTGGCCTCGAAAAATGTATAAAAATCATTTTGTATATTGTAAATGTTCTTGCAGCACTGTGTTACAGATTGATTAAATTTATTCAAATTCTATATTTGTAAAACTTCCAAAATTTCTCGCGGTGCTCTCTTCATAAAATTACTTTCAATTTTCAAATACGCCTTATACTTCCTGCAATCTAATTTGAGTATTTATTTTCAGAATATTATTTTTACGTCAGCAAATAAAGGAATTAGAAGAGTTGAAATCACAAAATTCATTCATGTCCGATGATTCTTAGTGGTTAGATATCACAAGATTAGTGTGTTCTTATGGTCAACAATTCATCTTCGGTGGAATCTGCGATAAACTTTTTTTAGTCTATTTATATTGATCCTTGTATATTTACATTTTCATATTTCCTTCGAGTCCTACTAGTTGGGCCAATCTGGCATTTTATTTAATAGATACTAAAGACTATAGCCTAGCTAGAGTTATACGACCTTGTATTTGTATTATATTGGTTTTATGTTTTAGATTTAGATAAATTAATATAACATAGACCATAGGTTTTCTATTGTGTATATTTTCATTTGTTATTTTTGTAATTTATAAAATGTATTTGAATACTACAAGTAATTGTTAGGTAATATTTTTATAAATTAATTATAATTTTTGTCACTGTAATTTTTTTTAAATGTTAAATATATTTTTCTTTGCAGCAACTTGTGTTATTTAATATTTATTGAAAATTGTTAATTCATATGGTTTTTAAATTATATACAAAATGAACAAAAGGACGTTGCTTTTGGTAACGTTTTGAAGTGTATTCAATCTGTCAAATGAAAATATACACTGGGGCAAAAAGTGGGTGTTGTTGCTCCGGAATTTCTTGAAATATATAGAAATTACAAAATATCTTGTGATATAAACCCTGTTGATTGTTTCTGTTCGTTGCTTTGTTTTCTCAATAGTTCTTTTGCCATGTTCAAATCTTCAGTCAATTTAATATTAGACCAATACTTTATTTTTTATTTTGATGAGATTTGGACGTGGCAACGAAACGTTTTATACGATGGCTTTACATAGTGTAATTTATTTTTAATTCCGTTTTTGAAAGGAAATTGGAAAGCCTCTATTTTATGCAATACGCGAAAACAAATCTCACAGGATTCATGCCTATTAATTAGCACTGTTCAATTTTGGCTGAGGAAATACTTGTATAGTTGTCTCCATGTAATTGAGTGTATGTCTGTTATATATAATCTTACAAAAATTGAAATGTTCCAAAATGAGTTCATTAAAACTTTTTAATCATAATGAAACATGTTTCATTTAATTATTTGTGACCTTCTCTTGCTCTGTTGTTATCGAAATGGCAGCTATTTGTTGATGATTGATCATCAGATTTAGGATCAAAGCCAAAAGTTAGATGTGCATCCCATCATGACACTTGCCAAAGAAACAAATTGCAAACACTTCTAATCAAATTCGAACTTTAATTATCAGGGCCTGGTAGCCATGGCCCAATGGAAAGAAAATAATTTCAAATGTTTCGCCCATAACTACGATGGGCATATCAGTGGGGGATGACGGCAATGCAACGCGACCTCCTCGATAGTGGACTCGATGATGAGACCTCATGTAGTGTGCCAATGATATTTATAGACAGAGAGTGGTGAGGAGGAATTTGCTGATTGTTGGGTTTGATCGGGCAATGTTGGAGAGCTGGATACCATATTCTTTTGATTATGTGGTTTCTTCTTTTTATTTGATGCTTGTAAATCTCTTGGCTTCATGGTTTAGGTTTAGACGTGTGTAGTAGTGGCAAGTAGTGTGGAACACGTCTTCTTTTTCAAATTGTATCTCGTTGCTTTCTTGTAGACCACTCTATAAATATCAATGACGCAGTGTTATCTGGAAATGTAGGAACCTAGGCACGCACTCTGCAATAATGGTCACTAGGGTAAAGTGGTCACCATTCGTACGAGGGGCACATTCGTACAGTTGGAATAACAGAAAAACTAAACGGCACACAAACACATCTTTGCTTATGTGCATAGACATATCGACCGCCATGTTGCTAGCGTTGTGTCGCGCCAGTGGCACCACGGTGTTTCAGCTGATAAGACATAACGTGTTTTTGCGGGAGGTGAGCAAATATTTTACCCAAGTTCAGTTCGTAATTGTAAGTAGAATTGTTGTTTTCGACAAAGTGGTGATGAATGATTAGTTTGAGCTTCAATTGTTATATTTCTCAAACTGAATTAGAATTTGTATAAAGTTGTATTTTAATTTTGTGCAAAGGCATGGGGTGCATTCGGACAGCCAGACAGGGGGCACATTCGTACGCGTATGAATGCTCCCCTTTAGATTGTATTAACCACTAGTATATAAAATTTTATTTATTTTTATGAAATTAAATATAGTATCAGCTTTTAAAATTATCGTGCAGATAACACAATAACATATTTTTCTTTTATATATATATATATATATATATATATATATATATATATATATATATATATATACATATATATATATATATATATATATATACAGTGTCACCGATAAAGTCCGCATCAAATGGGAAATTTTTTTATTTATAGTTTTATGTGAAATTTGATTTTGACAGTAGATTTTGCTTAAGAAATGATGTAAAATGGCGTCTACAAAATAGGTCACGTGATTTCCTTAACCTGTCAAAATTGACATTTAAAAAAAGAAACATCAAAAAATGACATTATTCTTCAAAATATCCAAAAATATCAAAGGATAAAAACATTTTCTTTTGTAATTTTATACCCACACACCAAGTTTCAAACCCATAATAAGTATTTTATATTTTCACTATTTTTCCGCATTCCTGCTTTTTCTACTTATCAAAATTTAAGCAAACCTGTACTAAATCATTTATTTTAACTAAACTCGTCACCGAATTTCTTTTTTTGTAATATAATAATATTTTAAGAGCCTCTTTGATGTTAAAAACAAATTTTGAAAAATAAAAGTTGTCAAACTTAATGCAAAGTTCATCTAGTTTCAACGGGGCTTTCAAAATTAAACAGTACTTGAGTTTTTTAATGAGCAAATGGCCTCACAATATGAATTAGAACAAAACGGAACATTAGGAAACAATATCTTAGAGTGTTTATTGTTTTTTTAACAAAAAATACAGTGGAATTTAATCTTAATTAAAAGGAACTGAAAATAAACATGTACCTATACCTAATAGCAAAAAAACACGAAAAAAGACTCACGACATTAAATACACTACATTTCTGTGTTTTCCATCGCGTTCTATGCAGATAATGGTCCTTCTTGATACATCTTTTATTGAGTTGCTGATACTCACAGGGTTTATGTTTAAAATAGAGTTTCTAATAACAGTTTCTAGGTGATTCACGTCACGAAAAGGTCTTTGTTTATAAACGATTTGTTTTAAGTAACCCCACAAGAAAAAATCTAGTGGAGTTAAATCTGGCGACCTAGGCGGCCATATTTGCTCCATATTTCGCCCAATAACTTTGCCCCTAAACATTTCTAATAGTTTCTCTTTGACTTGTCTTGAACTATAAATAGGAGCCCCGTCACATTGATACAACAGACTGTGTCTTATTTCAACTGGCATATTGTCCACTATATCACTGATCTCAGTATTTAGAAATTGCAAATAATCCTGAGAAGTTGAATTGTGTCTAAAAAAGAATGGTCCCATTACCTGATTATTTAAAACACCGCACCACACATTTGTTTTAAATGAATATTGGTCCCGACATTCTATCACAAAATGAGGATTTTTCTGAGCCCACCACCTACAATTCTGGGAACTGACTACGCTGTTCGATGTGAAGGTAGCTTCGTCGGTCCATAGGATTTTGTAAGGAAATTTTCTGTTTAATTCTACTTCTCCTTGGTACCAGAAAGAGAAATCTAGTCGAACATCGAAATCTCTTTCCTTTAAGGTATTTATAAATTTGGGTTTGTAGGGTTTGAATTTATTTTTATGTAAAATAGCTCTTACGCTTTCTCTTTTAACGCCAGTTCTATCTACAATATTGGTAATACTTGATTTTTTCTGTTCGATAACATCCAGGCAGACAGCCAACTGAACCTCATCATTATTGCGTGATGGATTATGACGTTTTTTAAAAGTATTTTCAACTGAACCAGTCAGTTTAAATTTTTTTAAAATCCTACTTACAGTGGATTGCTGTACATGTCTACCAGGATGTCTTGCGTTAAAAATATCAGCCACTTGTCGATGCAATGTGTTTTCACCACAAATTAGCACAATTTCAATTTTTTCTTGTAAAGATAACATATTATTTTAATTTTCATACATTACATTGAACTAACGGGCATTAATTTATTCAGTGACAGTGACGTTTTCTAAAACACATTATGTAGTTTCATATTTTTTCACAGCCTACCCAGTTTTTTAAATTAGTGTTGTTAGCGGAGTAGGTAAATGTAAATACTATGAGTTTTTTTCTTTTATTGAATGGGCTTCAAGAATCACGAAATGATGTTTCCTAATGTTCCGTTTTGTTCTAATTCATATTGTGAGGCCATTTGCTCATTAAAAAACTCAAGTACTGTATAATTTTGAAAGCCCCGTTGAAACTAGATGAACTTTGCATTAAGTTTGACAACTTTTATTTTTCAAAATTTGTTTTTAACATCAAAGAGGCTCTTAAAATATTATTATATTACAAAAAAAGAAATTCGGTGACGAGTTTAGTTAAAATAAATGATTTAGTACAGGTGTGCTTAAATTTTGATAAGTAGAAAAAGCAGGAATGCGGAAAAATAGTGAAAATATAAAATACTCATTATGGGTTTGAAACTTGGTGTGTGGGTATAAAATTACAAAAGAAAATGTTTTTATCCTTTGATATTTTTGGATATTTTGAAGAATAATGTCATTTTTTGATGTCTTTTTTTAAATGTCTTTTTTTAAATGTCAATTTTGACAGGTTAAGGAAATCACGTGACCTATTTTGTAGACGCCATTTGATATCATTTCTTGAGCAAAATCTACTGCCAAAATCAAATTTCACATAAAACGATAAATAAAAAAGTTTCCCATTTGATATATATATTATATATATATATATATATATATATATATATATATATATATATATATATATATATATATATATATATATATATATATGAAATCTGGTGTTTTCACGGATAGGAATATGCTGAACTGGTTTTTCGGGTATTTGATCCGTGTATGTGATATTATTAGAGATAATATATAATATATATATATATATATATATATATATATATATATATATATATATATATATATATATATATATTAGGTCATTAAAAAATAAAATAAATAGTGTAGGCCCCAAAACACTACCTTGGGGCACACCTGTAACAACGTTTCGAAATTCAGAGAAAAATGACCCAGTCTGAATCCTAACTTTAACAACCTGTGTACGACCAGTTGGATAGGTTTCAATCCATTTCAGACTTGGACCACGAACGCCCATGCCAACACACATGCATACACAACGCGATTTCTGTTGAGGCGTCCATGCCAAATAATTAGAATTTGAAAATCTACATTTGAAAATACAAACAGGAAACGGTTTAAAATATGTCTGTCGCACCCCTACGAACGACAACCCTCAGAAGTATAAACTTGTACTAGCTATAGATTAACGAGGTCTTACATTTTAACGTGTGATATATATATATATATATATATATATATATATATATATATATATATATATATATATATATATATATATATATTAGGTCATTAAAAAATAAAATAAATAGTGTAGGCCCCAAAACACTACCTTGGGGCACACCTGTAACAACGTTTCGAAATTCAGAGAAAAATGACCCAGTCTGAATCCTAACTTTAACAACCTGTGTACGACCAGTTGGATAGGTTTCAATCCATTTCAGACTTGGACCACGAACGCCCATGCCAAACAGTTCATCAAGAAGAAGACCATGATGACTGATATCAAACGCTCGTGTCAAGTCGAAAAGGACACTAAGTGATTTTTCATCGTTGTCGAAGTTTGATAATACATGATTATGTAGAGAAAGGATGGCATCCTGGGTTGACAAGCCCACTTGAAACCCATATTGGTTGTCAGATACGATATTGTATTTATTTAAAAAGGACACAAGTTTTGATATGATTCTTCAAATATTTTCGAAAATGGAGATAGTAAAGCAATACCTCTGTAGTTCGACATTACATGCTTATCGCTTTTTTTATAGACTGGGACGACCATTGCTTGCTTAAGTCGGGAAGGAAAAATACCTTCAGAAAAGATAAATTGATTAGATAAATCAGAGGTTCCATTATTTTCAAAGCAGCCTTCATTAAAATATTGCCTGGCAATTCATCAACCCCACTGGAATTTTTCGAACATGCGAATTTAATTATTTCCACGAGTTCAGTTTCATCTATTGGATAGAGAAAAAGACTCTCAGTTTTTACACAACGATTTTCAATGCCACCAGGTGCAGTATTTTTTACTAATGACTCCACTGAATCGACAAAATAACTATTAAATGCTTGAGATATACCGGGACCATCGTCAACAAGTACACCATCGCCAATGTCTTAGATGAATCGTTTATAATAGTATTTTTCCTGATGATAGACCAGGCAGCTTCAGATTTATGTTGAGCCTTGAGGAATTGATTATTAAAGTATTGACTTTTTGAGAGCACAATTTTTTGTCTATGATTTTTTAAGAGTTGCTTATATTGACCCAATAAATGTATATCTTCTTCAACGATATCCTTAGTAATCCATGGTTTGTGTCTACTTGAATTTTGATTTTGTTTAATTTTTTGAAACTGTTTAGGAAAGGATATATCAAAAGCTTGAAAAAAAACATCATGAAAATGGGAAAATTTAGTATCGAAGTCAAATTCAGTGAAGTATAGAAAATGACATTTCTAAAATGTCAAGCAATCAATAGATTCAAGAATTCGGGTAACTAACTGAATGATCAATTATAATTGAATAACCGTTGCTGAATATTTTTCAAATGTGGGGACTGGGACATAAGCTCAGGTCATTTAATCCATTACAAACTCAAGTACTTGAAATGTAGGTACTTTAAATTTTAAAATTAGGTATACCAAGCATTAAATTTGTAAAATATAGTAGATAAAGATACGCCCGAAGAAGCCATTGTATGGCGAAACACGTGTCGCGTTTTTATAAAACTGTTTAGTGGAACATTTTTGGCTGTGAGTTTTAGAAAGTATTTTGAAGTGTTTTCTGTGAGAAACTTTGCCAAAAATCCGACAGATATAATTCAACGCGACAAAAGTTGTTTTCTGTTAGGAACTTGACAATAGAAATAATTGTTGTATACGTTTTTGTGAGAGATTGTATCAATTAATCTAAAAAGTCGTTCACTTATACTTCAAGGTCCTTCTTCACAGTAAATTAGAAATCAACCCTGAAAAATCATCGTTGAATTCCTGATAAAATCACTTATCCAATAGATGGCATATATGGGGTTATTTTGTTTGATATTTTGAAGAGGAGTGTGTACGCATCTTAGCGATACCTTATATTATTTCACAAAAATTAGGTGTTTCGGGAAATTTACAATACTGTCTTATTTATGGAGATATTGAACGTGGCTCCTTTTGAAAAAAAATCCCTATATGCAATCAATTATTTATATTTTGAGCTGTTTTGGAATCATCCGTATCTCTGAGTATAGGTTGGAAATGAGTCAAATCACTTTTCAGTATCGTCCTTTCATTTTTTATTTTTATCATTCATTTTTCGATCCATTTTCAACCCGTTTGATATCTTGATTTTTCAACACACTGATCTCATTTCAGATCATCAGACACGCACAGTTTTGAAAACAATAAAACCTTCTCAAAAACAAACTTGGTCTAAGGAGCAAAACGAAATATAGTCAAGAAGTTTTTCGCTCCGAAAAAAAAAAGAAGTGTTAGAATTGAATTGAGTTCTTGTTTGTATCTAAAATATAAGGAAAAGAAATATTCATCATTATTAAAAAATAGAAACTGGGCTGCAATCAAAGAATACGTTTACTGTTGTTATAGAAAGAAGAAATAAAATTAATATTTTTCATTTGATATTTTTTTACCCATGTTGTAGTTTCATTTCATTAGAAATTGTTATTTTTTCATACTACGTGTTTATTAGTTTACCGAACAATTTTTGTCAGCGGTTCTCAAATTGAAGAATAATACTCCATTCAAATAAATGTTTATTCAACCTGATCAAATTTTTTCTGTCCTGAAATATTCCAAGTCTTTTTTATTTCGATTGAAATGTCTGCTGCAGATTATAATCGATGATGATATGACGTATTCATCGTCATAAACAGTCAACATAATAAAAAAACATTGGTTTAATCTCCACTTCATTATGTTCAACCTGAACAACATCATACCTCCAAAAACTGAAAGGGAGTTTTCGAAAAAACTATTGCTAAGAAAAAGAGAAATGAAACTTATTACTAATATCTGTTTCACAAATTATATCTTACCTTATGCTAGTCACTCAGAATTTCGTTTCGTCATAGAAAACATACTTAGTGCGATTTTTACCTAATTTTTGAACTAAATTATATATCGGAAATCTGTAGTGCTGCTGCGGATTTTTATATAAAATTTATTGAAATTGTAGACATTCTGGATAGTCACTATTCATTTCTCAATAAATTCATTACCAGATCATTCATCACATTTTAGATTTTTCGTTTGTGAAAAAAATGTCATTTCTCATCTACTCATTTCTACTCAGTCACACTTCGATTATTTTTGTGCAGTCAGGTTTACAAATTTACAATTTCAAAGTCAAATCCGAAGTTTCCTGCTTAATGTCTAAAATTGATTTACACAACGCGATTTCTGTTGAGGCGTCCATGCCAAATAATTAGAATTTGAAAATCTACATTTGAAAATACAAACAGGAAACGGTTTAAAATATGTCTGTCGCACCCCTACGAACGACAACCCTCAGAAGTATAAACTTGTACTAGCTATAGATTAACGAGGTCTTACATTTTAACGTGTGATTCCGAACACTATATTGATATTTTCAACTTATAACATATTCAAATTTTTGTATCTAAGATAGCGCAGAAGTTAAAATTGCTTCGACAAGCTAAATGGAATACTGTTAGTAATTATATTATTATTATCCTAACTAGAATGGAATCAGTACATTTCCGTACTCGACACCGTTATCCGATAAAGCTGATTTCGGGTAAGTAGTCGAATGTGGGAAAGTATGAGTTCAGATCAAGCATTTTTCTACAAGTGAATATGTTACGAAGATCTGATAAAACTTTTATATGCGAAACAATTCCTGATCTAAATTGCTTGTAGATATAGGGTGATGCACGCACACGAACGCTTGTACAAAAAACATACAAAACAGGAACTTTTTCATAAAATTCTACATCTCTCAAAAAATTTTCCATATCGAATTTCTGCACCACGACAATCTAGTTAGAATCATGAAATGCAAGTGCAGCGTTGCCCGATTGTGGGCTGACCAACATGCTATCCATTGAAAGTGTTCGTATAAACCTGGGCTCACAAAGACACTATTCACATCAGATGTATACAATTACACAGCCACGCCTCCTGGCGAAGTTTTGTGAAAGTAGGTGGTGTATCAGCTATGTGTATATGGTGTAATGGTCGGCCCAACCGAAAATTTGCTAAACGTCATTTCACATGATAACATGTCCAAAAAACACTATATACAGTGGGAAACGTTGGTGAGCCCGAAACCGGGATGACCGACGTTTCCGAGGGCTGACCAGAGTTCACATCGTATATTCTACGGGCTGACAAATGACCGTTTACATATATATATATATATATATATATATATATATATATATATATATATATATATATATGCTGAACTGGTTTTTCGGGTATTTGATCCGTGTATGTAATATTATCTCTAATTTCATATATATATATATATATATATATATATATATATATA
This sequence comes from Leptinotarsa decemlineata, assembly GCF_025532065.1. NCBI lineage: Eukaryota > Metazoa > Arthropoda > Insecta > Coleoptera > Chrysomelidae > Leptinotarsa > Leptinotarsa decemlineata. The sequence continues at coordinate 184,244 of NW_027412560.1, forward strand.
TATATATATATATATATATATATATCTATATATTATATATTATCTCTAATAATATCACATACACGGATCAAATACCCGAAAAACCAGTTCAGCATATTCCTATCCGTGAAAACACCAGATTTCATATACATATATATATATATATATATATATATATATATATATATATATATATATATAAAGAAGAGAGACATAGACATAAACAATTGGAAAAAAAAGAAAAGGAAAGCCACAGCCAAAGCAGTGAAACGTAGTTTGAAAGAACTCCCTTCAATAAAAAAGAAATAGAAAGCTAAGGAAATAGAAAGCGACGAAGATTCGGAGGAATCTGAAGGATCGCAATTTAGCTTGCGGGAGGGTTCAACATCTTCAGTTGATTTAAAAATGGACGAAGGGACTGATGATCATAGTATCAATAATAATTCAATTGTGATACCAGAGAAAATCAAAGATAATTGTTATGTTTTGGTAAAGTTTGAAAAAAAAATTCTGTTGTTTATTACGTCGGAAAAGTTCTCAGTCATTATTCCGGTACAGAGATGAATAGGTATATCTTATCTTCGGAAGTAACCAGGATCATCATGTTCATTCTTTTTCCCTGATATAGAAGAGATACACACTCTGTGTATCAGAGATGATCCTCCCTGATCCTCAACCACGAACTTTATACATTTGCAGTTGATTTGAATAATGTGCAATACGTTTCAAATAAACAATCAAATGTATGATTACCTACTTTAAGTTTAAATTGTCAAAGACTCTATAACATCGGGTGGAATGGAATAGGACAAGAAAGATTACCAATGAGCCTCATTCTAAGAGACGTAAGCTAAAAGAATCAGCGTATATTCTCATGTCTGGAGAGAATTGTATCTCGAATAGCTCCTTAGAAATAGATCGTACTTGGCTACCCATCTTGAAGAAAACTTTGGATAGTGGCGAAATGGCAACAAACTGATATCGGAGAGTACCTTGTATTACATCAAATATTTCAGTTGTCAATCAACAACATTGACATAATTTCATATTTCAAAACTTCTTTGACATCTGTCGAAGAAGTAAAGAAATAAGCTCTCAAAAAAGGAATAACTGCATATTAATTCGAATTTTTATCCATTTCTGAAGACGGAGGCAGATTTTGGCCTCCGAAACGTAAAAGATAAGTATAATTTCTTAATATTTTTTTGATAGGCAAAATTGTGAAATACGACAAGTTACTAATAAATAGAAGATTTTTCTTTGTGAAAAATACTTTGATTTTTACGCAGTAACTTATCGGGGTAAACTAAAAAGTTCGCCCTTCTACACTTGTATAAAGTTCTCCATTATAATTTTTATATTTTTTCAGATTGTGGAAGGTAACCATTACCCAAAAAAAGGTCGATAAAAAAATCTATAACGATGTCATACAAAATGATAGTAAACAGCTCATTTGAACTGATTGTAAAGCTTAGAATTATCAATAAGGAAACTAAGGATGAACGATTTTATTTTTGTTATTTTTTTAAAGAAAGCTTTATTGAGTATTAGTCAAGTCACATATTTTTAAGTTAGCTCTTTGATAAATGAATATTTTTATGATTATTGATAAAAATTCAACGACTTTAATTGGCTTTTTAATTACCCTGTATGAATCTACTCCATGACGAACGAAAGTACCCCACCTACTGTACGGCTGTACTGGCTTCTCACAATTTGTAGCAACGAATAGGATGTTTCAATTTGTTATGCTCAATTTGGTTGTGGAGCACATATTACAATACGTTCATAAAGTAATGCCTAAATTCATTATTAACTGAATGAACAACATAACTAAATATCATTTTTATAAGCATTGCAGTAATAAAAGCCCATTTATGCATGCAATACCTTCACATGATGCTTGTCGGAAATTCACTTTATTTCCTACTTATTTTCAATTGAGAATGGGTATTTATGTTTTGGCCTAGGTGCAGGTAGATGTAGCTATAATCACATGATTTAATGGGTCCCCCTGTTGTCACCCTCGTGTAAATTGCCGCAAATGTTCTGTCATAAAGTATGTGTTTATTAAATAGGTAAAAATATTAATTGTGTTTAACAATTACATCAGAAAAATTTGGATTTTATTGGGTGTCTCTTATTGATAGTGAATATTTTTGCCTGTCATCACATGATTTCATGGGTCCGTCTATTGTCCTGTAAATTGGCTACAAATCTGTCACTAGTATGAGTTTGGGAAATTGGTAAAAATATTGTTTGTGTTCTATTGTACATGAAAAAAGTGGTATTCTATTGGGTATTTCTATTGAAAGTGGGTATTTTTGTCTTGATGCAGGTAGATTAAGCCTGTAATCACATGATTTTATGGGTTTGTCTATTATTAACCTCCAGTAGATTACCGCAAATGTAAAAAATATTATTTGTGTTCTAATGTACATCAGAAAAATAAGATTCAGTTTCCAAATCATTTTTGAACGTCTTTCAATTTGAACGTATTTTTTCAAGCGATATCCTGCTTTACATAATATGTTTATCAGATTTCATTCACAATGATAAGGAAGTCACTATACTGTTATACTGTTTTAAACTTGTTATGTGGGCTAATTCTAAGATTTCTTTTTTACTTTATCTGGAACATTTGTTTTTTTAAAAGTAACCATTCTACTATATTATTTTTGCGCCAACTACTTGATTGTTTATCCTGTAACCGAGATGATAGCTCTCAGTGTCCATTATAATGACAGAGTCTCTTGAAATCCAATCTAGCATTTGTAAGAATCATTCTTCAGTAGCGCCGGCAGTCAAGTGACATTCCTCTCTTGAAGGTCCAGTAAAATCAGAGATTTCGAGATTTATTTTGAAATATTTATTTTCTGAGATGAATTTGACATGAATTGGATTGTAGTCATATCATTCATATCACATTCAAACTGAAGATGAAGATTCCGTTCTTGTCAAAGAAGAAAATTTCGATGTGTTTCCTTCCAAACTGCCGGTCGAAGACATTGTGGCAATATAAAATTATCCGTTAGCGTATTAGAGCGTCGGATGTGAAAAAGGTATCTGCGGGTATCCTTTAATAGGCCAGGTCGACTAAATCGACCATCAGCGCAAAAGAACAGTTGAATGCTGACAAGGAGATTATCATACTCTCTACAGATAAAGGTTTGAACACTAAGGACGACCAACAGAAAATACTTGGCTCTTCATGACCCAGTAACCTATAAGCGTGACGTGACCATACATCCTAGACACTGAGTATAACCAACTAACTCAACGAAAGTTTTTCAATGTCAACTGAAACAATCGCCAATTTCGGAAATCTGAAGATTTACCACTTGGACTCTACGATCTTTCTGAGATTCACAGTCAAACCTTCCAGTTCGTCCTATTGTCAACGCCATTGGTTCACCTACGCATCCTCATGCGAAATACCTAACGAACGTACTGCAGGAAAAAAAGAATCTCACAACGAGAGCTAATCTCAGGAGATTGAGAAAACTTTGGACCTGTAGCTGAATGATATTCTGACTGGTTTCGATGTCATTTCTCTCATTACCGTGGTACCAATCAAGAATATGTTGGAGCAGGCTAGATGCCCCCTGAGAAAAATTGTTTTATAAACAATTTTTCTCAGGGGGCATCTAGCCCTTTCTGATCATGTTCTCACTACTACATATTTTCGATGGAATACTTGTTTCTATGACAAAATCGATGCAGTCACTATGGACAGTCCTCTCAACCCTATAGTCGCAAATTTATACATGGAAACTTTCGAGAGGAAAACGGTCGGTACCGCTTCATTGAAACCTACTTGTTGGTTTCGGTATGTTGCTGACACTTTTGTTATTTGGAACTTCAGGGAACACGCATTAGAACAGTTTCTCACCACATCAACTCCGTTCATCCTCGCATCCAGTTTACCTACCATGGTCAATAAAAAAACTGAATAAGTCACACAGTTTATGGCAAACTCACTTATACTGATCGGTATCTCAACAATAACTCCTACCACCATTCAGGACAAAAACGTCTTGAAGAACTTTGTCATCTGGTCTATACCAACCTTAACAGGCGAATTTACAGCGCAAGACATCAAAACGTGCTCTACTTCCTAGAAGAAGAAATATTTCAACTTTGACAACGATCCAGCCCCTAGTGGTTGCCACCCTCAACCTCACATAAACAAAGTCACGGAGCGACTCAGAAAACTGTGAAAAAGTCCACATCATTGGCACTATTGATAAGCCAACTAATCAAATACACAACACTGTCAGATCGGCCAAGGACAAATGAGAGCCTTTGAAATCCGCCAGTTTTTACAGAATGAGCCTTTTTCCTGAGAATAGTACAGCAAACGTGTCACGAGAGGCAGCACTAGTAGTAGGGATAAACAATAAACTATTCACATGTAAAATAGTGTTACGTAATATTAATTTATCATTTAAAAATATAAATCTGATATAAAAAATTATTTTGTGCCAGTATAATGCCAACAAAGCGTTGCTGTTTTGCAAATTGTACGTCGGATAATCGATATCCGGAAGAAAACGTGTTTTTTATACCATTTATAAAACCTCATAATAATGAGGTTAGATGTAAGAAATGGATACATGCTACGAGGAGAGTGGATTTAACAGTGCAAAAAATAAATAAATATTCATATGTATGCTCTAAACATGAAATTAATAGTAAGATTTTTATAGTTAATTACCATTGATTAGAATGATATATAACCTCAATCGTTTATTAAATTATATTCATTATATTTAATTAAATTTATTTCATTACTATCTATATTTGATTCATATTTCACTCGGAAATAAGTCTGAAATTCATAATTATTTTAAATTTCTTTCATTACAGTTTGAATCTACCGCTACTCTTTTACTAGAGTCTGTATAATAACCTGTCTATTAATTCACTTTTTTTTCAGTTACTTTTAAATTACGGCATGCAAGCCAACGTTTCAATGTTACAACATTGTTATCCTTTACAGTTGCAAATGTTAGTTTTGCTCCAGGAACATTTTCTTCTGTTTAAAACATTCTCTTTTAATTGTACTTTACCATATGTTTGTATGAGGATTAGGCAATGTTAGTCTCTACCGAACTACTAGCGCTGCTAGTGAGTGATTTTTCGTACTTCAGGAAAAAGGTTCATTTCATGTGCATGTGACTCAGTTTATATTGGAACTACTAAACGCAGCATCAACAGGAGGCTATGAGGCCACAAGCGCAGGTGCCACCTCATGAAACTGGAGACATCCGCAACTGCACAACATGAAATAGTGAAAACAGATTATGTAACAAAATACCTGTTGTTCTGTCTAATTCAACGTATTACCAAGTATTACCTCATATGAAGGCCATATCAATGAGTATTCCAGAAATTTTGATAGAAAAGAAGATATACGGTTAATGAAATATGGTATCCCAGTACTCAGGAAGGTCAGAAATGGACTGGAATACAATTTCAATTTCGAGTGACATGCCTCCAGCAGCGTACCTGTCAGAAACGTAGGCCAATCAGAACAACCTAGTAAGAGTGCGGATCAATCACACTACCACCTTCTGAAATAATAAATCTGACTGGACACGTAGCTCGACAGTTAAGTTATTGCTAAGATTATGAGATATAACTTCGTCCTCGCAGTCAACGCTTATACCACTGATGATGTCTGCCACAGTAGCAGACGAAACATTTGGTACTTCAGTTTCATTCGACCATGATCTAACAGCCAGAATTTTGCCATTTTGATCATGACTCCATCCATGATAGACTATTTTCGTATTAAACGAAATGAATTTTGGTGTTGTAACACAAAAAAATGACATCCAAAACATGTGTGATATGCTATGCTATCGATATTAACATGCCATTGTAATATTGCAACTAATAGGTTGTTTCAAAAGTTTTGTCAATTTTTATAAGTCTACTTCAAATTACAATATCTCAGAGAAAACAATTTTATCGACATAGGCGCCATTTGAATCAGTGTACTTTTGTCAACGTAACACAAGTCAATTGATACCATCAGCATAACAATTGAGTACTCGAGATTCGATGAAGTCTACAAAGGCCTTTTTTTTCTAGTCCTGATTAGCGAAGATTCTACCGGTGATAAAGTTATCGAAGTGCTTGAAAATATGGTAGTCGGTTGGCAAAACGTCTGGGGAGTATAGTGGATGAGACAGAACTTTGACGCTCAATTCATTTAATTTTCGGACAGTGATTTGTGAAACGTGCGGACTGGCGTAATCGTGAAGCAGGATCAGACCTCTTCCATTGATTAGTGCCGACTGCTGCTGACGCAATTTTCGAAACATTTCGTCGATTTCCTCACAATAGCACTCTGCTGTGATGATTTGGCCCGGTTGCAAACACACCAGCCGCTGACCACCATATAGTAACCATGGTCTTTTTGGTGGGCTTTCACCTTCGGGAAGTGCTTGGGAGGCTCATTGGTGGGTAACCATTATCCTGAACGTCTCCTGTTGTCGTAGAAGATTCCTCTTTTCATCACACGTGACGATTCAATCGAAAAAAGCAAAGCAAAGAAGAACAGACCTCGAAACGTGATAATTTCTGTCGATCATTCAAATCGTGGTGTACCCACTTTATACGAGCTCTCCAATACGTTTTAAACCATCAAAAACCGCATGGGATCTGATGCCCCAGTTTTTCCGCTATCCCACACACCGTTTGTGATGGGTCCGTTTCCACCAGTGTCCTCAAATCCTCGTCCTGGATTACTCTAAGTCGACCACTTCGGGGTTCATTTTCGAGGCTAAAATCTCCAGAACGAATTTTCGCGAACCAACGTTAAACAGTCCGTTGATCAACACTATCATTGCCACATGCCTGGTTAATTTTACGGACTGTTTCGATAACGCTTTGGTTCATTTGAATTCGTAGTAAAAAATTAGGTGAAAATTTCTTATCATAGTAAGCTGAAAAGAGTCAAAAAAATCAAAATTTCAAAACTGTCAAAACTTTCAAAATAACCTTCATTTTCTTTCACTTTCCAACCTCTCATTTTTTTTGTCTAATACATCCACTTGAGTTTGTGTTAATTTTTTCTGTTGAAGTTTTATGTTATGGAATGTGTTTATTTATTTTATTATTTGATTTTATTTTGGTAATTTACCTAATACCTTACTCTATTCAATTGATTCGAACTTGTCTAACATGATTTGAAATCCCTGAAAGAATCTGTAAAAAAATAAAAATGTTAGCTGAAAAATAACAAATATATTGAGTAAAAAAAAAGAAATTACAATGAAATAAAATACAAGCCACAATAAAAAAATCGGTTGATATCACCCGAAGACGATTGTGGATACTTACAATCGAAACGTCGTAAAATAACTTGGTTTGAAATCTTTTAATTTTGAATTTTCATTTCTTGTTAATAATAATTAAATTTTTCATCTCGTGTTGATAGTTCAATTTTTTTTATTTTTTGATAGTTGCTTGTATTTTATTCATTGTAATTTTAGTTTTTTTGCTTAATATAATTGTTATTATTCAGCTAACCTTTCTAATTTTTTACAAATTCTTTCAGGGATTTCAAATCAATTTATATCATATTAGACAATGGAAGTCCGAACTAATGCAATGCATCATGAAACATTGTCAACCACCTTCAAACAAACCTTACTCTATTAATAATCTGAACAAAATCACCCAAAACGAGAGCCGACAGTACCGCTGTTATCACGTCTTTCCAGATTCACGAAACGTCCAGAATTCTGATGCTTTCTTAAAACAAACAAAATGTTTTTTTCCGTGAAAAGTTTGACATTTTATCTCTAATGACAGGTAACAAAATGTCACTTTTCATGAAATTACTTTTTTCACCGCTCCCCGTGAAAAAAATTAGTACTTTTTATAGATATACATACACATACACATATTATTATACATACCTAAAGGTAGAAATTTAATTTTTCAATATCAAATCGTCGTTTTTCCCGTCACTGAAAAAAATTGTGTATTAAACACTTCGCGTCGGGAGACAACACAACTTCGAGCTAAAATCAAATACTTTTTTCCCTTTATAATAAATAACTATTGTTGTATATACCTTGGGTTATTATGCGATGCGGCCTGCACAGGGAGCGGCAATGAGATTTTATATTTCATGTCCGTTATTGCATTGAAAATAGTGAGCGATAACGGCGACTTGGGAACAACGGAATTTGAATTTTTTCAAGTTCATTATTCTAGTGCATAAATTTTAGTAATGTGAAGAACATATTCATTTCCTGTAAAGGAAGAAATTGATGATAGTTTACGTGAATTTCTTGAGAAGTATTGACGAAAAAGATTCTGGTCAATTTATTCTATAATCAGTATTCTAATCAATACAAAATATGAAGGACAATCATATGTTTCTATTCTATTTCTTTGTCTGAAAATATAAAAATTAAAAATGAAACAAAAATTATATTCAGTTCCTTCACTTCCATAACGAATGTTTGGAGTACAAATTGAATGGAAACAAGTTTATTGAACAATAAAAATATAGCTCTAACAAAGTGTCTTCTAATGACATGAACATTTCAGTGTAAAACATCTCACAAGATTAAGCAAAAATTTTCAGTTCTACAAAAGATAACAAGTATCCCGGAAAGAAATTCAATTCCTCCAGTTGCGTACTGTGAAGTGAAAATAAAACTCCAAACAGTGAAACAATTTACCGATATAAATACATATTTTCAAATGAAAAACATGTCTACATTCAAAAGCTGCAAAACAAAGGAGAGTGTGAAGGCAGCCACGGATTTCTAGCCATGAGTTTGTAGCGTGAGCCTACTGCACACGGCGTCAGCGGCATCCAAAATGTGTTGTAAATTGGAGAACACCTACGACTATTTCTAATAATTAATGAAAATTCACTGCAGAATGTTCTTCGAGAAATGAATATTGATTCATTATATTGATGAGAGGATCTGACCTGTATCTCATAATATTTTGCCAGGCAGAAAACCTATCTTCACACAACCGTACATGCTTTGAAAATAAACTTCAATAAATCCATCACAATATTCGTGGATGGGGATTTTTTTCCATAATTACATACTATGAGAGGTGCTGAATGAGACCTATATCTCAGAATATTTTGTCGGGCAGAAAAACTACCCCTACGCAACCTTATTTGTTTTCAAAACTAAATTCACCTATGAGAGGTGCTGAATGAGACCTATATCTCAAAATAATTTGCCGGGCAGAAACGCAACCCCCACGCACCCTTATTTGTTTTCAAAACTAAATTCAATAACTACATTAAAATATTCGTGAATGGGGATTTTTTGGCATGATTACATCACTATGGAAGGGTGTGTGGGGGTAGTTTTTCGTGGATGGGGATTTTTTTTAATAATTACATACTATAAGAGGTGCTGAATGAGACCTATATCTCAAAATAATTTGCCAGGCAGAAACGCAACCCCCACGCACCCTTATTTGTTTTCAAAAGTAAATTTAATAACTCCATCAAAATATTAAAGGATGGGGATTTTTTTTTGCATAATAACATACTATGAGAGGTGTTGAATGAGACCTATATCTCAAAATATTTTGCCAGGCAGAAACGCAACCTCCACGCACCCTTATTTGTTTTCAAAACTAAATTCAATAACTCCATCAAAATATTAGATGATAGGGTTTTTTTTCATAATGACATACTATGAGAGGTGCTGAATGAGACCTATGTCTCAAAATATTTTGTCGGGCAGAAAAACTACCCCCACACACCCTTATATGTATTCTAAATTAAATTTAATAACTCCATCAAAATATTAAAGGATGGGGATTTTTTTTGCATAATTACTTACTATGAGAGGTGCTGAATGAGACCTATGTCTTAAAATATTTTGTCGGGCAGAAAAACTACCCCCACGCACCCTCATTTGTTTTCAAAACTAAATTCAATAACTACATTGAAATATTCGTGGATGGGGATTTTTTTTTCATAATTTCATACTATGAGAGGTGCTGAATGAGACCTTTATCTCAGAATATTTTGCCGGGCAGAAAAACTACCCCCACACACCCTTTTATGTTTCAAAATTAAATTCAATAACTCCATCACAATATTCGTGGATGGGGATTTTTTTCCATAATAACATACTATGAGAGGTGCTGAATGAGACCTATATCTCAGAATATTTTGTCGGGCAGAAAAACGACCCCCACACACCCTTTTATGTTTTCTAAATTAAATTCAATAACTCCATTAAAATATTCGTGGATGAGGATTTTTTTGCATAAATACATACTATGAGAGGTGTTGAATGAGACCTATATCTCAAAATATTTTGCCGGGCAGAAACGCAACCTCCACGCACCCTTATTTGTTTTCAAAACTAAATTCAATAACTCCATCAAAATATTAGAGGATGGGATTTTGTTTCATAATGACATACTATGAGAGGTGCTGAATGAGACCTATGGCTCAAAATATTTTGTCGGGCAGAAAAACTACCCCCACGCAGCCTTATTTGTTTTCAAAACTAAATTCAATAACTACATTAAAATATTCGTGGGTGGGGATTTTTTTTGCATGATTACATACTATGAGAGGTGCTGAATGAGACCTATATCTCAAAATATTTTGCCGGGCAGAAAAACGTCCCCTACACACCCTTTTATGTTTTCTAAATTAAATTCAATAACTCCATTAAAATATTCGTGGATGGGGATTTTTTTGCATAACTAAATACTATGAGAGGTGTTGAATGAGACCTATATCTCAAAATATTTTGCCGGGCAGAAACGCAACCCCCACGCACCCTTATTTGTTTTCAAAACAAAATTCAATAACTTCATCAAAATATTAGAGTATGGGTTTTTTTTGCATAATAACATACTATGAGAGGTGCTGAATGAGACCTATGTCTCAAAATATTTTGTCGGGCAGAAAAACTACCCCTACACACCCTTATATGTATTCTAAATTAAATTCAATAACTCCATTAAAATATTCGTGGATGGGGATTTTTTTTGCATAAATACATACTATGAGAGGTGCTGAATGAGACCTATGTCTCGAAATATTTTGTCGGGCAGAAAAACTACCCCCACACACCCTTCCATAGTGATGTAATCATGCCAAAAAATCCCCATTCACGAATATTTTAATGTAGTTATTGAATTTAGTTTTGAAAACAAATAAGGGTGCGTGGGGGTTGCGTTTCTGTCCGGCAAAATATTTTGAGATATAGGTCTTATTCAGTACCTCTCATAGTATGTAATTATGAAAAAAAAATCCCTATCCACGAATATTGTGATGGAGTTATTGAATTTAATTTTGAAAACATAAAAGGGTGTGTGGGAGTAGTTTTTCTGCCCGACAAAATATTTTGAGACATAGGTCTCATTCAGCACCTCTCATAGTATGTTATTATGCAAAATAAAAACTATCCTCTAATATTTTGATGGAGTTATTGAATTTAGTTTTGAAAACAAATAAGGGTGCGTAAGGGTTGCGTTTCTGCCCGGCAAAATATTTTGAGATATAGGTCTCATTCAACACCTCTCATAGTATGTAGTTATGCAAAAAAAATCCCATCCACGAATATTTTAATGAAGTTATTGAATTTAATCTTGAAAACATATAAGGGTGTGTGGGGGTAGTTTTTCTGCCCGGCAAAATATTTTGAGATATACGTCTCATTCAGCACCTTTCATAGTGATGTAATCATGTCAAAAAATCCCCATTCACGAATATTTTAATGTAGTTATTGTTTAGTTTTGAAAACAAATAAGGGTGCGTGGGGGTTGCGTTTCTGCCCGGCAAAATATTTTGAGATATAGGTCTTATTCAGTACCTCTCATAGTATGTTATTATGCGAAAAAAAAACCCATCTTCCAATATTTTGATGGAGTTATTGAATTTAGTTTTGAAAACAACTAAGGGTGCGTGGGGGTTGCGTTTCTGCCCGGCAAAATATTTTGAGATATAGGTCTCATTCAACACCTCTCATAGTATGTATGTAGTTATGCAAAAAAATCCCCATCCACGATTATTTTAATAGAGTTATTGAATTTAATTTTGAAAACATTTAAGGGTGTGTGGGAGTAGTTTTTCTGCCCGACAAAATATTTAGAGACATAGGTCTTCTCATAGCATATAATTATGCAAAAAAATTCCCATCTACGAATATTTTGATGGAGTTATTGAATTGAATTTTGAAAACATATGAGGGTGTGTGGGGGTAGTTTTTCTGCCCGTCAAAATATTTTGAGATATAGGTCTCATTCAGTACCTCTCATAGTATGTAATTATGAAAAAAAAAATCCCCATCCACAGATATTTTTATGGAGTTATTGAATTTTATATAGAAAACATATAAGGGTTTGTGGGGGTATTTTTTCTGCCCGGCAAAATATTTAAAAAAATAAGTCTCATTCAGTAGCTCTCATAATATGTAATTATGAAAAAAAATCCCCATCTACGAATATTCTGATGGATATTCAACGAAAGTCATTTTTTGTGAAGGAAAAAATCAGTTTTTTATCGACCTTTTTTTTGAAAGTGCGTGAGAATGAACATCGAGATTATATAAAAAATAGACAATTGACAGGATCAAAATTATCAGAACACATTTTAAAATCAGACGGTGAACATCGGGTGGAATGGAATAGGACAAGAAAGATTACCAATGAGCCTCATTCTAAGAGACGTAAGCTAAAAGAATCAGCGTATATTCTCATGTCTGGAGAGAATTGTATCTCGAATAGCTCCTTAGAAATAGATCGTACTTGGCTACCCATCTTGAAGAAAACTTTGGAAAGTGGCGAAATGGCATCAAACTGATATCGGAGAGTACCTTGTATTACATCGAATATTTCAGTTGTCAATCAACAACATTGACATAATTTCATATTTCAAAACTTCTTTGACATCTGTCGAAGAAGTAAAGAAATAAGCTCTCAAAAAAGGAATAACTGCATATTTATTCGAATTTTTATCCATTTCTGAAGACGGAGGCAGATTTTGGCCTCCGAAACGTAAAAGATAAGTATAATTTCTTAATATTTTTTTGATAGGCAAAATTGTGAAATACGACAAGTTACTGATAAATAGAAGATTTTTCTTTGTGAAAAATACTTTGATTTTTACGCAGTAATTTATCGGGGTAAACTAAAAAAGTTTGCCCTTCTACACTTGTATAAAGTTCTCCATTATAATTTTTATATTTTTTCAGATTGTGGAAGGTAACCATTACCCAAAAAAAGGTCGATAAAATTCTGATGGAGTTATTGAATTTAATTTTGAAAACATAAAAGGGTGTGTGGGGGTAGTTTTCCTGCCCGACAAAATATTTTGAGACATAGATCTCATTCAGTACCTCTCATAGTATTTAATTATGCAAAAAAAATCCTCATTCACGAATATTTTCATGGAGTTATTGAATTTGACGTTGAAAAAATTGAAGGGTGTGTGGGGGTTGCGTTTCTGCCCGACAAAATATTTCAACATACGGGACTCATTCTGTATGCCAAATTAAATCTATAAAATATTTGAAGAATTTATGGATTTTTCTTTAAAAATTATTATATAGGGGGTTTCGGGCGACGCTTCGACAAATCCATGGCTAAAACTCGTGGCTGCTTTCACACTGATGGAATGTACATATGTCTGCTGTATACAATGTTCACAGATTGTCATCAAAGTTTTATAGAGACGAAAATATATTCAGTTGAAATTGAAGACAATAAAATAATCTACTCTGGTAATGTGCAAAAAAAAGCAGAAATACCAAATCAAAGAAAATCCATATAATAGAGCATTGACATAGAATTGAAAATCTCAGTAAAGGCGAGCACGCATGCTCGCCTATATATATATATATATATATATATATATATATATATATATATATATATATATATATATATATTGAAATATATTTCAAAATTATTTTGAAATATACAGGGTGACTCCCAAAAAGTTATATTTTTTCGTATCGAACACCCTATATTTTTTTATATTTTTAGATACTATAGACAAAATGAAGGTGAGTTACTATTTTATTTCCCATACTTAAAACTGACCGTTTCTGAGAAATTTCGAAAAATTTAAAAATACAGACCATAATTTAAACATTGTTTTCACCCTGTAACGTGTAACGAGCTGCTCGTGATTAAATGTACTGCTTAGCTCAAAGGTTAAAGTTAACTATCACATGAAATTTTTAATGCAATATTATTCCGAGTGGCGAATAAAATTGCCTCAAAATTTGGACAGACATTTAATTAAATAACTTCTTAAAGTTGAATGGAACACCCCGTATTTAGTGGCGTAATTTGACGCAGAAGTAAATTTCCTTCAAAACTATATTAGGGTTACCTATACCTATCTCTTCTGTTTTTTACACAAAAGGCGTTTTACTTATGAGTAATTTTTTATCTTTAAAATGAAACACTTTGTATTGTAATGAAAAGCCTAAAAAGCGTTTTAAACACCTTTTTATTGAAGAATACGTAGATTCGCTAGAAGCACAAGTTTAAATTTTTTAAAATAAAGTGTATCTAAAGTAAAATGCAGACAAATGTAAAAACAAACATTTATTGCCATTTCTGAAATATTAAAAAGCATTCTTCAAAATAAGAAGATGCATGTGTCTTAATTATTGAGGCAAAATATGTTAAATTCGCTTGTTTCTTAGTAAATATATTAGACTTCATAGTGGAATAAATACCAAAATTACAATATGGGGTCAACAAAAACATACATTTACGATTGCATATAAAACCTATTCTGCTATTTTTTCAATAATAGTAGGCTCTGGCCTAGATGAGGTTAATTATTATTATGAAACAAAAAGTATTTGACAGTGGCACAACTTGTAAATCAAACCATTATGATTGTTTTAACTAGTTTAAAATTATTGTCATTTTGAAATATTGTAAAATGAGAACTTATCCCCAGAAAGAACGAATTGATATGATTTTGATAATCGGTGAGTGTGAAGAAAACTCTTTATTAGCATCAAGAGTATATGCCCAAAGGTATCCTAACAGGAGTCATCCTACAAGAACAAGAAGAACAGGCATTATATCTTATAATATACAAGACCGGCAAAAACCGGTTACTGGAAATAAGGAAAATGTATATTTAGTGATGTTATCTCTAATTGAACACCCTCACACGTCAACGAGAAACATGTGAAACAACTGGAATAATCAGACAGAGTATCCAAAGAATAATTAAAAATTACAAAATCCACCCGTATCGCATTCAACTACATCAACAGCTTTTTGAAGAAGATTATGATCGACGACTGAATGTTTGTTTATGGGTTTTAGAAAAGTTTGGTGATGGAGAATTTTTTTTGATTATGTGCTTTTTTCCGATGAGTCAACTTTCCATAACAACGGATTAGTTAACAGAAATAACTTTCACTACTACAGTGACGAAAATTCTAATATTTTCAGAACCCTATCACCAGCACAGATGGTCTGTTAATGTGTGGGGTGGAATAATTGGAATGCAAGTAGTAGGTCCTTACTTTTTGGATGGTCATTTGAACGGCGTCGTGTTTCTCGGATTTATTAGGGATAATTTGCCTATGCTGTTGGAAAGTATACCTTTTAATATTCGTCAACGGATGTGGATGCAGCTAGATGCACACTTTAATAGACGTGTTAGATACGAGTTAGATCGACAATATCCATATAGATGGTTAGGACGAGGAGGTCCACAGAACTGGCCAGCCAGTTCTCCGGACCTTACAAGTCCCGACTATTTTTTATGGGGATATATTAAAAGTATTGTTCACGATACACCGCCAGGATATGAAAGTACGAATAAGAAGAGCGTTTCGTTCCATATCGCATAATATGTTATCCAGAGTTCAGCACTCATTTCAAGAAAGAGTTCGCCTATGCATATCGAGAATAATGGACACCATTTTGAGCATTTATTAAAATAATAAACTATTCTTAATAAAAACCATCGGCCGATAAAAAGTATGTAGTGTGCGATTGCCCTAAAAAATTCTTATTGAAAACTCATATCCAGAAAAACTTGTGAACACTTTACTTTTTAGTACTAAAACAAATTCAATTCAGACAACCTCAAATACAAACCAAGAAAACACAAAAAATTCCATAGCCTTCCATACGTAAAAGATTTAACTTCAAAATTGATTAATGTTCTAAAGAAAACAAATCTCAGAATTGCTCATAAGAATGTTAAAACAACAAATCAATTCTTTTCAAAACTAAAAACACCTGTTAATACTGATCAAAATCATAATATCGTTTATAAAATACCTTGTAAAGATTGTGATAAAGTGTATATTGGACAGACCTCAAGACTTCTAAAAGGTCGAATTACCTCTCATAAAAGTGACTGCAGAAGAAATGTTTTATCATGTGCATTATCAGAACATATAAATTAATTAGACCACCAAATGAACTATACCAATGCTAGTATTTTAGAAATTGAACAAAATTCCTTCAAACGTTCTTTTCTAGAAATGATACATATAAATAACGAATTAAAATCCATGTCAATCTCAGTCAAATTTATACTCATTTATTTAAATTAGATAATGATAGTCGAAGAAGAAATAGTAATGCTGATTCATTCAGTATGTAACTGACTGATTGTAAAATAAATTATTATTTTATGTTATCAACAAACAATTGACATTTAATGATTCATGTCAAAATTAACTTTCAAATTATTTTTCGTTCGATTTGCTGCTAATTTTTTATATTAATCTTATGTTGAGTAAGTTATATCTGTAACGTTTTATACATTTATTTTCACAATCATCTTTACAGTTGTCCTGAAGAAGGAAATAAACATTTCCCTAAGCTTGACAAACTAGACTAAAATGGAAGGTCAAATTTAGTTGACTGGCTATTATATAACCATAGATTATTTTTGAGTTGGGTATTTCAGTCAATCTCTGCGGGCTATGGAAACTCTATTTTTGCTATTCAAGCTTTCGGAAATATATTTTTTTCCTTTATCAAGAATATCTACAAAATAAAGATCATGCAAATATTATAGATATAATATATATATATATATATATATATATATATATATATATATATATATATATATATATATATATATATATATATATTAATATATAGATATGTTACAAAAGACTCCCAAAGTTATTTTAAAATATAAAATAAAAAAAAGCATATAAATCCAAACATAAAAATGAAAAGTCAAATGCAAAATTTGACGTTGAAAATTTTGTTACAACACCAGAGAAAATGTGATTATTATGATATTTGCACATACAGTGAGATTTAAATGTAAGTGTAAGTGAAAAATTATTAGTGATATGATATTGAAATTATTTGCGCAATTTTATTGATTAAAAGTTAAAATATAATTGTAAATTTGATTCATATTTTGTATTTCTGATTTTTTGTTTAAATTATTATTATTTTTACTTATGTTAACCATTTCTAGAAAAATCCTTTTGAGTTTATTATTTTCAACTGTTAAAATTTTAGTATTTTGATAATCCATAACATGATCTGAAGAGATAACATGTTCAGCTAGTCCACAGGAACGTTTGTTGAGTCTGAAATCACTTTTATGTGACGTGATTCTTCCAGATAGATTACAACTGGTCTCACCAATGTAAATTGAATTACAAGAAGAACATGGAGCTTGACTGCAGCTTGACTGCATTAACCTTTCTAGATTTCATATCATTTCTAGAAACATGTGGATTTGTTTTCCGATGGCATTTTAGGTTAACTTCCCAAATTTCTGCTACCGCAGTTGTCGGTTGATTGGTCAAACCATCAACACTGACATAAAAAACTTGGCAAGTTGACTTGGGTTTCACACCAATAGGTGGTTCCACTTATGTTTCGCTTGCGTTCACGCAGCTATTTTTACCAAGTACTTTCTTGGTTTTTCTCATTTTGTCTTAAGTTTCGTTTTGACAGCGGAACAGTGCGGAAGTGTCATAGCGTTCGGTTGTGTTTTCGCCAAGATTTCTGGTTGATGATCAGCCGTATTGTGGTGTTTCTGGCTTGTGATAGTGGTTCGTTGGTTCTTGTGTGCAAACGAAGAAACGTTTCCGGTGAGTACGACTAAATATATCATTTTTCGTTGCGTTCAACTGCTCAGAGCTTTACTGTCAGTTTTAAGCGAGTAAAATGTCAAGCAGTATGGAGGAACTGCTTCGCAATCTGGCTGGGAGGGACAAGACCGAGATCATTAGCATCATTTGCCAATTGATCTCGTGCTTCGGCCTAAACCAGGCAGATTTGCAGGGCAATACATTGCCAGTCTCTGGGCCCGGCTGTCAAAATCTGACAGACGGGAATCAGGGAGTGGCTAATGCTCCGCCTGCAAGTGACAATTCTCTCCGTGACAGCGATCACGAAAGCGTACACTCCTCCTCTTCCTCCGCTTTGAAGAAGAGAAGAATCAACGAAGATTTTCCACCTCTACCAGATGTGTCCACAAACAAGGTAGACGAGTGGATTAAGAAAGGCAAGCAACCGAAAAAAGCAAAGAGATTGCAGAAGAAGGTTGTGTTAGACGACATCAGGGATGAGGCGAAACAATATTACTCCGAGTCCGAGGTTTCGTCGCGTCCGGTGACACGAAGTCTGGCCCGCGAGGTGGCCACTTCGTTTTCCAATGAAAATATGGATATAAGTCCAGCTATCCAAGCTGACAGTGCTTCCGACCATTCTGAACGAACTGTCAGAACTATTCAGGACCAGGAGCCTGGCCCCTCTGCCCCACGCAAGCAGGAAAACCAGCCTCCCACTAAAAAAGTCAAAATTCCACCAATTGTCGTTCGTCAGAAGGACAAATGGGTTAAGCTGATCAAAACAGCAGCCGAGGAGAAAATAAATTTCTCCAAAGCCGTCAATCTTCATGACGGCATCAAAGTTCAGCCCTCGACTCCTGACGATTATCGTCGATTGTCGAGACTCCTTGTGACGGAGAACATCCCCCATCACACGTACTCCCTCCCTGAAGACCGGCAAATCCGTGCCGTCTTCAGAGGATTACCTGAGCACTTCTCAGTCGACGACATCCGTGAGGAGTTAGAAGCCAGAGGCTTTGATCCCTCCTCAGTAACAAGGATGAGGCGAGCAAACAAGCCACTACCCATGGTCCTAGTACTGGTCTCCAAAGACCAAAAGGACATATTTGAGATCAAAGACCTCTTGAGTGTGAAGGTGCAGGTTGAACCCCAGCACCCCAAAACTTCGGTGGGTCAGTGCCATCGCTGCCAACGCTTTGGCCACTGCCAAAGGAACTGCATGGCAGTTCCAATATGCGTCAAGTGCGCCGGCAGGCATCTTACCAACGCCTGCAAGAAAGCAAGGACTGACCCCCCAAAGTGCAATAATTGCAAAGGGGTACACACTGCCAACTATAGAGGCTGCCCTGAGTTTCCTAAGGCTCAGAAGTCTAGAGGCAAGCCAGTTAAAAAACCATCTCCCCCAGGCAGACCTGCGGGGTCTGGTCGTGTTAAGGAAGGAGTTAGTTTTGCCAGAGCAGCATCCAAGGGTGCAAACGGCTCGGCAAAGACTGCTCCTTCTCAACCTATGCCCTCACCTCAGACTCAGGGGGCTTCAGACATCTGTGCCGCTTTGGAGCAGATGAAGCAATTATTCTGCAAATTCCCCGTGCTCGAAAAAATGTTCACGGTGAATAATAACGTGCTAACCGGAACCGCCAATGTCTAGACAACCGACATTGCCTAGATCTTTGAAGATAGTCTTTTGGAATGCCAATGGTCTTCTACCTAAGAAACTCGACTTTGAGAATTTTCTCATTGAACATAACATCGATGCGGCTCTGATCCAAGAGACGCATCTGAGGAATGAATCCGTTGTCATTCCAAATTACAAGTTCTTCCATAGAGAACGTATTGGACGTGCTGGTGGGGGAGTTGCCATTCTTGTCAAACGATCCCTCCAGTGTGTCCAATACGGCATTGACAGTGCTCGGTTACACGGAACTGAGGCCGTAGGGGTCGAAATTCGACTGAGACGGGGTTGTCACAGATTAATCTCTGTCTATAACCCTCCGACTAATCTTTTACTCCCAGAATCACTGGATGAATTGCTGATGGGTAGTGATATTCCGACAATTGCTGCTGGCGACTTCAATGCCAAGCACGGACTATGGAGCAGAGCCACCAATCGAAACGGCCGAGCGCTCCATGCGCATGCCGACAGACACGAATATCTCGTGCTGGGACCGGGTGAACCTACGTTCTATCGCGGGCAGTATAGGCCTGACGTACTTGACATCGCGCTTCTCAGAAACGTCACTCTGACCAGCGAAATTTACGTTCAGTCGGAACTGGACTCCGATCATAATCCAGTAATCCTGGTATTGGGTGATGAACTTCCTTCCCCTGATTATTGCATGAGATATAAGACGGACTGGGATGTCTTCACAACTCAGCTCGGAGAGATGCGCGCCCCTCCTGAGGGTCTCCGCTCTCCCAACGAACTCGACGCGGCAGTTCACCGCTTCGAGATCTCCGTAAATGATGCTTTTCGGACGGCCACCTCCAGCGAGGAGTGTCCGCAGAAGAGCTATAATGAGTTTCCCCCTCGTATCAAAGCCATGATACGAGAGAGAAACCGCCTGAGAAGGCTCTATCAGCGAACACTCTTCCCAGGAGACAAAACAGCGGCAAACAGGATGGCCAATCAAGTAAAACAGGCCATCATTGACTACCGAAATGACAGGTGGGAGGAGCTGTTGGAATCCATTGAGCCTGGAGGTGACGAGCTTTGGCGAATCACTAAAAGACTCAAGGGAAAGAAGACAGCTCCCTCACCCATTCACGGAGAGCGCGGAGTATGCTACTCCCCCGCCGACAAAGCGTTGGCTTTTGCTGACTCGATGGAACGTCAGTTTCAACTTAACGTTGACGACAATGACGACATCGACCGCGATATTCAGCTCGAAGATCGGGTTCACCGTATCCTCAGGGAGGATGACGATGATGTCATTCGTCCGGCTTCTGTGGAAGAATTGAAGGGCTACATCAAGGCTGCAAAAGCCAAGAAGGCCCCGGGGGCTGACTCAATAACTAACAAGTTGTTGAAGAAGCTCCCGGAAAACTGCGTTGAGAGCCTTTTGAGCATCATCAACAGCTCCTTGGCCCTAAGATACTTCCCCAGAAGGTGGAAACATGCGGTCGTCGTCATGCTCCCAAAACAGGGGCAGAACCGGCTTTTCCCGCAGAATTATCGCCCGATTAGTCTACTCTCGTCGGCGGCTAAGCTAGCTGAAAGAGTCGTACTCCAAAGGCTCAACGAAGAAGTTGAGGACCGAAATGTTCTGCCTGACGAGCAATTCGGCTTCAGGAGAGAGCATTCCACTGAGTTGCAGGCTCTGAGACTGGTCGAAAACACCATCGCGGAGTTGAACAGGAACAAAAAAGTCCATTTAGTTCTATTAGATATTTCGAAGGCCTTCGACCGCGTCTGGCATGAAGGCCTTCTTCACAAACTAATCGCATTCGACCTGCCTCGGGGCCTGATCCGGTGGATTGGGTCTTTCCTGAGAGGCCGAACATTTCAGGTTAGAGTAGAGGGCTCTCTGTCTGACAACAGAGAGATCCTCGCTGGAGTGCCACAGGGGGCCGTGCTCTCTCCCACGCTATATTCTCTTTACACCAGCGACCTTCCGAGGTCCGAGCATGTGAGGGTATCCCTCTACGCCGATGACACGGCTCTCCTCTCATCTTCCATGGGTCGGGAGCTCGGGATCGTCTATATGCAACGTGCATTGGGCGACCTCGAGCGCTGGTACCTCGAGTGGAAGATCCGAGTGAATCCGGATAAAACTCAGGCAATAACCATGGGAAGAACGATAGCTTCTCCGGCCATGAAAGTGAGAATCTCTGGAAGGGAGATTGATTGGCAAACGCGGGTCAAGTACCTAGGTCTTATTATAGACCGTAGGCTCACCTGGAACCCGCACCTGTTAAGCGTGAAGGCAAAGATCCAGGGTCGGGTGGCAAGCCTGTACCCTTTGATCAATAGAAGATCTAAGCTGAGCCTAAAGAACAAAATCACGATCTATAACATGATGTTCAAGTCTGTCATCATGTATGCTTCAGGCGTTTGGGGACAAGCGGCTCCGACTAATATCTCCATCTTGGAGACTTTACAAAATAAAATTTTACGGATGATTGTGAATGCTCCGTGGTTCGTGCGGAATGAAGCCATCCGCAGAGATTTGAAGCTGCCTTCCATTCAGCAGTCCATTCAGTCGAGGAATCGGCGAGTTTTAGATTATGCTGAAACTCACGAAAATCCTTTAGTCAGGGAAGCTATAGATTACGCTGTAGACGACCCCTCCCGATATAGAAGGCCCCGACACTCTGTCGTATGAGGCCCCTATGTCCTCCGTTAACAGATGAATAATATCTTCATCTATCTCACCCCAGCCAGGTAGGGGTATAACGCGAAGGGCGGTATGGATGTCTAAGGACTTTCATACCACCATCAAACATCAGTTGTGACCCATTTGTCTCTCTGACAAACTTCAGTTAAAAGGGGAAGGAGGCCAGGCTTCAACCTGAATAAAATCAAGATGGTTAACGTCGTCATTTTGTCTTCAATCGAGGATTGCCTGCCCGGTACTGACGATGCTCAATAGGCTGAAACAGCTGTCTACCGGTGGATCTTAAATTGAAATCAATATGGGAATGATCAAAAAGTACTTATCTATTTATTTTTTGATTTTCATGAAATTATTTTCCAGCAGCTTGACTGCATTAACCTTTCTAGATTTTATATCATTTCTAGAAACATGTGGATTCGTTTTCCGATGGTATTTCAGGTTAGCTTTCCAAATTTCTGCTACCGCAGTTGTCGGTTGATTGGTCAAACCACCAACACTGACATAAAAACTTGGCAAGTTGACTTGCCTGTCACACCAATAGGTGGTTCCACTTATGTTTCGCTTGCGTTTACGCAGCTATTTTTATCAAGTACTTTCTTGGTTTTTCTCATTTTGTCTCTACGTTCTATCGCGGGCAGTATAGGCTTGACGTGCTTGACATCGCGCTTCTCAGAAATGTCTCTCTGACCAGCGAAATTTACGTTCAGTCGGAACTGGACTCAGATCATAATCCAGTAATCCTGGTATTGGGTGATGAACTTCCTTCCCCTGATTATTGCATGAGATATAAGACGGACTGGGATGTCTTCACAACTCAGCTCGGAGAGATGCGCGCCCCTCCTGAGGGTCTCCGCTCTCCCAACGAACTCGACGCGGCAGTTCATCGCTTCGAGATCTCCGTGAATGATGCTTTTCGGACGGCCACCTCCAGTGAGGAGTGTCCGCAGAAGAGCTATAATGAGTTTCCCCCTCGTATCAAAGCTATGATACGAGAGAGAAACTGCCTGAGAAGGCTCTATCAGCGAACACTCTTCCCAGGAGACAAAACAGCGGCAAACAGGATGGCCAATCAAGTAAAACAGGCCATCATTGACTACCGAAATGACAGGTGGGAGGAGCTGTTAGAATCCATTGAGCCTGGAGGTGACGAGCTTTGGCGAATCACTAAAAGACTCAAAGGAAAGAAGACAGCTCCCTCACCCATTCACGGAGAGCGCGGAGTATGCTACTCCCCCGCCGACAAAGCGTTGGCTTTTGCTGACACGATGGAACGTCAGTTTCAACTTAACGTTGACGACAATGACGACATCGATCGCGATATGCTGCTCGAAGATCGTATCCTCAGGGAGGATGACGATGATGTCATTCGTCCGGCTTCTGTGGAAGAATTAAAGGGCTACATCAAGGCTGCAAAAGCCAAGAAGGCCCCGGGGGTTGACTCAATAACTAACAAGTTATTGAAGAAGCTCCCGGAAAACTGCGTCATGAGCCTTTTGAGCATCATCAACAGCTCTCTGGCTCTAAGATACTTCCCCAGAAGGTGGAAACATGCGATCGTCGTCATGCTCCCAAAACAGGGGCAGAACCGGCTCTTCCCGCAGAATTATCGCCCGATTAGTCTGCTCTCGTCAGCGGCTAAGCTGGCTGAAAGAGTCGTACTTCAAAGGCTCAACGAAGAAGTTGAGGACCGAAATGTTCTGCCTGATGAGCAATTCGGCTTCAGGAGAGAACATTCCACTGAGTTGCAGGCTCTGAGACTGGTCGAAAACACCATCGCGGAGTTAAATAGGAATAAAAAAGTCCATTTAGTCCTACTAGATATTTCGAAGGCCTTCGACCGCGTTTGGCATGAAGGCCTTCTTCACAAACTAATCGCATTCGACCTGCCTCGGGGCCTGATCCGGTGGATTGGGTCTTTCCTGAAAGACAGAACATTTCAGGTTAGAGTAGAGGGCTCTCTGTCTGACAACAGAGAGATCCTCGCTGGAGTGCCACAGGGGGCCGTGCTCTCTCCCACGTTATATTCTCTTTACACCAGCGACCTTCCGAGGTCCGAGCATGTGAAGGTATCCCTCTACGCCGATGACACGGCTCTCCTCTCATCTTCCATGGGTCGGGAGCTCGGGATCGTCTATATGCAACGTGCATTGGGCGACCTCGAGCGCTGGTACCTCGAGTGGAAGATCCGAGTGAATCCGGATAAAACTCAGGCAATAACCATGGGAAGAACGATAGCTTCTCCGGCCATGAAAGTGAGAATCTCTGGAAGGGAGATTGATTGGCAAGCGCGGGTCAAGTACCTAGGTCTTATTATAGACCGTAGGCTCACCTGGAACCCGCACCTGTTAAGCGTGAAGGCAAAGATCCAGGGTCGGGTGGCAAACCTGTACCCTTTGATCAATAGAAGATCTAAGCTGAGCCTAAAGAACAAAATCACGATCTATAACATGATGTTCAAGTCTGTCATCATGTATGCTTCAGGCGTTTGGGGACAAGCGGCTCCGACTAACATCTCCATCTTGGAGACTTTACAAAATAAAATTTTACGGATGATTGTGAATGCTCCGTGGTTCGTGCGGAATGAAGCCATCCGCAGAGATTTGAAGCTGCCTTCCATTCAGCAGTCCATTCAGTCGAGGAATCGGCGAGTTTTAGATTATGCTGAAACTCACGAAAATCCTTTAGTCAGGGAAGCTATAGATTACGCTGTAGACGACCCCTCCCGATATAGAAGGCCCGGACACTCTGCCGTATGAGGCCCCTATGTCCTCCGTTAACAGATGAATAATATCTTCATCTATCTCACCCCAGCCAGGTAGGGGTATAACGCGAAGGGCGGTATGGATGTCTAAGGACTTTCATGCCACCATCAAACATCAGTTGTGACCCATTTGTCTTTCTGACAAACTTCAGTTAAAAGGGGAAGGAGGCCAGGCTTCAACCTGAATAAAATCAAGATGGATTACGTCGTCATTTTGTCTAATGTCACATTGAGATCCGTCAAAGTGACAAGTTATAAATTTTCGCTGCGAAAATTTCGATAATTTTGGTGTTATAGTTGATGATTAGTCAACCACCGGTAGTAGTTCTCTCGTGTTAGTTGTGTGCGTGTTGTAGTGCGCAAGAACCCCCAACACTTCTGGTGAGTACGTTTAAATTTATCCTTTTCGTGATTGTTCATTGTGCTCACGTCAGACAAGTGTCAAACTCCGTCCAAAAAACCTCATAGCAGCATGGAGGATCTGCTTCGCGGTCTGGCTGGCAGGGAAAAAGCCGAGATTGTTAGCATTGTATGCCAATTAATCTCGTGCTTCGGCCTGAGCTAGTCGGATTTGCATGGCAGCGCATTGCCGGTCCCTGGGGTCAGCCGTCAAATTTTGACGGATGAAAATCAGGGAGTGGCTAATGCCCAAACCGAAAGTGAGATTTCACTAAAAGATTCTGACAATGAAAGTAACCTTTCCTTCTCCTCCACTTCAAAGAAAAGAAGAATCACAGATGATTTTCCTCCACTCCCGGACGTGTCCAGCCGCAAGGTAAACGAGTGGATCAGAAAGGAAAAGCCCAGGAAGTTGAAAAAAATTTCCAAAAAAGCAGTCATCGATAATGTCAAATCTGAGGCTCGGAATTATTATTCCGAGTCCGAAGCTTCGTCACGCCCAGTTACGAGAAGTCGGGCACGCGGGGTGGCCACACCTCAAATCAACAATAACAACGACGTCAATGAAATGGACACCAGTCCAAATCAACAAAACGATAGTTCCACTGAAGGTTCCGAACATACTGTCAGAACCTTTCAGGACCTGGAGCCTGGCTCCCCCGCTCCAACTAGGCAAAACGAACAACCCACTGCCACAGCCACTTCCAAGAAGGTGAAAATCCCTCCGATTGTCGTTCGTCAGAAAGACAAATGGGTAAAACTAATTAAGACAGCAGCTGAGCAGAAGATCAACTTCTCCAAAGCTGTGAACTTACACGATGGTATTAAGGTTCAGCCTGTGACCCCTGACGATTATCGTCGGTTGTCAAGGCTTTTGGTGACGGAAAATATTCCGCACCACACTTATTCACTTCCTGAAGACCGGCAAATCCGCGCCGTCTTCAGGGGCGTCCCAGAGCACTTCACGATCGATGATATTCGTGAGGAGCTTGAATCCAAAGGCTTTGACCTAACTTCGGTCACGCGCATGAAGCGTGCCGGAAAGCCAATGCCAATGGTCCTTGCCCTGGTCAATAGAGACCAGAAAAATATCTTTGAGGTTACCGATCTCTTGAGTGTGAAGGTTCAGGTCGAACCCCAGCACCCCAAAACTTCGGTGGGTCAGTGCCATCGCTGCCAGCGCTTTGGCCACTGCCAAAAGAACTGCATGGCAGTTCCGATATGCGTCAAATGCGCAGGCAGGCATCTCACCAGCGCCTGTAAAAAATCAAGGTCTGATCCCCCGAAGTGCAACAATTGTAAAGGGGGCCATACAGCTAATTATAGAGGATGTCCAGAATTTCCTAAGACTCAAAAGTCAAAAACAAAAGGAAAGCAACCAGCTAAAAAGCCAGTCCCTTCAGGAAGACCTGCGGGGTCTGGACGTGTCCAGGAAGGGGTCAGTTTTGCTAGAGCTGCATCCAAGGGTGCCAGCAGCTCTGCAAGGCCCGCTCCTTCTCGACCAGAGCCCTCATCTCAGTCTCAGGGGGCTTCAGACATCTGCGCCGCTTTGGAGCAGATGAAGCAACTATTCACCAAATTCCCCGTGCTCGAAAAAATGTTCACGGTGAATACAAACGTGTTGACTGGTACTGCTAATGTCTAGACAACCGACATTGCCTAGATCTTTGAAGATAGTCTTTTGGAATGCCAATGGCTTTCTTCCCAAAAAACTTGACTTCGAGAATTTTCTCGTAGAACATAACATCGATGCGGCTCTAATCCAAGAGACGCATCTGAGGAACGAATCCGTTGTCATTCCAAATTACGAGTTCTTCCATAGAGAACGTATTGGACGTGCTGGTGGGGGAGTTGGCATTCTTGTCAAACGATCCCTCCAGTGTGTCCTATACGGCATTGACAGTGCTCGGTTACGCGGAACTGAGGCCGTAGGGGTGGAAATTCGACTGAGGCGGGGTTGTCACAGATTAATCTCTGTCTATAACCCTCCGACTAATCTTTTACTCCCAGAATCACTGGATGAATTGCTGATGGGTAGTGATATTCCGACAATTGCTGCTGGCGACTTCAATGCCAAGCACGGACTATGGAGCAGAGCTACCAATCGAAACGGCCGAGCGCTCCATGCGCATGCTGACAGACATGAATATCTCGTGTTGGGACCAGGTGAACCTAGGTTCTATCGCGGGCAGTATAGGCCTGACGTACTGGACATCGCGCTTCTCAGAAACGTCACTCTGACCAGCGAAATTTACGTTCAGTCGGAACTGGACTCCGATCATAATCCAGTAATCCTGGTATTGGGTGATGAACTTCCTTTCCCTGATTATTGCATGAGATATAAGACGGATTGGGATGTCTTCACAGCTCAGCTCGGAGAGATGCGCGCTCCTCCTGAGGGTCTCCGCTCTCCCAACGAACTCGACGCGGCAGTCCACGGCTTCGAGACCTCTGTGAATGATGCCTTTCGGACGGCCACCTCCAGTGAGGAGTGTCCGCAGAAGAGCTACAATGAGTTTCCCCCTCGTATCAAAGCCTTGATACGAGAGAGAAACCGCCTGAGAAGGCTCTATCAGCGAACACTCTTCCCAGGAGACAAAACAGCGACAAACAGGATGGCCAATCAAGTAAAACAGGCCATCATTGACTACCGAAATGACAGGTGGGAGGAGCTGTTGGAATCCATTGAGCCTGGGAGTGACGAGCTTTGGCGAATCACTAAAAGACTCAAGGGAAAGAAGACAGCTCCCTCACCCATTCACGGAGAGCGCGGAGTATGCTACTCCCCCGCCGACAAAGCGTTGGCTTTTGCTGACACGATGGAACGTCAGTTTCAACTTAACGTTGACGACAATGACGACATCGACCGCGATATTCTGCTCGAAGATCGGGTTCACCGCCTCCTCAGGGAGGATGACGATGATGTCATTCGTCCGGCTTCTGTGGAAGAATTGAAGGGCTACATCAAGGCTGCAAAAGCCAAGAAAGCCCCGGGGGTTGACTCAATAACTAACAAGTTGTTGAAGAAGCTCCCGGAAAACTGCGTCGAGAGCCTATTGAACATCATTAACAGCTCTCTGGCTCTAAGATACTTCCCCAGAAGGTGGAAACATGCGGTCGTCGTCATGCTCCCAAAACAGGGGCAGAACCGGCTTTTCCCGCAGAATTATCGTCCGATCAGTCTGCTCTCGTCGGCGGCTAAGCTGGCTGAAAGAGTCGTACTTCAAAGGCTCAACGAAGAAGTTGAGGACCGGAATGTTCTGCCTGATGAGCAATTCGGCTTCAGGAGAGAACATTCCACTGAGTTGCAGGCTCTGAGACTGGTCGAAAACACCATCGCGGAGTTAAATAGAAATAAAAAAGTTCATCTAGTCCTACTAGACATTTCGAAGGCCTTCGACCGCGTTTGGCATGAAGGCCTTCTTCACAAATTAATTGCGTTCAACCTGCCTCGGGGCCTGATCCGGTGGATTGGGTCTTTCCTGAAAGACAGAACATTTCAGGTTAGAGTAGAGGGCTCTCTGTCTGACAACAGAGAGATCCTCGCTGGAGTGCCACAGGGGGCCGTGCTCTCTCCCACGCTCTACTCCCTTTATACCAGCGACCTTCCGAGGTCCGAGCATGTGAAGGTATCTCTCTACGCCGATGACACGGCTCTCCTCTCACCTTCCATGGGTCGGGAGCTCGGGATCGTCTATATGCAACGTGCATTGGGCGACCTCGAGCGCTGGTACCTCGAGTGGAAGATCCGAGTGAATCCGGAAAAAACTCAGGCAATAACCATGGGAAGAACGATAGCTTCTCCGGCCATGAAAGTGAGAATCTCTGGAAGGGAGATTGATTGGCAAGCGCGGGTCAAGTACCTAGGTCTTCTTATAGATCGTAGGCTCACCTGGAACCCGCATCTGTTGAGCGTAAAGGCAAAAATCCAGGGTAGGGTGGCAAGCCTGTACCCTTTGTTAAATAGAAATTCCAAGTTAAGCCTAAAGAATAAAATTACGATCTATAACACGATGTTCAAGTATGTCATCATGTATGCTTCAGGCGTTTGGGGACAAGCGGCTCCGACTAACATCTCCATCTTGGAGACTCTACAAAACAAAATTCTACGGATGATTGTGAATGCCCCGTGGTTCGTGCGGAATGAAGCCATCCGCAGAGATTTGAAGCTGCCTTCCATTCAGCAATCCATTCAGTCGAGGAATCGGCGAGTTTTAAATTATGCTGAATCTCATGAAAATCCTTTAGTCAGGGAAGCTATAGATTACGCTGTAGACGACCCCTCCCGATATAGAAGGCCCCGACACTCTGTCGCATAAGGCCCCTATGTCCTCCGTTAACGGATGAATAATATCTTCATCCATCTCACCCCAGCCAGGTAGGGGTATACAGCGAAGGGCGGTATGGATGTCTCAGGACTTTCATGCCACCAACAAACACCAGTCATGACCCGTTTGTCTTTCTGACAAACACCAGTTAAAAGGGGAAAGGAGCCAGGCTTCAACCTGCATGAAATCAAGATGGATTACGTCATTTTGTCTAGAAGTGACGTTAGCTGTCAAACTAACATACAGAATATTTTTCGCTGCGATAATTTCGAAGTTTTTTTCCACAAATACGACTATTTCTGGTGGATGATCAGCCATTCACCGGTAGTTACATATCTCCTATTAGTAAGTGCGTTGGTTGTAGTGCGCAAGGACCCTCCAGACTTCTGGTGAGTGCGTTCAAACTATCACTTTCACGAAACTGTTCATCGCCTACCCTTGGGATATCAAAGGGTGTGAGTTTTTCGACAGCAGTATGGAGGAACTGCTTGACAGCCTGATGGCCAGGGACAAGGGTGAAGTAATTACCTTCATGGGTTTATTGCTTGATCGCTTGGGCCTGAGTCCATCAGAACTGCTAAGAGGCAGCCCCGTGGCGGCAGTTCGGGAGCCCTCTGGTCCTCTACCAGGGGCCAAGGAGCTTCTCGAGCGTCCGTCACGGAATGTATCCTCCAGATATACTCCCGTCGGCACCACCCTCTCTGCTCAATCTGAGACGAACAACGACAATTCGATCAAGCCTCAAGAACCGGCCAACAAAAAGCGTCGCCTTCCAGAAGAGTTTCCTCCTCTTCCATCCAAACCAGTCGCTCCAGTAAACAAAAATACCGACAACAAGCCCAAAAAAGTGGCTAAAAAGATGTCAAAGCTCCGGGACGAAGCCAAGAACGACAATTCAGAGTTGGAACTCTCAACAACAGAGTCTTCCGTCGAAGGTGACCATGAAATGTTGGTTGACGACAATAGGTCTGAAAAATCGATTTCGACTATACAGGGTAGCCCAAAACAGCCATCCCGAAATCTAAATCAGGTTGAAAACCCCAACGATCAGGGAACTAGCTTCCCTCTCCCTCCGCGTCCTGAGGTGCCCCAAAGCACCAGAAAAACACGCGTTCCTCCAATTGTCGTTCGCCAGAAGGACAAGTGGGTTCAATTCACAAAGCTGGCTGCCTTCATAAAGTGAACTTTACCAAGGCAGTAAACATGGCTGACGGCATCAAGGTTCAGCCTTCTTCGGCCGAGGACTACAGGAGTATGTCCAAACTATTGGTGAGGGAAAAAATTCCCCACCACACGTATACCTTACCTGAAGACAGGCAAATCAGAGCCGTCTTCAGAGGAGTCCCGGAACATCTGGTGACCGCTGACATCGAGGACGCCTTGGTTGAAAAAGGTTTCCAACCATCATCCGTCACCAGGATGATGCGAGGAAATCGACCGCTCCCCCTGGTTTTGGTTCAAGTGAATCAAAATCAGAAGCATATTTATAACATCCGGGATCTCCTTAACGTTAAAGTTAAGGTTGAGCCCCAACACCAAAAAACACTGGTAGGGCAATGTCACCGATGTCAGCGGTTCGGGCATAGCCAACGGAACTGTCTAGCTATTCCCATTTGCGTCAAATGCGCCGGTAGACACCTTTCAGGTGAGTGCAAGAAGCCACGAGCAGATCCGCCCAAGTGCAATAATTGCAAGGGTGTGCATACTGCAAACTACCGCGGATGTCCTGAGTTCCCCAGGGTTCGCAGGAGGACCAAAGTAGCTTCAAATGCCCCCCGAAGTGCACCCACACCTGGAAAGCATCCTGCCGGAGCATCTGGCACACGCCCGGGAATGAGCTACGCAGGAGCGACCAAGAGCGGTAACACCTCCGCCAGGCCGACCGAGGCGCCCAGTAGTCCCCGCCCGTCGAAGGTTAGTGACATCTGTTCCGCTCTGGACCAGATAGAGAAACTCTTCATTCAGTTCCCCGTACTCGAAAAGATGTTTACGGTGAATACCAACGTGCTAACTGGAACCTGTTAATGGCTAGACAACCAACATTGCCTAGTTCTCTTAAGGTTGTATTTTGGAATGCCAACAGTATTTCAAACAAGAAATTAAATTTTGAGAATTTTCTAATACAACAAAACATCGATGTTGCACTGGTGCAGGAAACCCACCTGCACAATGAACCTTTTGGTATTCCAAACTACCGTTTTTACCACAGAGAACGCGTTGGACGTGCTGGAGGAGGGGTTGGCATTTTTGTCAAACGTAATCTTCCTCACGTACAATTCGGCATTGACTCGGATCAGTTACATGGCACGGAAGCCGTGGGCGTTGAGCTCCAACTGAGAAGAGGTCGTCATAGACTAATCTCAGTTTACAACCCTCCGCGGAATCGTCTACTCCCAGAATCACTGGATGAACTGCTGATGTCGACAAATACCCCCACAATAGCTGCTGGTGACTTCAACGCCAAGCACAATCTGTGAAGCAGACTCACCAATGCGAACGGCCGAGCGCTCCATGCGCATGCTGACAGGCATGAGTATCGAGTGATGGGTCCAGATGAGCCCACGGTTTACCGTGGGGATTTGAGGCCTGACGTTCTTGATATCGCACTGCTCAGGAACGTCTCCATGTCTTGCAAAGTGTACACTTTGTCGGAACTTGACTCAGATCATAATCCAGTCATCCTGATGCTGGGTGATAATTCCCCTCCCCAAGAGTATCGTATGAGATCATCCACGGATTGGGAAGCCTTCAAGGCTCACCTAGTGGAGACACGTACAGACCGTGAGGCGCTTCAAACTCGCAACGGTCTCGACGCGGCAGTGGCAGATTTCGAATTGTCTGTGAACAACGCTTTCCGCGCAGCCACAACCAGGACAGAGTGTCCTTTGCGGAGCTACAATGAGTTTCCTCCCAGGATAAAGAACCTTATCCGGGAGAGAAATCGACTCAGACGAGTTTATCAGCGGACTCTCTACCCTGGAGACAAGGCTGCGGCTAGCAGGATGGGCAACCAGGTTAAACAGGCCATCACTGACTATAGAAACGAGAGGTGGAGCGAGTGTTTGGAATCGCTCGAACCTGGGGATGACGAGTCATCCGCAGGCTCGAGAAGAGGGAAACCGCTCCCCCCCCTCTTCACGGACAGCGTGGCATCTGCTACTCCCCCGCCGAGAAGGCGTTGGCCTTTGCAGACACAATGGAGAGTCAGTTTCGACTTAAAGTTGATCCGGATGATGATATTGACCGTGATATCCGGCTGGAACACCGGGTTCGGCGCATCCTTAGGGAAAATGATGACGACGTGATCCGTCCAGCTTCAGAGGAAGAACTGAAGGGGTACATTAGGGCCTCCAAACCCAAGAAGACTCCGGGAATTGATTCAATCAAAAACAGGTTGTTGAAACAGCTTCCGGAGAACTTCATCAGATACCTGCTGGACATTATCAACAGCTCAATCACTCTCAGATACTTCCCTCGAAGATGGAAGCATGCCGTAGTTGTCATGATTCCGAAACAGGGCCAGACCCTGCTGTTTTCCCAGAATCATCGTCCGATTATTATGCTTTGCTCAACGGCTAAGTTGGCTGAACGTGTTGTGCTGCAAAGGCTAAAAGAAGAAGTTGAAGACCGAAATGTTGTGCCTGACGAACAATTCGGCTTCAGGAGGGCACACTCCACCGAGCTGCAGGCCCTGAGACTGGTCGAAAACTCCATCTCAGAGATGAACAACAGGAAGACAGTCCATCTCGTCCTCCTGGATATTTCGAAAGCCTTCGACCGAGTCTGGCACGAAGGCCTGCTACAAAAAATGCTCGATTCCGATCTGCCTTGGGGTCTGGTCCGGTGGATTAGGTCCTTTCTGAAAGGCAGAACATTTCAGGTCCGAGTTGAAGGAATCTTGTCTCCCGTCAGGGAAATCGAAGCTGGAGTGCCTCAGGGAGCTGTGCTGTCTCAACTACTGTACAGCCTTTACGTGAGCGACCTTCCGAGGTTCGATCACGTGAAGGTTTCCCTGTACGCCGATGAAACGGCTTTCCTCGCTTCTTCCATGGGTCGGGCGTTGGGGGTCGTCTACATGGAACGCGCATTGGACGACCTCGAACGCTGGTACCTTGACTGGAAGATTCGACTGAATCCAGAAAAAACTCAGGCGATAGACTTGGGGAGACGTACAGTTTCTCCAGATACAAGGGTCAGGATTTCAGGCAGGGAGATCGAATGGCAAACGCGAGTCAAGTACCTAGGTCTTTGGGTAGATCGCCGACTCACCTGGGCAAATCACATTGATTATATCAAGAGCAAAGTGCAGATGAGGATAGCTAAACTCTATCCTCTGGTCAATAGAAATTCAAAACTCAATCTTAAAAATAAGATTTTACTATACAACACGATGTTCAAGCCTGTCATCATGTATGCTTCAGGTGCTTGGGGACAAACCGCCCCGTCAAACCTCTCCATTTTGGAAAGGTTGCAAAATAAACTTCTCAGGATGCTGGTGAATGCTCCATGGTTCGTGCGGAATGAAGCCATCCGCAGAGATTTGAAGCTGTTAACTATACGGCAGTCCATTCAGTCGAGGAATCAGAGAGTTTTCGAGTCAGCGGAAACTCATGATAACCCATTAGTTAGGAAAGCTGTAGATTACACTATAGATGACCCCACTCGATTCAGAAGGCCCCGTCGCTCGGTTGAGTGAAGGCCCCATGACGTCTGTTAAAATGAACAGTTTGTTCATCAAATACCCCAGTCAGGAAGGGGTACACAAGCGGCATAGAGGTCATTGACCTTTATGTCGCCACGTTATGAACCATTCGTCCTCCTGACGAATCTCAGTTGACAGGGTAAGAGAAAAAATTTCCAACCTGATGAAAGTGAAGATGACTATGATCATTTTGTCTTCAATCGAGGACCGCCTGCCCGGTACTGACGATGCCCAATAGGCTGAAACAGCTGTCTACCGGTGGCTCTTTGATTGAAATTAATATGGGAATGAACAAAAAGTAATGAAAGAGTTGTGTCTACGGCAATTTTATATCCATATGCCAAATTTTATGCAACTAGGATAAAGTAAACGTTTTGCTTATTTTTGACAGATATCCCCCTTATTTTAAAAAACAAGTTCGGTTAATGGTCATCAATTCATGTATACATAACAAACTCATCATGGAGTTTAACTTTTACGATAACTTTTTACTTATACGGACATTTTTAGAGAGAAATTAAAAATTTGCTTTAAAAATTTCAACATGACTGGTGCAAAGTTTCAATCACTTGGCTATTTTCTCAAAGATACCTTCGATTTCGAAAAAGCAGAGGCAACTAAAAAAAAATTCAAATAATCTCGATAGAACTATTATTATTATAAATTTTAAACAACAATAATATTATAGGAAATACAAATGGGTACAAAAAATTACTTATTGATCTAAATGAGGTTGTCAAACACTATAGCCTACATTTCAGTATGTCTTCCTCAACGTTCAATACAAATTATGGTCCTTCTACTGACATCTGTAACTGCATTTTTGATAAATCGGGGATTTATATTTGTACAGCACTCGCGAATGGTGTTTTCCAGATGTTGTATGTCAGTAAATGATCTACTTCGTTACACTTTTTGTTTCAGGTAACCCCACAAGAAAAAGTCTAAAGGCGTCAAGTCGGGTGATCTAGGTGGCCAATATAATGTTCCCAGTTACGTCCAATAACTTTGCCTCTGAACATTTGTTGGAGGGACTGTTTTACAGTAACCGTGTGATGTATTGGTGCGCCACCAAGCTGATATAATAGGTCGTATTTGATATTTGAAGGCATATTATCTAAAACTTTCACTAACCTCATTATTTAAAAGGTTGAGATAACCGACGGATGATAAATTTTACCTAAAGAAAAATGGCCCAATTATTTGGTCGTTAAGTATCCCACACCATTAGTTTTGAAGGAATACTGATTACCACATTCAACTGTGAAATTGGGATTTTCTTGGGCCCACCATCGGCAATTTTGAGAACTTACCGTTCCATTTGAAGAGAACGTTACCTCATTTGTCCATAAAATTTTATACGGAAACTTTACATTTTTTCTCTCTCTCCTTGAAACCAGAATGAAAACCCCAAACGGACATCAAAATCTCGTTCTTTTAATGTGTTAATAAATTTTGGCTTGTAAGGCCAAACTTTATTCTTTAAGAAAAATTTTCTAACACTTTCTTTCTAGTAATCAGTATTTTTCATAATATC
Source organism: Leptinotarsa decemlineata (assembly GCF_025532065.1). Classification (NCBI taxonomy): domain Eukaryota; kingdom Metazoa; phylum Arthropoda; class Insecta; order Coleoptera; family Chrysomelidae; genus Leptinotarsa; species Leptinotarsa decemlineata. Next base: position 220,352 of record NW_027412560.1, read on the forward strand.
GGTTATGCTCGTTTGCCCGTGTTCAATAACTTTTAAACAAATGTTAAGTTGGGCCTCCTCATCATATTTACTTGGAGCGTGCTTTTTCTTAAATTAATTTGCTACGGATCCTGTTTCTCTGAATTTCGACATTATCCTTGACACAGTAGGATGTTGAACATTTTTTCCTGGATGCCGTTCATTAAAAATGTTAGCTACTTGCCGGTATGGTGTATTCTCACCACATATTAAAACTATTTCTATTCTTTCCTGAAGAGACAACATTATTGCAACAATAACTGTTAAAAATTTGTCAAGACTTACTTAGAAATTTTATTCAACGTGATTAAGCATCCTTACCGCCCTAGTTAGTGTTTATAAATAATCTGTAAATACTGAATATTGAAATTTTAATGCAATTTCAACTCTAGTAATTTTATTAATACTTATTGCAGTTTTTGAGTTGTGCCTGCTTTTTCAAACTTGAAGGTACTGACGTTTGTTTAAGAAAATAGCCAAGTGATTGAAACTTTGCACCAGTCATGTTAAAATTTTTATAGCACATTTTTAATTTCTCTCTAAAAATGCCCCCCATTTTTGGAATGTTGTGTCCACGAATTGTTTCATTTGTGATTTGTATCATGCACACTTGATGAAATATCTATTTGTATTTATATCCTGGACCCGGATGTCACGCAGGTAGCTATAGCTGCCTACGTACTCATGCTAGATGTAGCCTGGGAGTAGCAGATTACAGCAGGTTCTGGGCCTTCCCCCACCACTATGACGTATTAATTGCTTTTTTCTGTTGTTGTTTAGTAACATCAAGGCGATGTGACCTTGAAGGGTCTGATGCAAGGATCGTTCCGAATTTTTTTTTTCATATAAGATTTTTGTGTGTGTGTGTGTGTGTGTGTGTGTGTGTGTGTGTGTGTGTGTGTGTGTGTGTGTGTGTGTGTGTGACATAGTGACGTAATTACATTTGATTGGTGTGTGTGTGTGTGTGTGTGTGTGTGTGAGAATGCACGGTACAGGGTTTCATCATGTGCTTGTCTATGTACAAACATACGTCTGCATACTTCGAAGATCCTTCAAGTAATGAATGTTCCATCGGTGTGAGCCCACCAAGTTAGTAGTGGTGTGACGTCACAGCAGCATCCGTCTAACGGTAAGAGAGCAAGATGTTCACTCCACGACGTGTGGCTGAGTAATGCGTATTCATCGGTCTGCCCTCACCTATCCCGATGCGATGAAGGCTGTGACGTAACGCATCGCTTTAGCCCCGCTATCGATGGTGACACGCAGGCGGCCGAGGACTGTCTCCCTAACGTCTACCCTCTACGAAAGCGCAACGACCACTGCCTGTTCGTATCGACATCTGTTATCGCATCCAGTTGGGAGGTGGGCTTGGCTGTGATGTCAGGCATCTCTAGTGGGTAGCAACTAGCGATGTGAACCTTTCACGATTTCATGGTGGGGGTGACTCGCACTGTTTAATATGAAAGAAATGCCTGGCCCACTATGAAATCAGTAGACGAATATATCTGCAGCAGTTAGCAATTGGTAGAGTGTTATTCAGTTCGTAATAGAAGGAAGACGGTGAGTGTATTTGTCTGTTGGAAATTGTTTATATTTTCATACATATTTTTATCATGTCCGTTTCAAAAGTAGATTTGAATAAAATTAATAATTTGATTGTACAGGAGGTTGAAATACTAGAGCAAAAGGCCTTATCTTCATTGCCAATTGATGAAGTGTACATAATTAAAAATATGTCAACTTATTCTACACGATTTGGTAAATCAATTTTATTAACTTTGTAACAACTTAACTTGTATCAATTCATCGGGTGGTAAATATACGATGACGTATTTAGGACAGAGCCCACAAAGTTTTGCTGGCACGCGATCTCTAGTCAAATTCAATATGATTGAAAAATAATTGTAATTATTCATAGTTAATTTCTTCAGGTCATAGCCCACAAAGTTTTGCTGGTATGAAAACGTGAACTCTAGTCAAATTCAATATGATTAAATAATAATAGTAATTATAGTGAATTTCTTTTTGTTTTAATAATATTCATATATTAGATGATAATTATATGGAAATATAAACATTACTAACTTAGTTGAATACACTCACTTTGTAACTACAAGTAAAATGGGAATGTGAGTATTATATCATGAAAACAAGTTGGAGGTTGCTAATTGTTTTTTTTATTCGATTTCAGTTCCACCATTCAAAGATGTGGATGCAGTATGCAAGTCAAGATTGGATCGACGTTGTAGATCTTAAATCATCGGTTCAACATTTGTGGTCTAAATTGAAGGTGTTGGGTGATGGAGCCGAACATGAAAGCGTTTATGATATGAATGTATGCTATGATGAAAAACAAATTGAATTATGTCTTCGTGATGCTGAGAACTATCGGAGTGGTGCAGAAGTTTGTAACAAATTTTTGGATAATGAATTGGAACTGTGGCAACTTTGTGAGGTTATGATTGAACTGAACCTGAGAAGATTCCTGTATAGCCTCCAACCATACTTGCCAGAATGGATTATTCATCACTTTGAATTGAATGATGAAAATCGAGAGGAAATTGAAGGTGGTCGCGAAAATGATGACTATGAGGAAGAAGTTATTTTAGATAGTCTGTATGCTCCTGGAAATCATAAATAATGTCAAATGAAAAACTTTGTATTATTTTCATGTTTTATTTATTTAAATCCTATTATATACAATAGAAAATGATTACAAAACAATAAATATGATATATATGAATTAGAAAAAAATTACAATACATGTTATAAGTCAGTAACAAATGAAAAAAAATCATAAAGCAGTACATGATAGAGTGGAAAAATGAAATAGTATCAATAATTTGAAGAGTGTCAATATCTGCTGTGAACTGAACCATCCAATGCATATACTTTAGTTTTGTCTGGAAACTTGGTCTTCCTCGTCTCAAACTCAATCTTCATATCAATAGTTGATGTTTTTGTTGCATTTGGTTGATGGGAACAATCGATGACGAATAGTGGATTCTCTCTAAATTGTCCAATGTCCATCAGAGGTTCACTCATATCTTTATCATAATAACTTCGCTGGAAACTCTCAAAAGCATAATAAGCAGGAGCATCAAGTTTTTTATCGAAATTCAAATTCCAACGATCATATGGATAAACTTCAGAATACAAGTATACTCGAATACTATTGATATCAGCAGTTGTGAATTTTGTAATATCTTGTGTTCTATATTCAGATGTGATAGTTCTTTGGAATTCGATGATGACAAAACGAGGAGTTTCCAGAGCGTTAGTTGTTTTGATGGCCCATATGTCTGAAGAAGTCCCACGTAATGATGGTAGTTCATAGAGGTCCCACATACGATAAGCCAACTTGATTTTGGCATTCAGACCGCTTTTGTTTATTCTACTCAAAAGTTTGAGCTTGTGTTTATTATCTGGTACAATATGTCTTATTTTCCATTCGATTTTATTTATTTCCAAATCAGCACCAACTTCACCTATATATGAGTTTTTGAATGATCGAGCGATAATCAAAATCAATTCCTGTTTGGCATTCAAGATACTTTTGTTGTAATCTTCAGCAAAACCCATCAAATATTTCAGTGGTAGTTTTCCACTAAAAACATGACTGTTTGTATCCAAGATATCTTGTTTCAATTGTGAAAGTCCCCAGCCAGATGTCAATAATGTGTTAGCATGTGATTGTCCAAATGATATCATGGTTTTCATTGTAGATGTTATCCCAGGTTTTCTAACAACAGCTACTTGTTCACCACCCATTTCGTAACGAATTTCATGAAAAAGAAATGCAATTGCATTATTCGAGAGATAGCATGTTTTCGCTACATCTTTCGGGGTGAATTTACCTCCTATGTAAATGAAGCTCTCGGCAATATCTAGTATAACATCTTGATTATTGATTGCAATTCTATTTCATCCGAATTCCTGAATAGCGGTGATCCGTAGGGCTCATATGTGCGCTCATGTAAACTAATGAGAGAATGATCGAGCACTGGTTCATCGAATATATTCAACTTGTCACTGTTTGTTTCGAGCACCATTGTTATTTTCTCACTTTCAATCCAATTGATTTCAAAAGTTTAAGATCACTCACAAACAGAGCGTTATGTGCTAACTGTTTAGCATACAGTTGTGGAATGAGCTTCTTTTTATGCACACTTTTCTTTTTATGCACACTTTTCTTTTTGATAGTGCAGCTCGTTTTGGTTTGTTCAATACGATTTTGTCTATTGTGAATAAAACCCATATCGATAGTTATTCGATTTTCTTCAATTCCAAAATAATGAAAATCTCTTCTTCACTTCCAAAATCGATAAGGTTATTTTTTTCATCCAACATACGCACTGTAATGTTGTGAATCAATTGACGACCTTTTGGACTGACAGGCATATATATATATAATACTGTGTGGTTCTTTAGTAAGATTGTATCCAGGTTCAACATCAATATGGAATGAGAAAAGAATGTGGAATTCTCCACCATTTATATATGAACCAGATATTATATTGTAATCTAAGCGGATAAGTCTCACAGTTGTAATGTTTATTGGTAATGAGGATTCATGTATCTGATTTGGTGGAAATATGTCATGAGCGAACCCCATCATTTCTGCTGTAGAATTTGGATGTGTCAGATCAATTCCATATTTGGATCGCATTTCACATTTGAATGTATTATTATTGGCGTGTAGATAGAAAATATCATCTGCAACGATATCAATTGGTTTTTTATCATGAAACAATCTGAACATGATATGTTTCTGTATGACTGCATTGATCTCTTCTATTTCGTAAGCACCACATGGAATTTCAATTGTAAACTTTTGGAATATCGATGAGTTGTCATTACTGATTCTGAAACTCACTAAATTATCAGCTTCAGTTATATTATTGATTGTATTGCATCCATAGAATCCCAAAAGTCCTAATCCATAACGGCTGTTCCTATCCAATTCAACTGGTGGAAAAAAATCCGCACTCAAGACACTTGTCCCGACAGCTTGTAGCTCGAACTTTCGTGACATGACTGATGAATATTTTGAAACACATTTCAATTTATTGTTGTGCACAGCAACAGCATATTTGAGACGATTGGTGTTGCATTGTAATAAATATAATTTTTATTGATACCGATATTCACATCCTCTATATTAAAAATACAACACATAGATTTTCGAGGTATAGGACCATCATTAACATCTGAATCTAAATTTTCATCGGGGTGGTATAACAATATCTATGTTTCATTATATCCATGTCATCTTGTAGATGTTTGGGTAACTTTTCCCAAACATATGCAATCTCATGTGCAACACATGCAAGTATCACTTCCTTGGGCATATTTGCAAGCATCACTTTATCAATTTTTTTCAAGGTACCATATTTTGAAAACATTCTAAGTGAAAACCCCATTCCCTTGATAGCCTCCCGATCCAGTTTTGGTGTTGTATCCATTTTTATTTGGAAAATTATTCAGAGAGAAACTGTAAGCACAAGTGACCACAGAGAACTGTATTAAATTTCTATTGACGATCATAGTTATATTTGATTTTTACATTCGAACATTTTCGAAAGAATCGAGTCAATTCCAATGGTGGGGGTAGATCTCCAGAACTATCGAAATATGCGACTTCTTTCCCGCATTTTTTATATGCCACCCAGTGTGTTCCTGGTCCACTTATTCCATCTAAATTAACAATAGATGTCTCGTTTTGTCTTGGACCTGAAGAGGGTAATCTGTCACGCATAAAAACACCACGAAAATGTGGAATTTTCAATTTTTGTGCATAATAACTGAGATCCAGATCAGTGAGAGGCCTCTGAGGTAGGGGTTCGATTAGTTTTTTGTTTTGTTTGCGGCCTTGTATGGTTTTAAATAAAGTCCTAAACCTTTACGGTACGGTTTGAGGTATATTCCACTTCCGCGTTTGCCCAATGCTACAGCCTCCATGGTTTTATTGTGGCGATTGGCTTCCATTAAAGCCGCTCTGCTGGCTTATGCTGAATTCACGGCCTTGGTAATACCAGCAGCGGCTCCCGCTAAACTCCCTAGTGCGGATAGTCCAGCAAAAATTGTTATCAATGGCAAAAGTCCACCGATCTTGGGAACAGGAATTATGCGTGGTGTGCGGATTTTCTTCTTTCCAGCGGCAGCTTTGAGGTATTTACGTGCCGCCTGCAATGCCACAGTGATAGCTTTTTTGCTATTATTCGTCGCAAATTGATCCCCACCAGCTTTCTTCAATACATTTCACACTTTATGAACTATCCCAGCACCAAATGCAACTTTTCTAATTTTATTTTTCTTCGTTTGTTTCCTCTTACTTTTTTTCTTATTGCTGCTACAACCCATGCCCATATGTCTTTTTGTTTTCATAATGTTGGTGACAAGTAATGCAGCTGCTCTTTCCCCAATACTCGCGTCCTTCGATTTAACCCTATCCCATTCAAGTTCTTTGTCGGCTAAATGTCTTGCTGCAAGATCGGATGGATGCTTAGAATATTGAATATCGTGTTTTTTGCATTCAATATCTAATTTATTGATTCCTAGATCATTGCGAGCTAAACGTTGTTTCAGTTTTGTACCCGGTTCACAGTATTGATAACCTCCGGGTAGATGTAATTCGAAAGGAAGTTTGTTTATTAAATCATTAAGAAAACCACAACCTCTTTTAATTTCATGATCACTTTCAATACGTCCGTATCGTTTGATGGTACACATTGAAATGAATAAGCTAATAACATTTATATAGTCTCCAACCACGGCACGATGCGCATTGTGAAACAGAAAGAAAAGTTTGCTGTAGATAATCTAGATTAGAAATTCGGGTGTGGATTTAATGGACAAAGGGTATTCAGACATGGTTCACTACTTCCATCATCAGTTCGAGGACTCATCATAGGACCTTCAAATTGTGGAAAGACGAATGCAATGATATCGCTATTAACACATCCACAAGGACTGAGATTTAGAAATGTGTATCTATATTCAAAATCACTCAATCAACCTAAATATCAGTACTTGCGAAATGTTTTGGAACCTATAAAAGGATTAGGTTTTAATACATTCAGCAATAATGCAGAAATAGTGAAACCCTCCGATGCTAAGCCTAATTCTGTTTTCATTTTCGATGATGTGATATGTGAAAAGCAGGATATTATTAGATCATATTTCTGTATGGGACGTCATAAGGATGTTGATTGTTTTTATCTCGCACAGACATATTCACGGGTACCCAAACAATTAGTGCGTGACAATACCAATTTCATTATAATGTTCAAATAAGATGAGACGAATTCACATCATATTTATTCAGATCATGTAACACCCGATGTAACATTCAAACAATTCCAATTGATGTGTGTTAAATGCTGGGAGGACCAATATGGATTTCTAGTCATTGATAAGGACAGAAAAATAGATGAAGTTAGATATCGCAAAGGATTCGATAGTTTTATATATCCATGATCTTGTTGTTCAAACTTATTCGATCACTGAATATTGTAGAGGTCACTTTATCAGCGAATTGAGCTATAATTTAAAAAGAGCATTATGAATACGAAAAATGATTCTGCAAATAAAAACAGTGAAATGAATTTGAAACGTCAACTAGTAGAGACAACAGAAGCTGTCAGGCAGAAATTCAACTTTATCAAGAATGATAATATTGAAAATCGTACGACACTTGAAAAAATGTATGAGCCCATAACGAAACCATTGAATGTTTTATCATCAAACGCTACTTCGAAATCATCAATGTTATCGTCAAACCATGGAAATGTTCAATCTACTTCAAATTATCCCATGAGTACCATGAGAGTATTCGAAACACCATCATCGTCCCACATCGATTCCTCGGATCATGACTCCTCACCTAATATGAATGAAAGTCGTGATGATGTTTTGGCGAAACATTTGAATAATGTTAAATCTAGAAATCCAGCATATGATGGAACATTTGGTGTACGTATGGATCCTATTACACAAAAGCTGAAAATGGAAAGTCTAGTGGTACATTTCAAAGATGGAAACATTTCATTTTGGGATGCTGATAAAGTGAAAAAATATGAATGCGCAGGTAGTCCAGACTTGTATGATATGATCTTTTTGAAGAATCCGCAAGATGTTGATAATGAAGAAACTCGTCAAGTATATTTCAAAATATTGAAAATAACGAATGCTCCATATAAACAATATCATCTGAAGAATGGTTTTAAAAACACAAATTCTAAAAAATTTCGTGAAGTTATCAAACCTCTATTACACTCACGACAATATCCAATAAGAAGTAGAAGTAAAATTGGTGGAGCACTCAAACGAAAGGAAATGGAGAAAACATATAATTCTAAACCTGTGAATTATGTGTACTGGAATCCACCGAAAGAGATAGTTGCTCGTTCACGACTATTGGTAGCTTCAAAGTCAGCTGAGCATACTGGACATGACGATGAAATAATTTCAATATTTGAAGAATTACGTGAAGAAGGTATAATATATTGACAAGTTGTTAATGAATTACATAGACCTGCAAGACGTAATTTTCGTAGGAGAATAACCACCATCAAAGGTTTTGCAGATCTATGGCAAATAGATCTAGCTGAACTACAACCTTATGCAAAAAGTAATAAAGGATACCGATATATACTTGTAGTGATTGATTGTTACTCAAAATATTTTTGGACTGTAGCAGTTAAAGATAAAACAGGTAGTACAATAACTAATGCAAGCCAACGAAAGGAAGCCAAATTTCCCCCCCCCCCCCAAACATATACAAAGCGATCAAGCGAAAGAATTTTTTGATAGAAGCTTCTCATCTCCCATGCGAGAATATAATATCAATCATTATCCAACATTCAGCACAAAGAAGGCGGCTATAGCAGAAAGAGTGATTCGTACAATGAAGGCATGGCTCTACAAGGAATTTTTGATATGAGGTCACCACAAATGGCTTGATATTCTTCCAACTATAACTAGTAGATATAACAATAAAGTTCATCGTACAATAGGTATGGCACCCATCAATGTTGATTCAACAACAAAATTGAAATTCAAAGGTATCAAAAGAATTGGAGGAAAACAAAGTAAACCCAAATTCCAATTGAATGATATTGTACGTATAAGCAAGCACAAAAATATTTTTGAAAAGTCTCACACTGCGAACTTTACCACGGAGCTCTTCAAGATTGTCAAAATTGATAAAACCACCCCCACGACCTATAATCTTGAAGATATGAATGAACAACCTATTAGAGGATGTTTTTACGAAGAAGAGTTATTACGGACCAAAAATCCTGACGTATATCTGATTGAGAAGGTGTTGAAGAAAAGAAAAAAATAAAGTATATGTAAAGTGGTTAGGCCTTCCTACACACGTAATCCATCTTGATTTTATTCAGGTTGAAGCCTGGCCTCCTTCCCCTTTTAACTGAAGTTTGTCAGAAAGACAAATGGGTCACAACTGATGTTTGATGGTGGCATGAAAGTCCTTAGACATCCATACCGCCCTTCGCGTTATACCCCTACCTGGCTGGGGTGAGATAGATGAAGATATTATTCATCTGTTAACGGAGGACATAGGGGCCTCATGCGACAGAGTGTCGGGGCCTTCTATATCGGGAGGGGTCGTCTACAGCGTAATCTATAGCTTCCCTGACTAAAGGATTTTCATGAGTTTCAGCATAATCTAAAACTCGCCGATTCCTCGACTGAATGGATTGCTGAATGGAAGGCAGCTTCAAATCTCTGCGGATGGCTTCATTCCGCACGAACCACGGAGCATTCACAATCATCCGTAAAATTTTATTTTGTAAAGTCTCCAAGATGGAGATGTTAGTCGGAGCCGCTTGTCCCCAAACGCCTGAAGCATACATGATGACGGACTTGAACATCATGTTATAGATCGTGATTTTGTTCTTTAGGCTCAGCTTAGATCTTCTATTGATCAAAGGGTACAGGTTTGCCACCCGACCCTGGATCTTTGCCTTCACGCTTAACAGGTGCGGGTTCCAGGTGAGCCTACGGTTTATAATAAGACTGCCTGAAGCCGAATTGCTCATCAGGCAGAACATTTCGGTCCTCAACTTCTTCATTGAGCCTTTGAAGTACGACTCTTTCAGCCAGCTTAGCCGCTGACGAGAGCAGACTAATCGGGCGATAATTCTGCGGGAAGAGCCGGTTCTGCCCCTGTTTTGGGAGCATGACGACGATCGCATGTTTCCACCTTCTGGGGAAGTATCTTAGAGCCAGAGAGCTGTTGATGATGCTCAAAAGGCTCATGACGCAGTTTTCCGGGAGCTTCTTCAATAACTTGTTAGTTATTGAGTCAACCCCCGGGGCCTTCTTGGCTTTTGCAGCATTGATGTAGCCCTTTAATTCTTCCACAGAAGCCGGACGAATGACATCATCGTCATCCTCCCTGAGAATACGATCTTCGAGCAGCATATCGCGATCGATGTCGTCATTGTCGTCAACGTTAAGTTGAAACTGACGTTCCATCGTGTCAGCAAAAGCCAACGCTTTTTCGGCGGGGGAGTAGCATACTCCGCGCTCTCCGTGAATGGGTGAGGGAGCTGTCTTCTTACCTTTGAGTCTTTTAGTGATTCGCCAAAGCTCGTCACCTCCAGGCTCAATGGATTCCAACAGCTCCTCCCACCTGTCATTTCGGTAGTCAATGATGGCCTGTTTTACTTGATTGGCCATCCTGTTTGCCGCTGTTTTGTCTCCTGGGAAGAGTGTTCGCTGATAGAGCCTTCTCAGGCGGTTTCTCTCTCGTATCATGGCTTTGATACGAGGGGGAAACTCATTATAGCTCTTCTGCGGACACTCCTCACTGGAGGTGGCCGTCCGAAAAGCATCATTCACGGAGATCTCAAAGCGGTGAACTGCCGCGTCGAGTTCGTTGGGAGAGCGGAGACCCTCAGGAGGGGCGCGCATCTCTCCGAGCTGAGTTGTGAAGACATCCCAGTCCGTCTTATATCTCATGCAATAATCAGGGGAAGGAAGTTCATCACCCAATACCAGGATTACTGGATTATGATCGGAGTCCAGTTCCGACTGAACGTAAATTTCGCTGGTCAGAGAGACATTTCTGAGAAGCGCGATGTCAAGCACGTCAGGCCTATACTGCCCGCGATAGAACGTAGGTTCATCCGGTCCCAGCACGAGATATTCATGTCTGTCGGCATGCGCATGGAGCGCTCGGCCGTTTCGATTGGTGGCTCTGCTCCATAGTCCGTGCTTGGCATTGAAGTCGCCAGCAGCAATTGTCGGAATATCACTACCCATCAGCAGTTCATCCAGTGATTCTGGGAGTAAAAGATTAGTTGGAGGGTTATAGACAGAGATTAATCTGTGACAACCCCGTCTCAGTCGAATTTCGACCCCTACGGCCTCAGTTCCGTGTAACCTAGCACTGTCAATGCCGTATTGGACACACTGGAGGGATCGTTTGACAAGAATGCCAACTCCCCCACCAGCACGTCCAATACGTTCTCTATGGAAGAACTTGTAATTTGGAATGACAACGGATTCATTCCTCAGATGCGTCTCTTGGATTAGAGCCGCATCGATGTTATGTTCTATGAGAAAGTTCTCAAAGTCAAGTTTCTTAGGTAGAAAGCCATTGGCATTCCAAAAGACTATCTTCAAAGATCTAGGCAATGTCGGTTGTCTAGACATTGGCAGTTCCGGTCAGCACGTTATTATTCACCGTGAACATTTTTTCGAGCACGGGGAATTTGCAATTATTGCACTTCGGGGGGTCAGTCCTTGCTTTCTTGCAGGCGTTGGTAAGATGCCTGCCGGCGCACTTGACGCATATTGGGACGGCCATGCAATTCCTTTGGCAGTGGCCAAAGCGTTGGCAGCGATGGCACTGACCCACCGAAGTTTTGGGGTGCTGGGGTTCAACCTGCACCTTCACACTCAAGAGGTCTTTGATCTCAAATATGTCCTTTTGGTCTTTGGTGACCAGTACCAGGACCATGGGTGAGGGCTTATTTGCTCGCTTCATCCTAGTTACTGAGGAGGGATCAAAGCCTCTGGCTTCTAACTCCTCACGGATGTCGTCGACTGAGAAGTGCTCTGGCAATCCTCTGAAGACGGCACGGATTTGCCGGTCTTCAGGGAGGGAGTAAGTGTGATGGGGGATGTTCTCCGTCACAAGGAGTCTCGACAATCGACGATAATCGTCAGGAGTCGAGGGCTGAACTTTGATGCCGTCATGAAGATTGACGGCTTTGGAGAAATTTATTTTCTCCTCGGCTGCTGTTTTGATCAGCTTAACCCACTTGTCCTTCTGACGAACGACAATTGGTGGAATTTTAACTTTTTTAGTAGGAGGCTGGTTTTCCTGCTTACGTGGGGCAGAGGGGCCAGGCTCCTGGTCCTGAATAGTTCTGACAGTTCGTTCTGAATGATCAGAAGCACTGTCAGCTTGGATGGCTGGACTTGTGTAAATATTTTCGTTGGAAAGAGAAGTGGCCACCTCGCGGGCCAGACTTCGTGTCACCGGACGCGACGAAACCTCGGACTCGGAGTAATATTTGTTCGCCTCGTCCCTGATATCGTCTAAGACAACCTTCTTCTGCAATCTCTTTGCTCTTTTCGGTTGTTTGTCTTTTTTAATCCACTCGTCTACCTTGTTTGTGGACACATCAGGTAGAGGTGGGAAATCTTCGCTCATTCTTCTTTTCTTCAAGACGGAGGAAGAGGAGGAATGTACGCTTTCGTGATCGCTGTCACGGAAAGAATTGTCACACGCAGGCGGAGCATTAGCCACTCCCTGATTCCCGTCTGTCAGATTTTGACAGCCGGGCCCAGAGACTGGCAATGTATTGCCATGCAAATCTGCCTGGTTTAGGCCGAAGCACGAGATCAATTGGCAAATGATGCTAATGATCTCGGTCTTGTCCCTCGCAGCCAGATTGCGAAGCAGTTCCTCCATACTGCTTGACATTTTACTCACTTAAAAATGACAGTAAAGCTCTGAGCAGTTGAACGCAACGAAAAATGATATATCTAGTCGTACTCACCGGAAACGTTTATTCGTTTGCACACAAGAACCAACGAACCACTATCACAAGCCAGAAACACCACAATACGGCGGATCATCAACCAGAAATCTTGGCGAAAACACAACCGAACGCTATGACACTTCCGCACTGTTCCGCTGTCAAAACGGAACTTATGTAGGCCTTCCTAGCGAACAAAATTCTTGGATTGAAGAATCAAATATGGTTTGAATGTATCTACTATTGTATTTATGAATAAAACAATGTTGAAGTTCATTATTGTTCAATATTACAGTGGTAAACGTTGCCCCAGCCATTCGCAACGTTCTGTGTATACCAAACCAAATTAATTGTATACTTCATTCCCGCTTATATTTTTCAACTCACGATATTGAAAACACATTACCATTCCCAAAACTAATCGCCGTCACTTTGAAATGCACTCTCCAACTCTTTTCGCCAATTATCTCTCACTGATAATGCCGTCTCAGAAAGTTGAATCGACTCCTCAAGCTCTGCCTGAGCTTGCATTCTCGAACGTTGATTGAATTATAATTGAATATTATAATTCACAATTTTTGAACGGAGTTCATCTACATTTTTACATATTTCAGCCAATTCAACCTTCGCTAATGCAATCTTGGCATCTAATGCTTGAAGAGTTTCCTTATTTTACATTAATAGCTCGCTCACTCTTTTCAAGTTCAGCAATAGCCATCTGTGCCTTTACAAGGCGGCATTTTGCTTTCTTTTTCATTGCTCCAAATCGATGTAGTGGACTGAAAGAAGATAGCGATTCAGCTTTCAAATTACCCTTCATTTCTTTAGGTGCACCTTTTGGCTTCCTCTTAGATCTGTCACTTTTCGTTGTGGATTTTTTCTCTCGCACAACACTTTTTGATTGTTTCTTTTCTTTAAAGTCAGTGACAATCGATGAAGATGCATTAGTAACCTTCCTCTTGATTGTTTGAGATTTCTCATCAACACCAAGAGGAAAGGTAAATGAAGGGTGTTTGAGTGGTGATAATTGCGAAACGATTGGATTTTCAACAACAATTTGCTCATTTGGTTCCGGCACATCTGCAAAGTTAACGAAGTCGTTAATATCAAAATCATTTATCGAATCTAAACTCGATAAATGTAATACTGGAATATTTTCAAAATCAGTGTGATCGATATCAACAAGTGGTGAACCATCTTCAGCAATCAATAGCGGCATAGAGCTCATGATAATGATTATTTCGGTCTGAGGAATGATATGTGATAGCAATAGAATGTGAATAGGAAAGGTGATGATGTTACTGATACTTCACCTTTTATAGAAGAAAATAAACTAGCGCATGCGCTCTTCCATCAACTGGCACATGCGCTCTTTCACTAAACTGTTCACGCATGTGACGATCTTTGTCATTTAAGAGGAACACGTTGTGTTGCATGCATTTTTTTATAATGTGAGAAAATAATACAAATAGATTCAAAATAATATATTTATCAACAACAGAGGACAATACTGACAATGTTAATGTGTCTCTGTTGATGTGGAACGTTCTTTGATTTTTCTCCTCAATATTTGTTGTTCATATGTCAGACACCAACATTGAAAGAAATGAATTCTCCTATTGGGGTAGAGTTGACCTTCTCACATAAAGGTCAAGTACTTCTACATGTAGTGCATACATGATTCCAACAATTCATAGAATATGTATCACAACGCAAACAACTTTTGCGTCATACCATCTTATGTTTTGAGATGCTATATCCTTCTCTCCCACTCAAAACGAGTCAAGTGATAAGTGGAAGTCGTACCACCATCACTACCTGTACAATTATATAAGTCGACTTGCGATCCTGAAATTCATTCATTCACTCTGCAACTGTGAGAAAACGTCAAGAAGATGAATACTCAGAGAATAGTTACTGCATTAAACAGAATATCTGCTATTGATGCAAAGAATTGGATAGGCGAGTCAGATGATGAGGATGTCAACATTCCGCTAGAGGAAGTGATAGTTGAAGATGATGTTGGAGTCGGTGAAGAGGAGATTGACCTTGGAGTCAACGAAGTTGAAAATGAGGCTAATGAAAACGACGAAGATGAAAACGAGGCTAACAAGAGCGATGAAGATGATGACATGGTCGATGAGCTGGTCGTGGATGGTGAAGACGATGATGAAGGGGTTGCTCAACATCACCGACACGTCAGAAGATCCCATGGATTTATATTGCGTGATGGACGCGTATGTGCAGATCCGAACGATTGATGACAACATCAAAAAGCTCACAAATTTCACAAGAATGTCAGCATGCATAATATGTATCAATGTCAAACCTGTGACAGAATAACCGTGGACCTATTGGTCAAAAAAAACAACAACCCTTTTCAGGACTACATTATTCACACAAACAGTAGTAGTAGTATTCACAGATTACGTGACAAATGACTAAAAAAAAAGTCGAAATTGGGAATTTGTTAGTCATTGAATATCTGTGCATATGTATATATATATATATATATATATATATATATATATATATATATATATATATATATATACATATAATGATGAGTACTACAGAGTGGGATTTTTACATACATTTTGTTTGAGACTATAATGTCAACCTAATGTTAACAATGGTATGAATCTGTTTCTATTTGAAAGTATAATGATATCTCTGAAAAGAGCTGTTTTTTGTTTCAGTCTTCAATTGTAGTCCTGAAGAGGGTTATGATGTTCAAGACTATAATGTTAACCTAATGTTAACAATGGTATGAACCTGTTAATTCAAATCCATTCCCGGGAGGACCTTGAATGACATTACCACCCCATTTTCTTTTTCTACTAAACTTATAGATTGTTTTAGACATTGTGCACTCTACGATGATTCTTTTCAAACTGATATTTCTTTCATTTACATTATGCTATATACTTTGCAGTGATTGGTTAGGAAAATAGAAATAATACAAATAAAATTAATTATCATTTTTATATTCATCAAACTGATACATATACATACACAACACATTTTAATATCACATTATTATTTATTTATTAATATGTATATACATGAACATCAATATTTGATTTTCCGGTTTTGAAGACAGTGAATGGAATTTCAATTATTGATCTCGGCAGATAATAAATTGATTAGTTGATCCAGTGGACTCTCCTGAGTTTGTGATTGTTGAATAATATTAGTTATCCACCGAATGTTATCATTCGGATCGTTTTGATAAAATTCAATATCATTATGACCCCAAGGAAGAGTGTCGGTGGTATTCGGAATGATAAATCGTTTATCGTCGTGGTATGATAATGTAACTTTATTCTTCAATTCAGTATACATATCATGCAACACGCTTCTAAATGAATTCATCTTTCTGAATATCATATCACCATGTTCCACGATTTTTTGGTGATCTTCACATGTCAATTCATTCTTTATAACCGATCGTTTCACCCCTTTAGCTTTCTTAAATTCACCATCAACAGATTTTACATAATACGCTTTTGCATCTGTACCATAAAAGCTCATGATTGGATCATTCGGAAATTCGTCTTTGAAGTTACCCAAGATTGAACTTGTTACTGGAATATTGAATTGGTTAACTAAACTGTAATTGGATGTATCAAACCTACTTATGTTAGTTTTCATGAATTCATAAAATTTTTCTGTATTTACTTTCAAAATGAGTGAGTCGGTATCTGTGTACAGTAAAGAGACATTTTCACCAAAGTGTTGTTTGATGCATCCATAGAAAAAGTCGTACATGACTGTTTTTGATAATTCTAATATAGAAAATCCCAATTATAATGGTTTATCATAATGGACTTTAACTTTACCCAATTGAATGGCAACGAAATTTTCTGTGAAAATTGAACAATTTTTGAAATTTGGTCTGGATATGAGAGTGCTGGCCTCTATATTTTTCTTTATATTTTCCCAATGTGTAACGAGTCCAACATCAATTCTGTTATCTACATTCTCCATTGTCTTTCCATATACCGCATTATTAGTTTATAGACATATTAAACAGATTTGTTGTTAGACTATTACGCATTTCAGTATTGAGATCTATATATGGTTTCATCAACGTGATTGTTTGAATTTCAATACTATATGTGTATTCATTACAATCAAACCATTTTTGATGGCTTGCTGTTGATTTCTATAATGAACAATATATTTCCTTTTATCATTCGAATTTGGAAGAGCTGTGTGTACGAGGTGGTATTGATTTTCCAACTGAAAATGGAAGATCAGAATGTTTATCATGCAACTCTTGTGGATAATGAATGTCCACTTCAAACACATACCCATACGGACTATCAGCACTCACATTCATCACATCAAGATTAAGAATTTCATTAGGTGTCAACCAAGTAAATTCCATTTTTGGTAGAGGTTGTGACATGACCGTATAGATTTGTTGCATCTGAATATGTAATGAATGTGGAAGGTTCACTGGGATTATAATTTGGTAAAAATTTATCATTTGCTATATGTTTCCTCTCACTACACTGACTAATTCCACCTCGTATACCTTGTTGAAAAAAGTGAATCATATCAATGTCAGTTAGTAATTCCAATTTAATATTCGTATACTTCAACGTAGCATCCCAAAATAATCCAGGTACAGTGTAATAATGTGCTGGATCTAAGTTAAAAATCTCCAAACTTGTGATGCGAAAGTTTTCAAAAATATCACATAATAGCAATAAATCCGACTTCAAATACAAATCAGAGTATTCACCCAAATTCTGACACTCGAATAAATTCCATACATTTCTAGCCCTATCATAATCATTCTCTGATATATGTTCACAACTGAGTTTGTCATGAAACTGATTTTTTGTTGGAAGTGATGGATAATTCAATTTGTCAATGTCATCAACAAAACTATATGGACATACACCTTTCTGTTCCATCATATTGAATTTCTCAATATGTGGGAAATGTTTATGCATCTCCAAACATTGATCAGAGCACCCAACTTCTCCAACGAATCAGTCATAAATTTATAACTATCGATAAATCTCATTTTGAGATATTTCCTCTTAACCTTACCATCTTTATCGTTATAGGTGTGTGTGAAGAGATGCTTAGTGAAAGATATATATTTCTCTTTTGTTTGTGGGATGATATCAACTTTCTCTTTATTCCTATACAATTCTTTTATGAATAAATGGCAATCATAACCACTTAAATTGTGGAAAATTAATAGGTACAAAATTAGGGATTTTGAAATACAAATTACATTTTGAATGAGCGGCATGTGATCTTTTCTTTCCCGTGACATGACATGACTTCACCATCAATAAATGGTTTATTACATATACCACAAGTTCTGGCTGAAGCAAATTGTTCCTCTTCTTCGAGGGTTTGTGCATCCATTGGTATAGGGTATCTGAGATGATTTTCATTTATCTTTTTCAAATCATCTTCAATGCTACTCACAAATTTTTGAGCTGCATCTACACCCCTATATGTAACAAATTTTGACAAATCATCATTATATGAACATTTTATCAGATAAGCAAATGAATATGGGGCATGTTTGAATGTTTTAATCGTGTATGAACTTTCGGGATTTGGTTCATTCACGTGAATCGGTTCAAGTTCTGATTCAAAATTAGCATATACTACAAATGGCACCCTCATTTGTCTCTCAAAATTTTCAAACATTAATTTATTTTCCGCAATCATCATACCATATTTATTGATCTAAAATTGGTGGTTGGTGTTGTAGTACTAACGAGATTAAAATCATTCATCTTATGACGTAAAAGCAATCTCTCGCTGGAAAAAAATATCAAACATCCATCACAAAAATATTTTTTGTTATCATGAGCTGATAGTTGACTAGAAATTAATCTTGAAAGATCTTCGATCCAACAATAGTGACTATTACCGAGTCATCAGTTATAAGTAACAAATTGACATGTCTTCGGAGTCTTCTCTGTGAGTATCGCAATGGACCAATCACATCATACTTTATTTTACCCTTATCAAATTTACTCTCTAAACCGTAAACATTAATTGAAATATCATTCCTATCTTCGAATCTTTCAATACTCTTATTATTAACTTCAACCGAAAAATCCATAACTGTGACATCTAAAACATTTGAAAAATGTGGATATGACATAACTTCGGTCACTCTACCATTTGCAGGATATAATGCTGATGTTATAGCCCAAGCAAAACAGTATTGATCTTCGTTACGAACATTCACGACAGCTTTTCTCCATTCAATGCATTCGGGCAGCTTCACATATGAACGTCCTCCCAGTGGACTGTATTTAATAATGTTGACTTCGACAAATAGTATTTTTTCACAAGTCCAACCTAAATTACAAAAAAATAAATATTACTACTCAATCTCGTTGGAATTTACAAAAAATTAATACCTGAGTCACGTTCCTGGAATTCATTCGTTTGGGAATCAAATGACTTTGTGTCCCTCGAATCTTGAGTCTGAAGAATATAATTCCCAAAAACTTCCATATTCACCTTGATGCTTTTATGGATCCTGATGGCCGATTTCATTAATTCAATGACCTTCTGCCTAATCTCATTAAAAAATGACATGTAGTCATTGGATACAACCGAACTCTCCACTCTGTATGTAGCAATGCGGCAATTGAATGCATTCGTTATAATTTGAACACCTTCAGACAATTGAACACATATATTATTTTTATGGTTCTTCGGTGAGAGTTCACTTGCGTCATAGGAATTGTCACATTACAATAATTGCAAGTATACATAGGTGTTGCATTGTCCACTCTCATCCGTTTCACTGAAGGCCCTCCTTGGCAACTCTGGAGTTGATGCCGACAAAGATTATCACTAAGAGTGAAAGATTTACCACAGTCACAGGAATACATTTTATATGATACGTTCTTACTAACTCACTTGATGTAAACTGACACAACCAACACTCGTCCGCTTCTTAAATACAGTCTGATCGGGTCTGTCAAGACGCCATAGCCAACCCCACCTCTCAGCTTCATGCGCCAACCCCACCTCCCAGCTGGATGCGATAACAGAAGTCGATACGAACAGGCAGTGAGCGTTGCACTCTCGTAGAGGGCAGACGTTAACACAGTCCTCGGCCGCCTGCGTGTCACCATCGATATCGAGGCTAGAGTGATGCGTTAGGTCACAGCCTTCACCGCATCGAGAGAGGTGAGGGCACACCGATGAATACGCATTACTTAGCCACACGCCGTGGAGTGAACATCTTGCTCTCCTACCATTCAACGGTGCTGCTATGACGTCACACCACTACTAACTTGGTGGGCTCACACCGATGGAACATTCGTTACTTGAAGGATCTTCGAAGTATGCAGACGTATGTTTGTACATAGACAAGCACATGATGAAACCCTTTACCGTGCATTCTCACATACACACACACACACACACACGCACACACACACACACACACATACCTGTCGCGCAATAGTAGTGTGGACACCACGCCCTGGTGTGAATTATGGGGTCTTCGAAATTTTTATAACCAGGTGGTACAGCTATTTCCAGTTTTTCTTTACACACCAAAGCCAGTGACTTTTCATCAAAACAGACATCTGTGGCCATGACCACACCTCAACGGTAACTGCAGGTCAACCCACTGATGTCATTTTGTGGCCACACATACAATTCACACACCTCAAAATTTCAAGGTAATTAACTCCAAGGAAATTATTTCAGGTATCATTATGTGTCCATATACACTTCGTTTATATTGTGTTTATATAAAATTATAGAAAATTTCCTGAAAGCTGGCAATATAGATTTTTTCATTTCGATTATTTTCGAAAGAACTGAAAGTGTCAAAAACTCTAACGAGAATGATTTTATTTCTGTCAGTCTACAAATGATAATCGAGCATTGCAAATTGAAAAAAAGATTCTGATATACACACTCATAGTTATATAATCGATGCTTGTTTTATTTGGTGAACGTTTCGTCGTTCTACGTCGTCTTTTCGATATTTTCGAACTCTTTAATTTTCATGTTTCTCCTGTTTATACTACAAAAAGTTTTTCATAGAAATTAAACTGCTGAATGTTGAATAAAATTTGCTCTCGATAATGCAGTAGTCGCCATTGATTTCCTGCAGTATATTTCAATGTAATAAATTTCGATCTATGATTCACTGAAAAATCTTAGTATATTGAAAAGAGACTGTATCATTATGTGGCCATACACCATCGTATCCAACTGCGTTAATAAAACAATAATTAATGAATCTTCATTACTTTCATTTGTACTATGATTCCCAAAGTAAATTTTATTATTTACTTTCAAATCTATCGAAACAAAATCTAAAATAAATTAAAATATTGAGAATCGCAATATGTAATATGAAGTGAGATGCTAAAAGTCTCTTCAAAATGAGTCAGAAGGCGAATTATACAAATTTCTTTGGAAAGTGCTCCCTCGAAAAAAGATCTCACTATTTTGCTATCAAGCTCAACCTTTGAAATAACAAGAAGTTGGATGTTTTTTGAAAAATATTCGATCGTATATTGTTGCCGATTTATCAACCTTATTCTGATAATCAAACATGTGTTCTTCCACACTGGTTTAATTTACTTTGAGTTTTTTTATACACATGAAAGCTTTCGACTTATCATCGGAAATGATTACAATGCAGATCAACCTATTGATACCATTTTGTGGCAACAATTATGTGGTCATTCATACACAGTCGTGTTCAAATGCGTTAATAAAAATAATGAACTCCTGCTCACTGAAAGTGGATTGAAATTCCATGAATTGAAATCGGAATTGAACATGCGCACAAAATGTAGTCATCACAATTGATATTATTGATATATCTCAATGTAGGGAATTCTCAACTTTGATTTCATTAAATAGTTGAAAAACGCAATTCAAAATGTGAAATGTAATGAAAAAATCTTTCAAATTTTGAAATTTGATTCATTACAATTGAATCTAAAGAAATGAACTTTAAACGTTCAAGTCAGTCTCGAATATAGGTACCTACACAGTAGGTTGAATGGACTGACGCCTATCAGAAAACAACTACTCCCCTGGCGAATACCACGAAGGGCGTTGGATTATATCCGACAGGGGTCAGTGCAGGAATCTTCACAGAAAATTTCCTGCATATGCAATTGGCAATACAACTGAAAGAGTCGGCCTTCAATTTTGAAACGGGCACACTTGTATGTTTACTGCCAGTCTTCAAGCATAGCCCACTGACTAATGAGAAGTTTTTCTTCCTTATTCAGAGGAATCGGGCAAATTTCGCATATGCAGTTGGTTAGTATCTCGTCCAATAGATGGATGACATTTTGTTGTTCGCTCCAACTTGGGAAGAGAAATGAAATACTCTAAAAGAATTCCGCTTTTCAATTATGGAATATCATTGACTTTAGGTTGATGATGGCCACTATCTTGCACTGATGAGTGGCTAATGAGCCCGAAACCGGTCTGCAAGTGTGACCTTGACGAATGATTTGTTTGCACTGAAAAGGTCCAATCGTATTATAATGCAACAGGCGAGTCAAGATGAAGATGGAGGTTTGCTTCAGCTTTACTTTCAGTTTTCATATAATTACTATACAATTTGACAACTGTTCATTTCAATTATTAAATTTATACTATACTAGTTGTATACAATGATTTTCATTAACGTTACGTTAGGTCCAAAGTGAGTGGATCTATTCTAGCCTCTACCGTAACCCGCAAGGGTTTATTGTGACTCACATCTATTCACCCACGACCAAATAAACCCAGCTTTTTAACGAAGTCGAATAACTTGTATGGTGAGTGGTCAGATGGTACGGGATCTGCCGAAGTCTAGAAACCTTCAAAAAGTGAATAATCACCTTGGAGTAGATCAATCCTACCAAAAGCCTTGCCATCCAGGTGTTCAATCTTCGTTCAGCAAAGTCTAAAGCGACGTCAATGACAGGTTCTGGTCCGATGAAGTTGTTTGTAACCCCTCTTCTTTGCAAGGAGTCAGCATCTAGGGCAGGAATCCAGACCAGAGACAATCTGTTAAGTTTTCCTATCGAGGAGAACCGTTTTTGGCAATGTTTACGTTGCTCGGTAGGAGCCAAGAGCTTCTTACACCACTTGACTGCCCGAGAAAATTTTCATTGACTTGTGTATGAGGTTGGAATAGTCCAATCTTCAAGCACACAATTCGATAGCGTAAATTTCAGCTTGCATAGGTTCCTAGGCAGGTTGATATTTCTGTACTGGGTCTACGACTGAAAACATCTGCACCATTTCGCCTCACTAATTCATACTTACTTTTCACAACACTCCCCACATTTCTTATATTTTATAACACAATATCTTTCAAACAATCCCATGGCGATCATGTTTTTTCGCTTTAATTGATGTATTTTGGAACGACATCTATGTACCCAATTTTGTTCTCATATCATTCCAAGTGCACCCGATTCGTCATCTCTCAAACGCCAACGCGCCTACACTGATAAGCCACTTCCGACTCTGTCATAATTGGTTTTCTCAATACATCTTCAAACGAAACTAAATGTTTTACTGAAAATTTTTTGCCAAAAAAAATATCCTATCAAATTTGTCTATTTCTAGTCATGTGTGTCGAAATAACCAATGAAACCATCATTACACTGATAACTACCCATGGATAGTTTTCACGGGTAGTTATCGCTTATGTCATGACATTGCTAAGCAACCAACACAATAAAGTTGTTTGACATTTCAGTAATTCAATTTATTTCGAAAATGTCACTTCCTCGCTTTGGTGTTCAAAATGATGCCGCAATTGACAAAATCATTGAAGAAAATACACCAAAAAATACTGTCAATAGTAAAAAATACACTTGGAAAATATTTATGGAGTTATATCATTATACGAATTGTTCTTTTAATAACTGTGTGTTCAATAAATAATTTTGTTCGAATTGCAAAAAATTTTCTCACCGAATATCCCTCGAACATTGATAAATAACTCATAATTTTATCACAACTTCCTCAAGCACGTTATTTTAGGTAACATCCCTCCGCCTTCGGCGTCGGGATGTTACCAAATAACGTGCTTTCGAAAACTGTGATAAAATTATTTCGTTAGTTATCAATGTCCTTGGGATATTATAGCTGAAAAGTGATCATAATTCAAATGTTAAAACAATTCGAAAAGCAATGAAAAGCAAAGCCATCACTATCAACAGTTGCAATTACTTTCAATATCTAATGGTGGTGTCGAGGCTAACGATCAAGTCAATCGCACCAAAGACCTGCGTTCAATTCTCCAACGAAAACTGTTTCAAGACGTCGTGAAACAAAAATGTGCTGAGGGAAAAGATGAGCTGACGTAAGTGCGCCACGTGATACTGGGCGGTCTGTCTTGTTGAGGGATACGTCTGGTCGTCTGTCTGCCTGAATTATTCATGTCCACAGAAAATTTAAATCTCCCGTCACGATGTTCTGAGATGTAGAAGAGTGCGCTCTCATTAGCTGGCGAGCTGCATGACAGTTTGAGGACACTACGTGACAATTTGGTACACTCTGATTGGTTCACGACTGGGTGACAGGACACCACGTGTCAATTTGGTGTAGTCTGGTTGACAGGCCACCTGGCTGCTGTGATGACGTCACAGTCTGCCTGAAATGAGATAAATTCTACTGTTAAGGACCCATTATTCCCTTATTTTTCACTTTAAGAAAAAAATTGTCAATAACTTCAATTATTGAAATTTTATTTTCTTCCAGAAAAATATATATGCAGGGCCTTCCATTCCTTCCATTCCATTATCTAAAAATTAAAAAGGCAGTGCTCAACTGGTTTTTGTTATTCTTTGCGTGTTAATTGGTGTAAAAAATCACTCATTTGCTAATGTCGTTTTTTCAGTAACAAAGTCAATAATGATGTTCACTTAATTCAGTTCAACTTGTATATCCATTTATCTAACTAATAAACCACCTTGTAACAAAATAAGGCGTGCCCTTTGGCATAAATTCAAGAGTTCTCATATTACCGTTTGAGTATTAGTAAGTAGTAATAAGGCATTTTTATAATATTGGTTCCTGGCTCAAGGGCGTGGAGAGAATTTGTTTTAATTTTTTCCTAGAAAAGTGAGCATGACACGACAGAAATACATGAGAGCATGAAATTGTATTTTCAATTCTTTATTTTGATATCGATAACAGTTGTATAAAACTGGTGGTGAATATTGATTTTCATCACATATATCAATCAGACAACTTTACGAAGTTTTATCACAATCGCCAAAATTCCTTTTGCAGGTAATACAAAACTGTTTTTCTATTACTATTCAAGACAAGTGATAAAGCACTATGTTCATTCACTATGTTTATTATAAGAAAAAATATCAACAATTCATCTATATTTTTTAATATACTACGTATATTCAAATGTAAACATTTCAATCCTTTCAGTTAAGTTGAGATCAGTTCTGCATCATTTTTTATAATTTTAGCAAAAATCGGTTCGTTTGTGAATTCCCTAATATAAGTATCCATACCGGTATGAATCTAACATTCTCATAATACCCTAAAAACAATGAAAGTTTTTTTTACACTAATCACAAAAGAAATTGTAAATAATGAAGATCTATTTGAATATTCTAATGTCGAAATAATTGTTTATTAGTACGGAAGATAGCTTATTAGTTTATGGTTCGGGTTATTTAATTGAGTTTTCAAGCTAAAATATAGAACATATTAGATATATATGAAATAGTGATACAATACTTAAATTATATGTTAGAAGATTCAAAAGAAGTGTCGAGTATTTATCTACCACCAGCTTTACTATCCTTTGTAATACTTCTCTGTCTGGTTATTGGTTTATCTGCTGGATTATCCGTTTTCGAGTTTTTCGTATTTTTGGAGTATCTTGCGAAATAGTCTTTTCAATATTTAGGTGTATTTTTGATGGTTGTGGATTTTCTAACGCTAGTTCCGATGTATAGTTTTGTTCAGGATTGGGCGTGTGTTGTGCACTGTTTGGCCTCTTGGTATCTACTTCTTCTTCTGTTTGTTCAAGTTCTTCTATTATATACGCAGTACCGTTTACGACAAGTTTATTTCCTTCAATAGATGCTCTTTTGGTGGCAGTTTCTCTTGCTTTCTTCAAATATTTACTCAGTATTTTACTTTTTTCTCTTTGTGCCTCCGTCTGATCATGGACAAAGTATATTTTCGTCCCACTGAGTTTCCTACAATTTCCTGTTTCGTCAAACGAGATACTAGTTCAACTTTAATTGGTCTCTCAGCGGAGCGACCTAAAGGGTAGATATCGTTAATGTCTTGATGATTAAGGTTCACATCCAGTAGGTCGTTGATGGTATTACGTATGTTTTCAGGAGTTATTTCGTTGGATTTTTGCTTCAATCCAAATATCAAAAAATTGTTTTTTCTGGAGTGTTGATCCAGAATTTCAAAATTTTTTCTAAATTCTATGTTTTCTCTTTCTAATTGTAGAATTCTGTTCTTCAACGATTCTATATCGAGTCTCACTCTTACTTCGCTTGCTCCTATTGCGTTCTTCAATTCGTTCTTGCTAGAGAGTATTTCTTTGAGAATCTGTTGCGATGTTATTTTTTCATTTACTGACATTTTTATTTTCATCAGAAAGATTTTGACACCACTACCAGGACTATTGAACAGTATTTCAACGAATGCGTACAAACCGTATTTAAACAAATGTGTTTTATACAAATAACTTTTCACTGTTCAAAGCTGAATTTTTATTCTGTGCTAACTTCAAATTGTCTGCATAAGATAATGAATGAGAAATATTATATATTCCAACACTATTCAAGGTTTTCTACGGAATACCGAAAAACACGTCTGTTCTGTATAAAGATACACACGATGCAACTAATTTTCCTTTATTTTCAGTATTTTAATATTAATTCAAGTCAAAAAAAGGATTTGAAGCTTTATAACTTCAATTTAATTATATGCGAGCGCTTTCGACAGCTGGTCGTGCTATCTTCCAAATATTTAATGTTGGATGGTTGATTCTAATGCAAAATTTACTGTGAGTAAAATGAATTGCATATCGATCTGCAGAAAAACGAATATTTTCTCGAAAAAATCACCAAAAACAAAGTTGAATCCTCTATATACCGGTCAGTATTGATTCTAGAATTTTTTGTCAATTGAACTTTTTGATACACATATTGTGAATCATTCCATTACAAAGATTCATATCGAACGATGAAAATGAAATTCCAGATTTTTTGAAAAATCGTCAAAATACCAAACTTCGCGCAATGGCAACTTTTGTTCAGAATGGCAAGGGCTACATCATATTGAGATTTCAACGATACTCACCGAAACCGGTTTTCCATAAGATCAAAAAACTATTTCATTCCTTTATTCTAAAATCAAAACACCTCTCAGCAACAAAGAATAATTATATTATAGAAAATTTGTTTATAGGTGATTGACAATGTTTCATGATGAATTTCATCAGTTCGGACTTCCATTGTCTGATATTATATAAAATGATTTGAAATCCCTGAAAGAACTAATAAAAAAGAAGAATTAAAAATGAATAGCTGAAAATAACAATTATACTAAGCAAAAAAAAACTTGAAATGAAATGATGGTGAAGTAAAATACAAGTGAAAATAAAACAATTGAACAATAAATTTAAATAAAAATACAAAAATAAAAAGTTAAGAGATTCCAAGCCAAGTTAGGTACTTCACGGCGTTTCGATTGATAGTATCCACAATCGTCTTCGAGAGATGACTATTTATGGGTCATTCGAGTTTCACTTATTTCCGCTTTCCTTTTCACGCTTCACCGGTTTAGTGACAGATGACCGTTTGATGGGAGTTGGCCATTATTCGCTTGATTATGGGTTTCCATAATATGTTGCGCATCTCTACGCTAGCTTGGCTGAATACATTGTGGTACAACATGTATGCGGCTTCATTGAATTTCCTCCTAAACCAATGTTCCTCCCTGTGTATGATCCCGGCTTGGGACCACTCGATAATAAGTTAATGGGTCCAAACATGCTCTGCTCTTCCTGATTTGCTGGTGTCCCCTTCCTGTGTGTGCTTCTTGTACTCGGCAATGCGAACATTCAATGGCGTCTTAGTTTCACTGACATAGGATTTTCCGCATTCACAGGGTATCCGGTAAATGCAATTCTTGAAATCGCAGTTCGCGTTTGGTGGCCTGGTTTTCGTGAGGCTGCTACGGATAGTGTTTCCGGATCTGAAGCAGGTTCTGATGTACTTGCATCCAATTCTTCTCATCCTTTCCGATAATCCTCTGATATAGGAAAGTGCAAGCACTTGTTGTGACAGCTTTTGTTCCTTGCGAGGCTCCTGCTGTTTTTGTAGCCAAAGTCTGTTCCACCATCGCTTTGGAGTAGCCATTCCGTTGAAGATCATTTTTGATGATATCTAGTTCCTTCGCGAGACCTTCCTTCGTATTACAGAGCCAAAAAACACGGTCTAATAGAGTCTTGATGATTCCTCTTTCAGTGTTTCAGGAAGGCGTCTAGTTCAACAACATCGTGAGACCTTCCATCACTTCCACAGTGGAGTCCACAATGAATTGCCATTCTTAGACGTATTGGTGAAGAGGACTGACCCTAAGTGGAAAACATCTGTATACCGAAAATCCATTCACACGGGACAGTATCTGAACCAGGAATCAAACCACCATCAATCGACTGAAAAAGGAATCATCAAGATTCTATTACGCGGTGCTTTCGGGCTTTGTAATACGAAGGAAGGTCTCGAGAAGGAACTAGATAGACATCATTAAAAATTATTTTCAAGGGAATGGCAACTCCAAAGCGATGGTGGAACAGACTTTGGCTAAAAGACAGCAGGAGCCTCACAAAGAATAGACCAGTAGGGATGCACTTGCGTGCTTACTTCCCTACATCAGCAAACAGTCCGGAAATTCATTTTCATCGTATCGATATGAATTTTTGTAATGAAATAGTCCACAATATGTGCATCAAAAAGACAAATGACAAAAAATTCTAGAAACAAAACTGGCGGGTATACAGAGGGTTCAACTTTGTTTTTACTTGATTTTGATAGGATATGATTACCTGGGAATATTATAATATGAGATACAACTGAAGATAGTGATTATCTTACCTTATCTTACTTTGAAAAGCACAAAATAGAAGAAAAAAGGTAATTGATGACCAAAACATCAACTGATTCTCTAATGATTTGCAAATACTAAAATTTCATCAACAACGAACAACATCGAAATATGTTTGCTATCAAAAACATTCATAACTCTGATAGCAATTGAATAGCATTCCAAGGAATCTATTTTGGATATGGAATAATACTGTTACTTACTGAGAAAAAGTAGTAGGTATACACTTCCACAATGGAGAAGGAAGTCCACAACGAATTGCCATTCTTAGACGTATTGGTGAAGAGGACCGACACTAAGTGAGAAACATCTGTATACCAAAAAGCCATTCACACGGGACAGTATCTGAACCACGAATCCAACCACTATCAATCGACTATAAGAGAAATCATCAAGACTCTATTGCACCGTGCTTTCGGGCTCTGTAACACGAAGGAAGGTCTCGAGGAGGAACTAGATAGACATCATTAAAAATGATCTTCAAGGGATCAGACAGATCAGACAACAGGAGCCTCGCAAGAAAGAGACTGGTAGGGATGTAGGGAAGTGCAAGCAGTGCTTGCACTTCCCTACATCAGAGGATTATCGGAAAGAATGAGAAAAATTGGATCCAAGTACAACATCAGAACCTGCTTCGGATCCGGAAACAAGGTCACTAAACTCGGACTGCGATTCCAAGAAATGCATTTACCGGATACCCTGTGAGTTCGGAAAATCCTATATCGGTGAAACTAAGAGGCAATTGAATGTTCGTATTGCCGAGCACAAGAAACACACAGAGCGAGGGGACACCAGCAAATCAGGAATAGCAGAGCATGTTTGGACTCATCAACATAACATCGAGTGATCCCAAGCGGAGATCATACACAGAGAGGAACATTGGTTTATGAGAAAATTCAAAGAACCCGCATACATGTTGTCCAACAATGTATTCAGTCAAGCTATATAGCGTAGAGATACGCAACATATGGAAATCCATAATCAAGGGAATAATGACCAACTCCCGCCAAACGGTCATCTCCTACTAAACCGGTGAAGTGGAAAAAGGATGGTGGATATAAGTGAAAGTACTCGAATGACCCATAAATAGTCATCTCTCGGAGGAATTAGTCCAGCCGTCACCCGAAGACGGTTGTGGATACTAACAATTGAAACGTCGTGAAGTAACTTGGCTTGGAATCTCATATTATAGAATAATTATATATAATTCAATTTTTCTCATTAGAGGGAGGAGAATTATCTGTTTCAGAAATTGCATACCTAATACTACGTGAAGTTGGGGTAGAAGAATTTGAGTCACTTGAATTATAACTGAATTAATATTTATTTATTAGCTTAGGATGATATGAATTTTCCATTAGAACATTTTTTAACAATTTTAAATCATTTTCAACAAAATCCGAATGAGACAATCTAGTAACTCTATCTTTAAGAGATAAAATTAAGTTGGTTTTCATCCTTCAAGGATGGTGTGAAAAAAAATATATATACAGTGAAATTAGAAGCGAAAGCTTGGCAAAGTAGAGCAGAGTTTTGATTTTGATTTTTGACTGAGAGACACCATACTGTACATTTCTCTGTACTGTACTGTACATATATGAAAAAAAATTAACGATTTCACATAATGACACGATGAAACTCCAAAATGAAAAGAAAGAGCAGGAAGCTTTCACAAAAAACTATAACAGGCATCTACCGACTTCCACGACGAATCCATTTATTCACAACAAACTTGTATGAAAGACTTGGAAACCCAAAAACAAACTATTCCGAAACTCAATAAACAGGCAGAGAAGCTATCACAAAAAACTCACATTTGCAAGATGAAATAAGAAACCTGAGATGTTTATCATGAGTGAGTTCAACTCACTCATGATAAACATCCTGACAACACAAGTAAGAGAGCAGATACTTTTCTAGTCCATTCTCAAGACAAATTTTGTTATTATATCAAAACCATATCATTGTGGCGTAAATGTAAATAAAAAAAATATACGAGAATAACTTGATAATGCAGGAACATATCCATGATCAAAAATATAGTCATGTGAATTTACTTGGTTGTAACAATTATCTCAGAAAATATAACTTCAACAAAACCTGTAAATATTTGGTCAGCAGAGCAATTCTCTAAACTTTTCAAGGTATCTTACATGATACAAACCAGAAACACATTTTTGAAAAAAGTTATACAAGAAATCTTGAACAGAGCTGCGTTTAATCAGTTCAGAATTAAATTGGGCCACTAATGAGGTGTCCGGACATTGAAATACAAAAAATGACTCCGATTTTTCTGTTTTTTTTTGTGACAAGCCTCAAAACTTTTCATACAATGCAGTGATTTTACTAAATATTCAATCAACTAGAAACAAAATAGATGGATAATATATCTTCCTAGAAAGTTTAAACTATCCATACGTAATTTTATTAACGGAACACTGGCTCAAATTAAATGAACCCGTTCACATTCCAAACTATACTATATTATCAATTTATTGCAGAAAATCTTCAATCCACGGGGGAATAGCAGTAATAATTCACAATACAATGAAAAAAAATGCTCTTCACAGGTCATCAAAAAATTAATAATCTCATCGAGAAAAAATAGATTGAGTTTTCTTTCGCTCATTGTCAAAAATAAACATGTTTATGGTATGCACATACAGACCTCCATAGACTGATATAAATATATTTCTCCCTAGACTAGAAGCACTTTCGAATGAGTTCCCTACAAATGCCTTACTTATTGTGACCGGTGATTTTATTATTAATTTTGATGCTAAATAATCTGCAAACATCCAAAGACTACTAAATCTTCTGATATCCTTCAATATAATAATGAATGCGGCTAATAACCTAGCAGTTGATGCCGCAAAAAACACAAAAAAGAAGAATGTAGATAACTCTACCCGAATATCCCAATACTCTATCACAATAATTCATCATACAGTGAACATCATAAGTGTTACCCCCCTATCTAACTCGTTACTGAACTCTTATTGGGAAAATCACCAAGACACGTCGATTTTTTATTTCTACAGTGTACATTTTTGTATGAATAGTTCACCCCAATTTGATACCTTACTGGAGGGGAGCAACCCTGTCGAAATATTTAAATAGCATGGGATGGTGAGTGATAGCTTATTCAAAAGGGGGTTTTATTCTCTATTTAACCGTACAAATAATTATACCATAAACACGAAGGCAAGTAAACTAACATTCTTTCTGTTATTGTGGTAAATGTTCAAAATGTTCCCCGTTGACCCCCTGGCAAAAATAGAGTATATTTTTAGTTTCAGTCCTGATGATGCTTTGCAAAGTATAGCGAGTAATTGTTGCACACACTTCCGTTATCCGCACACGCAACTCCTGAATAGAGTGACACTGAGTCTCGTAGAGTTTAGATTTTAGGTAACTCCTCAGGAAGGAATCTGAAGGAGATAGATCTGGTTATCTTGGAGGCTATTCCGCAGATCCTCGGCGCCAGATCCATCGTCCATAAAGAGTACTCAAATAAGTCCTAATAGCAACTGCGAAATAAGAAGAAGTATCCATGAATAGTATCCATGTCAAATTCATCTAAATTATTTTCAAAAGTTGCCACTATCAGTGGATCTATCACTGTTTTCAGTATTTACAAATAGAGGGCACCAGTCAGATTTTCCTCAATGAGTAACAAACCTATGATGTGGTCAGCCAGTATTCCTGATCACACATTAACTTTTTGGGGAAACTGGGTAAGTATCACTTTAGCGAAAAAGTCGAGGATTTTCATTGGACCAGTACGTCACATTTTGTCTATGCACGTGACAGTTCAGTACCTTTATCGCTGAAACAAATGTGTTTCAACTAGTTGGGATTTTGCAAAATATTGTTAGAGACAATTTCACAATATTTTAGACGGCGGCCTTGTTCATAAAATAATTTTCAGAAATGTATAATAAGTCAGTGAAAGAATATATCCTTTTAGAC
The DNA here is from genome assembly GCF_025532065.1 of Leptinotarsa decemlineata. Taxonomy (NCBI): domain Eukaryota; kingdom Metazoa; phylum Arthropoda; class Insecta; order Coleoptera; family Chrysomelidae; genus Leptinotarsa; species Leptinotarsa decemlineata. The sequence goes on from NW_027412560.1 coordinate 253,510, forward strand.
AAAATACTTCTCAAGGGAAAAAGCTTTGGCTGTCGAAGCTCCCTGATAGTCGTTTCACGTGAAAAGTCAACTGTTCGTCTTTCTTTACGCGACTCTTTCATTTTATCACCACCATAATGATTACGACAGTTAGAATAATAAATAAAAATATTGACGACCAATTCCTAAATCACGAATTACCTAAAACTCATCCCTTTTGACGTCATCATTCTTTGAATTTGAATTTATTATTCAGTGTAACGGATATTGAATAGAGTTTTCCTCAACATTATCACAACTGAAAAATAAAATATTTTAATGATCCTCGTAATTTTATAATATGGTATCGTAAATCTTTTATTATTTTGACGTGTTTAATTTATCATTCAATTCATCATCCTTTATTAACTATAAACATTACCACATATTCTAATGAATATTGCAACATTTCGTTGTTAAAATGTCCTTCCTCTTTAGCAACACCCACCCATCATAATTGAATTCTTGCAAAATATGTGTAACACACGTATATATTTATCTTAACATCTAAGACGATTATTACCTTAACATTAAGGAGAATCATGTCATTATTGGTATATTTCCTTTCCGGCATTTCAAGACCTCCAATTACCTTGGTTCCATTCTTTGTCTGTATGGGGTCTGCTGCTGTTTAATTTGACTACAAATTCACAATTCTACCGCTGCCCTGTTTAGCGTGACACAATATTTAATGGAACAAACACTGAATTAAGGATTTGCAAAGAATAAAAACCCAAAGCCGTCTCCACAATTTATTATCACCCTCAGATGTTAGAACGGTGAAACCATCAATCAGTACATGTTTCGAACCTATATAGGTTCATCATCAGCTAATTATTCAAATTTATACAATGAAAGAACAACATAACAAAAGTTAATACACGGAGAGGATTTTTTTTTATAATGAAGAAAAGAAAAATTATCACATGTTTCCAATCCATGAATAGCCACAATGACATGTTACTAGTAAAGATTTTTTTTTTACATATTTAGTAAAACGATGGAAGTTTATAACATCCTATCTATAAGAGATTGAAGTACGGGAGGTTTAGAACATTTATACCCATATATTAACATCAAAATAAAAAAACTCCACATGAAAACGAACTCTAATAAAAGAGATCCGAACTGATGAATTGGTCGAGAAGGAAGAATCAACTGTCAAAAATATATGAAAAATAAAATTAAGATGACATGGAACAGTGACATGAGAACTGCAAACACAGAACATAACAGAAGAAGGACCACCACATACATATTAACTCGTGTTCTGAACAAACAGATCCCATATCATCTATACATGCCAACTTGTCACAATAATTTGTGAGAGTAATCCTATGAGTTGAACTGTGTGATCAATGGGGTTGGAAGAATAATTGTCCCGATCAGCACCACCATGCGAGACATCTATTGCCCATACATGGAATGAAGAAGAGGTCAAACAGCTGGAGCCGACCACCAAACAACTGTGTGAATAAAATAAGAGTTCATGGAAGATAAAGGCAGAGGATATTTATTTAAAATTAAGGGAATTGAAAAACTTTAGGCAATAAAAATGTACTTGTTCATTAAGTGAGCTAACACTGGGGTTATCAACAGCAGAGTTGATTTCAAGTAAATTGAGTGGAGCAGTGCCTTTTTGGCAAATATGTGAAATATCTATGTTCAGCATCAGTAGGTATCAAAAATATGGTCGTGATTAAGGATGTGAGTAGAGAACGAACTTTTTGTGTTATAATCATCTAAGTGTAGATTTCTGAAATTATCAATTAGTTTAACATGTTCAAGAAATCTTGTTTCAATTTTCCTACTACATTGTCCAACATACTGAGCGGAACAATTTGGTGTGAACAAGAAATTCTATAAACGTCTGATTTATGGGAGATCGGTACTTTATGTTTAGTATATCGACTCACGATTTGGAAATAGGATTCATAGTATAAAAAAATCATTATCATTGCAGTACCGTCTGAGAATATTTGAAATATCTTGTGAGGCTTTACCTAAATAGGAAATAGAACAATATTTATTGGAGTTGTTGGTAGAGATTAAACTACGATTAAGAAATTTAGTTATGTGTTTGTTATAGATTCTATCAATTAGACAGGCAGGGAAACCATTATTATAACCTATTTGTACAATAATATTCAACTCTTTATTTAAATTATCAGGTGACATCGGAATATTAAATAATATGTGAAATAATGAATTGAATGCTGCAAATTTGTGGGAAAACGGGTGGCAAGAAGAAAAAAATTACTGAATCAGTATGAGAAGGTTTTCTATAAATTGAAAATTCAAGTTTGGAACATTAATGTTGATCAATAAATCTAAGAAAGGAAGAGAATTGTCTTTTGCTAATTCCATAGTGAATCTTATAGAAGGGTGTGAGGAATTAATGAAATCTACAATAGAAGGTTTACATCTTGATAATTACCGTTGAAAGATGCAATACAATCATCAATATATCTGTACCAAAACAATATTTGACTGGTATAAAGGAAAAACTTGGAGGTTATGTTCTTAATCAGTCATGAAAATCTCTGCTAAAAGAGGGGACAAATGGCTACCCATAGCTAGACCGTAAATCTATAAAAAGTATTCATTATTGAATTGGAAGAAATTTTGTTGTAAAACGATATTTAGGAGAGAACATAAATTGACGGCATGTAATGACCGAATATCTGCTTTAAATAGTAACTACCTAACATAATGGACCTACCACAGGTGAAATAAGGATATTAGTGATAACCATCATCATGCTCAAAAACTGAATTCTTGATCCCAATTCCACGGAAATGGTTTATTGATCAATAAAACAACACAATGGCGCAATTGTTTTTTTCAGAACTAAAGGAATATTCAATTTCTGCTGATGATCCAATTGAACCTGGCCGAATTTTTAGGTGGAGAAATCAATGACGGATAGCTCACTACATCGATTTTAATGTTTGAAATAATGGTCACATACAGGGTACAGCGCGATGAGTATGGGTTAGCCGTATTTTGGAGAATAATTGGATACATATCCTGAAAATTGTCGAAAACAAGTTCTTTAATATGCTTCATCGAATGAAAATTATGGCGTTTTTTCAACACCTTCGGTTGAACCGGAAGTTGGTACCAACTTATTTAATTCAAATATAACATCCGGTATATACCTGACATAATTCTAATGTGAGTTTATGTTATATTACATAACATAAACATAACATACCAAAACTGAACCGTTTATTTGTTTACTGAAAAAACTAGGTATTCGGCTTTCAAGTCATTCCCACATTAAACTCGAAAGTTTGATAGAATACATAAACTATTATTGATTCACGATGAGATTGGAACCTTTGGTGTGAAAGTTGAATAACTTTTTTCGAGATCAATTGCCCTAACACCAAACTGATATTTTTGCACTCGACGCGCGTTTCGCCAACAAAGTTAGCATCCTCAGGAGATAACTTCTCCTGAGGATGAGGGAGTAACATTTCCAAAATGTTATCCAAGGCATTCGGAATCGATAACTAAATCTGAAGTTATAAAAATAAAAATGGGCCAAAACTCAGTTTTTCCAAACAAAGCATCCTGTGTTTTAAGATATTTTTGGATTTGGTATTTTTGAATTTTTGAGATTATTTTGACTCATTTTCATAAAACATTAACTATATGAAAAATCAACCATTCATGAGATATTTCACTTTTTATTGAAAAAAATAAAACATGGGCATGTCCACCTCGTAGTTTTATCATATGGTTTCGTATATATTTTATTATTCTGACGTGTTTAATTTATCATTGAATGCATCATCCGTTGTTAACTATAAACATTACAACATATTCCAATGAATATTGCTACGAAACCTTCATTTCAAACAGTTACAGAAAGTTTATAAAATCGATTGAGTTGTCATAATTTTCATTGATATATCAGAAAAGAAATGATTTTTTTCTTGAATTTCAACATGTTGTATCTCAGAAATGAAGCGTTTGTGAACCTATATTCATATGAAAATTTTTTCTTAGAATCAACCAAGGATTTTATCACCCTTCTGGATTAGCATTCAATTATGGAACAACCTGTTTATTTCCAGTAGCCCAGTTGTGTTACGTTGTTTCAAAAGTGTAGCTCGTTTTAATGTGATGTGTTTTTGTAGCTTCATTTTTTGATAAATATTTATTCTACTGTTTTGTGGTTTGCACTAATTGATAGATAATTTTTACTTTATATATTGATGATGTTAATTTTTTCTCAAATTATTTTTTTTGCCTCTTTTCAGCTTATTACTATATGGTGTCGTTACCGAAACAGACTGAAATATTAGTGAACGCTATTTATCAATCAAGTTTTATGATAACTTTTCGACTAAGATGAAATACCGTAAATACCTTGTATTTTTCAATGCAGTGCAGTGAGTTTTATGAATAATTTTACGAAATGTCAGAGGAATCAACAACTGGACAGAAATTCAGTACAAAAATTAGGAATACGGAAAAACTGATTATTTCTTCAAAATAATACGATTTTGTACTCAAATGAAATGAAGATTGAAATTGTATTGAATTGAAATACACCCAAATGTACCTGAAGTGCTATTCGTGAATATTCAAAGTTATTCAGTTGGACTCCAACTACAACAAGAGCAGATAAATTTACCTCGATGAGAAATACGAAGGCAATAAGCATGAAAAAAAAACAAACCAACATCTGCTATGATTGAAGCCACTGATCTTTGTAGGACATTGGCTTTTACGCAATAGAATAGCTCTCTATAACGAAATGACGTCTTTTTCTTTATTGTTTCTGGAAAGTGAAACTCATGAAAACTTTCCTTGCGTCGTAGAAATGAAAAATAAAAAAATAAAAAATAAAAACGTAGCAATCGATAGATTTCTCTCTTGACCATCCATTTATTTTTCTCTTTGTACTTTGAGGGCATCAACGTGTAACAGAAAATGGATGAGTGATTGTTAAAATTATACCTATGTACCAATTTAATTGTAGAAAATAAAGTAGTGCAGGGTGGCAAAGTCGATAATTAGAGGGGTGGGAGGAATATATTTTCTGGAAATGTTGGCGAATCGACGTACTCGTTATATTTGTATAAAATATTTGTCTGAAGATTGTATCGAGAGATACAAACATATAAAAAGAAAATAAATGCCTGCCGGGAAACGACTACTTTCCCGGCTAATACCACGCTGGATATTGAATTATATCTGACAAACATTATTGCAAGATACCTCACAGATGTTTCACGTTCATCAAGCAACAGGACCACGCTGAAATCAATCGAGTTGATACCCACAGAGCGGTTTCGGAGTATTACATCTCGTCAGTGCAGGAAAGATCCGACCCAAACAACAAAGTGCCTGGGACCGAGGTAGATTTTGGCCTTCGAAACGTTAGGATAAGTATTGTATCATTTAGGAACCACACGTTAAAAGGTAAGACCAATCCTCAGTTCGCACAAGTTTCGACTTCTGAGGGTTGTCGTTCGTAGGAGTGCAACAGCTGGTTAACGAAAAAACAGATTTTAAACAGATTTTTTTCAGAAAATTTTTAGATAGGCAAAATTATTGAATACAAGTTACTGATAAGTGGAACATTTGCCTTTGTAAAAAATACTTCGATTTTACGCTTATCGGGGCAAACTAAAAAGTTTGCCCTCTCTACACCTGTATAAGTTTTCTATTATAATTTTTATGACAAACTGCAACAGCTCAGTTCCGACGGGATCTCTATCGAGAACCGCCATTAGAGAATTTCAGTTTCTAATCAATTTTAAACGTCGCAAACAAGAAAGCGATCCATGCCAAATTTCTTCCAAATCGCATTAGTTTTCCTTTCATCAATCGTATCGTCGAAATCAAGCCCCGTTTCCTTGATCTATTCCCATACTCCAAATACCCAATTCGATCCATTCGTGTACCCCACCAGTCCACATCGACTCATGGAAGTTCCATAACCGAGGTGTCTTCTAGTGCAAAGAAATCGCGGTCGGCCTCGTTTTGCGACAGTCTTCAACTGTTCTTCTTCGGTCAGTGTTGCCGGTAACAGCGACAGGTGCACAAGATACGTTGATGTTAACAGTTTCTCAAGGTGCGCGATGAACGTGTGTCGGTGCAAGAACTCGGGACTTTTGTTGTGGCTTCCGGCCCTTCTGGTTTTTGGACTAACTATTTCTGAGCACGGTAAGTTCGGCGCATATGCGACTCGAGACTCGAGTGAAAACTGTCACGATCGTGGAAGAAGAACGGAGATAACGGTTCGCTAATTGTGGTTTTAGTACATTTAACACTAGATGAGTATTTGGAGTGGTCGTGAGCGGCGTGCAAATTAAAAGTGTGTACCTTGAATTATTGTTTATTTGAAATCAAGGAAATTGCTCAGTGTCAATAAAGTACGAACAATAATTCAGGGTATTCACAATCAAAGTTACGAACTGAAACTGAGTAGGTATTTTGTTTACAGATAACATCAAATTGCTAGTCCATTCCTAAAAAAAATAACAAAAACCGACACCTTTTTTAGAAAAAAAAAAAAGATTTGGGAATTTTAGTTGTTTTTAATGAAGGTGTTGCCATTGTAGGTTGAATTCGAAACGAGTCTATTTTATTTAAAACGGATCATTTGTTTCGGATTATCACCCGCTAAGTTTTTTTTGGATAGACACATTTCTCCAATAATCTTTTCATTCCAAATTGATATATTGAGAATATTATTTTTGGAGATTCTTGGTATAACTAGTTTTTGATTATTTCATTAAAAAAATGACTGACTGGTCACAATGAGTTTCCATTAAGGTAGAAGAAAAATTAGTGGATATCATTTTATTCTACCTTTATTTGAAAGTGTACAGATTAACAAACAGTAGTGGCATATGAAGCTATGATTTTTCAATGAAATATCATAAACTTATAGCTTCCTGTTTTCGAATTGTCCCAAAAAAGTAGATAATTTATATGTATAGTCATCGTATATGTTGAAAGATATATTGATCTGTCCTCATTCTTAACAAAAATGCAGATTCTCGCTGTGTAATATCAATTAGAATAATATTTCCAAAAAATATTTCAAAATAACTGTATACTGTTAGTTTTTTATTTATAAATAGGAATTGAGCTTTCGAAGCAAATTTATTGTACTAGACATTGAAAACTGATGAAATTTTCAGAAGATATTTTTGAGAAAATGAAAATTCACTTATTTTTTCAACAGACCTCGTATATGATTCCAACCAATTCACTATATTATTTTGAAAACCGAGTCGAACTAATTTGGTATAGAAAAACTCTGATGAGACTGTGCCTTTGACAATTCAAAAAATAATACTCATTATGAAATTATTTTACTTCTTATCATTTTTCTAACTGAAGCTAACTGAAGCTATTTAAAATTCATTCAATATTCTTGCGAAAGAGACACTTCATCAAATATACGAGGTATGTTAAAACAATAAGCTGAATGTTCAAATTTAGCGGGCTACGTACATTCGACTACATACGGGCTACATACATTCGGGCTACATACACGACTCTCGTCGTGAACATATATATGTTCATAGTTTCAGCTGTTTATGATGTTCAATTTTTTTGAAACACCTGTTTCATGAACAGTATAGACCAATGATTATCAAACACGAGATGGTTGTTGGAATATTTAAAAACGGATACATACATGAAAGTTTTTTAACGACCTTTTTTGGGTATTTGTTACTTTCCACAATCTGAAAAATATAAAAATAATAAAGGAAAACTTTATACAAGTGTAGAAGGGCAAACTTTCAGTTTACCCCGATAAGTTACTGCGTAAAAATCAAAGTATTTTACAAAGGAAAATCTTCTATTCATCAGTAACCTGTCATATTTAACAATTTTGCCTAGCAAAAAATTGTTACGAAATAATACTTATCTTTTACGTTTCGGAGGCCAAAATCTGCCTCCGTCTTCAGAAATGGATAAAAAATTTCAAATATATTCGCAGATATTCCTCTTTTGATAGTTTATTTCTTTACTTCTTCGACATATGTCAAAGAAGTTTTGAAATATAAAATTATGTCAATATTGTTGATTGACAACTGAAACATTCGATGTAATACAAGGTACTCCTCCAATATCAGTCTGTTGCCATTTCGCCACTATCCAAAGTTTTCTTCAAGATGGGTAGCCAAGTACGGAGCTATTCGAGATACAATTCTCTCCATACATGAGAATATACGCTGATTCTTTTAGCTTACGTCTCTTAGAATGAGGCTCATTGGTAATCATTCTTGTCCTATTCCATTCCACCCGATGTTCATCGTCTGATTTTAAAATGTGTTCTGATAATTTTGACCTTGTCAATTGTCTATTTTTTATGTAATCTCGATGTTCATTCTCACGCACTTTCAATGGTCTCCAATGTAACTTTTACCACAAAAACAAGGTATTTCATAAATACAATTTTTTGTTTTTTCTTCAGTGTTGTTGGGTTTTGTATGTGTGAGTATAGATCTCAGTGTATTTTTTGTTTTGAAAGTAATTCTAACATCATACCTATTTCCAGTTCGTCTTATTTTTTCAGATAGTCTTGGAATGTAAGGTATAACGTTAGTTGTGAAAGGTGTCGGTGGATGTTGAGTCGGTAATTTTTTAGTTGGATGTTGTTGAATTTGTGAAGCTGTTTGTATGTTCGTTTGGTTTTTAATTGACCCTTTATTTTCTATTGCATTTATCGTTGAATTTATGAACGAATCTGGATAAGCGTTATCTTTCATCTTTCATCATCAAGATGCCCAGGAATTCTTTCGATATCTTTTAGAAGGATTACATGAGCGCAAGAGTATTGGCTGAGATACATGAACATGAACAACTCTAAGATTGTAGACAATTTCGTTGGTCAATTCAATTCTAATATGAAGTGTCCACACTGTGGATTCTCATCAGTAACCTTTGATCCTTTCTGGGATTTGTCTCTCCCTATACCACAACGAACTGGCCAATTGAGTTTGTCACAATTCTTGGATTTCTTCACAAAAGAGGAAACCCTGGATGGAGATGAAAATTCAACTTGTTCGAGGTGCAAGGAAAGAAGAAAATACACAAAGTCCCTATCGTTACATAAGTGTCCCCGTATTTTAGTAATTCATTTGAAAAGATTATATCTAACGGAAAGATTCACAGGCAAATTGAATGTTGTCATTGAGTTTTTTTCAGAAGGATTAGATATTAGCAATTATGTAGCAGATAATGTGGCTCCTTGACGTTACAATCTATATGCACTTTCGAATCACAGTGGGACTACTTACAACGGGCATTACACATCATATTGCAGACACCCTTATAGTGGCACGTAGAATGAATACAATGATTCACACCTGCCCCCAATTTCACCAAAATCGCTTGTGAGTGAGGAAGCATATGTCCTCTTTTATGAACAGGAGGAAACAAATCAGCAATTTTGAGGTTTTTTTTTCCTTCTCTCTATTGATAAGCTGAATTCTGTTAATTGATTTGTATTTCATGATTCTTCTGATTAATGAAAAAAAATTGTTGATAAGAGGTATGAAAGTTAGTTTAGCATGTACGGCGATTTTCTGCTATCTCAAAAAATGGAGAGAAGTTATTCCAACCATAGTCTAATTCACGCATCTTTTCAACAAATATTGCAGCAATTCGAAGACTGTATCCAAATATACACCGACGCATCCAAATCAGAAAAAGGAGCAGAGACAGCATTCACCAATACTACCTCCAATCACTCGTTCAAACTACCAGCAGAAAGCACCGTGTTCTCAGGAGAACTTTATGCCATATGGAAAGAACTTGAATATGCAGAGAAAATCGATCATTCAAAATTCTTGGTAATGAGCGACTCATTGAGTTATTTTATTCGATAGGGATTACTAAGAAATTCTAAACCGCCATTTTTGGGCGTCCACCATATTAGATTTAGATTTATTTTATGGTATTCCGCTCATCGAACTCTTTCATTCAATAAACATATTATTAGGGTTTTTTTGGTACCTTGGGAGCTGTCTGACTTGTCCATTTAGTCCAAGTCTCCAGAAAACACTGCAACCTCTTGGGCTTATTGCGTTTATTCTTCCATCTTCTCGTGACACCAATTCCATCAGTCTCGTTCCCTGTACTAGTTTGTATAGGTTCCGTGTTGGATGTTCGTCATATTCTTCTGGACATAATTCCGTACCTCCATATATTGCCTGCCTCCTGTGATTCAGGGCCTCACATTCGCATAATATATGTAGAGCTGTTTCTATCCCTTCGTTGCATAATCTGCAGCTGAGGTCTCTGTTGTACAGCCCCATTTTATTCAGGTGTCCTCTAAGCGGACAATGACCGGTTAGTAACCCTGTAGTTATTCTGAGCCGATCCCTACTAGATTGAAGTAGTTCTTCGGTTCTTTTCTCGGACGGTTCCTCAATAAAGGTTCTACTGTGTTTGTTGCCAGGTACTTTTGTCTAGTACTCTGTGTGCTTTTTATTGGTCCATATCCTAATCTGGTTTCTTACCAATGATTTTGGTACCACCAGAGCTGGTTCAGGACCTATATATGAAGTTGATGATCCGCGTCTAGCGCATTCATCAGCTTTATCATTACCTGTGATTCCTGAATGACCTGGTACCCAGTACAAAGTTAATTTGTTCCTGTTTGCAAGTTCATTCAGTTCTTCATGGCATTCGCAGACCAGTTTTGATGTCACCTTCGGGTTTGTCAGAGCCCCTAGTGCGCTCTTGCTGTCTGTAAAAATATTGATCCGCTCATTTCTTTGATATTATTTGGGTTACTATGGAAATGCCATATCGCCATGTTGTGGCTTCTGCCATGTCGGCTTTGAAATAACGACATTTAATCGAACATGCAATGTCACGAGGACCGAACGTGTGATTAAAAATCAGTTTCAAAATGTGTCACATATTAACTCAGAAACTTACATAATGAATCAACTTAAATGAAAGTAAATAAAAGTAATAAATAATACAATAATTTCAAATACGTTTCATACGACGCTTGATTTTGAATTGATAGAGTTAGTAAAATAAAAGAAATATTGATGGTTGTTCAGAAGATCTGAATGTTCATCAAACTACTATTTCTTTCGGAGCAATGCTAATAACAGAAGAACAGTTACTTGTATCAAGAGCACTAAAACCTACTCTGCAATAGATAATATATTCAATGTAATGTATGCTTCTCATTATGAGGTATTTGAATGAACTTGACGATTTGAATAAATAAAAGTATGAACTCGTCTCGAATAGCACAGTTAGGCATACCTTATAAAAGAATACCCAAGTATTTATGAAATAAGATTATTGATTTCCATAGAATATGGGAATTCATTATTGAGAAAAATACCAGGATTGGTCAAAAATTTACCTCACCGTTAGTTTGAATATTTATTTTTAAAATTGAGTCTCAATATTTTCATTGAATAAACAATTGCTTGCATTTTTATGCTGTATCTAATGTAAAACTCTTGTAATAGATTTTGGCTTTTCACTAACTTATCTATCTTGTTCAAGTCATTTGGCTATTTCTGCAGGCTTATCTGCTTGAATACACAGGATGGAATGGACTTTTCATTTCATGTTTACATTTTTATCTAAAAAGTGCGGATGTGAATAGTCTATCTTTTTTACTTTTGTGTTTTTTTTCCAATTTGCCAAAAAATTAAATGCAAGTATTCTATGATTTGAAAAAATACTTGTGACTCAAAATACAGGAAGTGATATAAAACAATTTTCTGAAGAGGGAAGATACATATAGATACTATCTGTTACAAATAGAAATGGAATATGGCCTCAGAAGTGGAACAGTATTCAATATCTATTACAGTCATCTCTTATGGATTACGATGTTCCTTTAGAAAACATTTCGGCAAACAAAACGTCTTAACAGAAAGCTCTATGGAAAATTGGTATTTGTCATCAACACAGACTTTTTCAAATGATCTGTTTTGCCGAGATTTTAATTTCAACGTATGAAAATAAATACTAATTGAATATTATCAATGAATAGAATCTCATTTGAGCCAACTCTGAAATTATTGATATGGGGAAACGAGAGCTCGATGCTCGCATAGCATAGAAACCCAACAAACAAAACGTATCCTGAAGAAGGTTGAAGCTTCGTTTCTGAACGAATTTGTATATGAAAGTTGAAAGTGAAACCTGTGACATTCAATGAATCCATTATTCAAACCGGAACTGTAATATTCTTCTTGATGAGCGCCAAACGGCGAAACGGCGATGTTAGGAAATGAATTATACTGAATCTTCAACTCCAATTTCACCTATTTATATCCCCTTCTACTTTGAGTCACACATTGAAGATTTTCTAAGTACATCAGAGTCAGTACTAGCGGAAATAGCGGAAAATGTTTTGGGAATGTTCCTTCTGATTTTCAGCAAAAGTAAATGGTTCATAAAACAAAATACCTAAACATTGTGCCATTGGAAATATAATCTTTGTCATCACGTATCATAATTCTCGTGCCATACTATTGTGTCATGTAGGTACCTTTATCAATAAAGCTAAACAGAGTATTGAATTTTACTAGTTTGGACTTCAATTGTCTAATATGATTCGAAATCTATATGAAATAATAAATAAAATTGAAATGAATAGTTGAAATATCAATTATATTAAGCAATAAAACGTGAAATGAAAATACAATAACACAAAATATTCATTGGAGTACAAAAATCGGAATCAAAAGAAAAATAGAAAATGGCTCAATAAGAAATGAAAAAACTGGGAAAATATACATAGGAATACATGACGAAAAACTCTTATGTGACAATCTGATGAAAAAATCGAAGAACATCAACAGAACCGGAACCAATAGAATGGGAATAACAAGGGAGGTCAAATATAGATACTGAAAACCAGCCATCGAAGGACATCTGAACAAATGCTACAGACAGTGAAACAAAAACATAGAGACAGCTTATCATGTTTTGTGTGAATGTGAAGCACTGAAAATAATGTGATAAACCAGGAAATGAATGTCATAGAAAATACACTAAGCCTATGAAGATTTGTTTTTCGAAGACTTGGAAAAAGTATGGGTCACAGAGCTCCCATGGAGGAAAATATGCATGTAGATCTGAGTAGAATAAAGATATGTTGAGCCTACGGGAATAATATGGATGAATTTACTTCTAAAATGAGCAACGTAAATGCAGTAGAATTGATCGCCACATAGATACAGAAAGAGCGATATAGGAGAAAGGGAACAAAATAAAACAAAAAACTCACAGTGAAGTGATTGACGAAAGAGATGATTTTTATCAAAAGATGAAGGATGATTTATAGAAAAAAATATGAGAAATGAATTGTTACTTGCCTTGGAAACTATAGCCGTACACGAAAAATAATCAATATCTGCTAAATGAGATTTTGAAATCAACAGAAAATAATCATTTTCAAAATTTCATGAATGAATTCCGAATTTCATACTAATACAAACCACAGTCTGATGGACCTACTATATATGACCATGAACCTAAACGTGAATTTCAGTGGGCATGATCCTAATAACAAGAATGTAAAATACTTGACCTCAGGTCTTGGAATTCATACACAAAAACTCATCGAAAACAAAATTCTTCGAATACCTAATTGGATTCGATTGATTGTGACGATTTTATAAATGAGTCACGTAACACTGACCTATCCCCCTTCATAGCAATTCGAGAAGAGAAAATAAAAAAAGAAATGAGCAACGGAATGCGACTTGTTATAGATGATATATTGGGTACCTACCTGTTCGAAATCAGGTTTTTGATTATAACTGTTGTTCAGTGCCTCAAGATTTAATGTATGCACGGTACGAACACGTATTAAAAAAGTGGGCAATCTAAATAAGATAATTACAATAGTTTGAGTATAGTTTTTACAGCATTTATCAATGAAAAAACTGAGGAATGACTACGCTTTCAGTGACAGGAATACGGATACAAATACAAGCTCTAACGGTATCAAGAGTCCTTATAGTCTAGTTCACAAGTGTCTTTCAGGCCAAACTTTTTCTCCGCCTTCGAAAAATATGAGCAAGGGGTCATTCGATTCGGAATAGTGTATAGATCAAAAAGGTTTGGTTTTTGCAAATATCTCAAAAAATATTTGAAATTTCTTGAATTTGAAAAATGATTCAAAAAGAAAAGGAAATCTCCCAAAAAAGTTCTATATCTCGGATCAATATTTATAACATTCCAGAAAGTTGAAAATTGAAAGACTTTATTAATCATTGAATTTTTTTATTACTATTGATTTGTTTTTTATGTTCAGATGCTACATGGAAATAATTTTAAAAAATGTTCAGGAACATTTCAGACAATTGTGGATCATTCCAGAGCATTCTCGAATGCTGTAATATGTTCTAAAAAATTGCGGACCATTCAAAATCTTTTGTATGGGTAGAGCTGACCATTGCAACTCAAACAAGATCCTTCGGTTTCACACAATTTACAGTTTTTTCTAACTTTTGTATGAAGGTGATTGACAATGTTTCATGATGAATTTCATTAGTTCGAACTTCTATTGTCTGAAATTATGTAAAATGATTTGAAATCTCTGAAACTAAAAAAGAAGAGTTAAAAATTAAAAATCGATTGTGTATACTAACAATCGGAACGTCGTGAAGTAACTTGGCTTGGAATCTCTTAACGTTTTAATTTTATTTTATTTTATGTTCAATTTGTTCCATTTTTACTTGTATTTTATTTCACTTATTATTTCATTTCAGGTTTTTTGCTCAATATAATTGCTTTTTTCAGGTATTTTTATTCTTCTTTAATTTTTAGTTCTTCTTTTTTAGTTTTTTCAGGAATTCATATAATATCAGACAATGAAAGTCCGAACTGACGAAATTCATTTTTTCTAACTATACTAGAAAATCTTATGTAAACTCCTTGAGCGAACCGGGTACCCAAGCTAGTGATTATTAATGATGATCTTTGATAAAATTAACTCAAACGAAAGTAAAGTTGGTCATGCCGCTTAAATTGATTTTTTGCGACATAGTTTTGATTTTACGGTACTTTCTAAGATACTAATTTGAACTGTATGATTAAAAAAGAATTGAAATGCGCTCAAAATGCTTGAGGCAACAAAATTATATTTTTGATAACCTGCTATATCTATAGACTAAGTAATGTTAAAGCAAGCAGACTTTCTGGTATGGCTATGTTACTTAGTTAAAATGTGATCAAATCCAAATTTCCGCCCTTTAACACGAGGATAGTAAAATATGATTTTTTAATAAATTGCCGAAGAATCAGCAGTAGACGCAATCAGCTAAGAATGACTTCTGCATTTGTCTGCCGGTATGATCTTGAGATTCGAGAGTAGAAAGGTCATCATTCCACCAAAGAGCAACCATTTCGATAGAATGTTTTGGATAGAGTCTACAGAGTTCGAAAAGAAAATCTCGATACTTCACTCGTTTTTCTTTCTCTTTTCGGACGATTTTCGCCTCACCGGTACCTGAAAACTCCACGTCTTCTTCCCTTGGTCGAAGAGAACTACATCAAGTTCATTAGCTCGTATGAGCCTGAGAGTGGCAAATGAATAGTTTCAATAGATTCAGCACTTCTCAATTCCCATAAAGGATTCAATATCCCCCGGAGTGTAGGTCAACTCTGGCGTTTCGTCAATACCGTAAAAGTACCATTAGAATAATTTGTATCAAAACTATTCTGCAAATATGTAGTCAAAATTCACACAAGCTTTAAAAAATCTTTGCGCAACCAACTCGTTTGTCATTGGCTAATTTTTTCAGCCTACTCTATTAGATATCTGCCCAGATATCTGCAGCTTTCGAAACATTGGTTTGATGATATTAGCATTATTATACATTGAGTTGTAACTGTTTATATTGGACCGATGGCAGCGTGAATAATGGCAACTTTCCTCTTGATATGTAATCGACACGGAATAAAAAAATTACCTCATTATTGAAATCACTTTCGATGTGAAAACATTCCACACGAAAATAAAAGAGAACGGTATTTCAACATTTTTGTCGAATAGTGGAATCGTAACCGAAATAGTTATTATCATCTGAACATGATTTTCCAAATCTTAATAATTCACTTCTATATAATTATTATGAGATCACTGTTGCGAATGTGTTCTACTTTCTAGTGGAGAGGAGCGGTTAATAGGGATGAAATGTGTATGTATCATTTAAATTTCTCGACAATTTGAAGAATTTTCAACCTGAATATTGAACCCCACATTTAGATACAGGCTCCAATAAATGATTTTCTGTGTTGTCACTTTCGCGACAAAATGATTAAATTTATTTGAAAAATGAACACTTCATTTCTACATGACTCTAAGAGGTATATTCGAATAAAGAAAATGATTACTGTACGGATTTAATTTCATTGATGATTCGAAAATTTAGACTTTGAAGTAAGTTATTCAAGTATCACTTTATCGGCCAATTTCATCACATATTTTGAACAGATGTTACAAAGCTTTTTGATATAGAGAAAATTCTAATTTAAAATTATTACAATTTTTTATTGTTTGCAGTGGATTTCCATTCCAGTTTATTTCTACTTCGAATCATTATTATGCTTTCGCGTTGGACGGTTCTGACCAGTTCTTATTCAATTATTCCTTGTGGAGTCTGATGAATTCACCAAGACCTCGCGGAAAACAGCGTTTGTTGGCAAATCACATACCTTAATACATTTGATTTTTCAGGATCATTTAGGTGTAAAAAATATGACCGACACTCAAAGAAAGCTCGTGCAGATTGGCAAACTTGTCAACCTTAGGACCTGTAAAACCCCTAAACATTGTGAATTTCATTAGTTCGGACTTCCATTGTCTGATATTATAGTCTGGGCTATAAGTTTAGATTCGTGTTAAATGGACATACTTTTAGTAAAATTAAGTGGTTAGGCTCATTCGATCCGGAATATTGTCTAGATCATTGTGAAAAAAAAGTAATTTAGTTCATAAAAAATTCTAAAAGTTATAAACAATTGAAAACCCTAAAAAGCAGTGTTCGGTTTTTTGTTTATAGTTCGTAAACTACAGATATTTTTGAATTTTCAAAAAGAGATCCTTGAAGAGGAGGAAATTTACTAAAAAACTCCCGAAACGGTATCTTCATTATTTATAATTTTAATTCAACGCTGAAAATAGCCGTCCGCGCGTCATTTTTAGGTTGAGCGCACGGCTTCTAAGCGAGTACGTAACTTGAAAATAATTTTTTAAGGTACTTAAAGTACTTCTTTGATTGGCGACTTGTTTATTTTGTGGAAATTCATGTTCACTGAGGATACACTACAAAAACACACTTTTGTCTATTTTCCACGATATTTCTTTATTGTTGACTAGTTTTGGCTATGAAGTTTTGAAAATGGTGTAATAGCCATGCATGAACATGCAATAATTTCATTAAAAAAATATAAGGACACGAGGTTAGAATACTATTGGTGAGTAGATATGATATTTATATAACTGAAAGCAGTTTTTCTTTCAAATACAAAATTTCAATCGTAATATTATTATCACATCAAGAATAATAAAGCAGTTAATTAATTTTATAAATTTTGTCTTTTCCTTCGTTTTCTAGGGGAGGAAGTTTTTGAAGTATTTGCAATATCTAGTTTTGGAAGTGAACGTTATTCGGGGGGTTTTCGATTTTTTGCTGTTCTTTCTCTTCTGCTTCATCTTCTTCTTCTGCTTCATCTTCTTCTTCTGCTTCATCTTCTTCTTCTTCTACTCCAGTCTCATTTGGCTCCATGTGTTCTTCAGATTCGGAGTCTGAATTTGCTCCGAAGATTCTGTGAATAATTTTTTGATAAGCTGACTTTTTTTTATTTTGTTGATCAGTGACCATGCCGTATTCAAAATCTTCATCTTCATCATCAGAGTCATTATTTTCATCTTCATCTCGATCATTAGTTTTCTCAACAATATCTGATGCATTTGTGCAATTTTCACCTTGGCAACCTTTGCATTCTCGCGTACATTTCATTCCAGCTTTCAATACAGCTGCAACTTTTGGTGCAGCCAGACATTGTGCAGCTGCAGTAAACAAGTTTCAGTAATTCTGATGGTGCCAGTGGTATCAAGCAAACACCTGAAATGAAATAACAGTGAAATAAAATATAAGTAAAAATAGAACAATTGAACAAAAATTAAATAAAAATAAAGAAATGAACAAGAAAAAAAATACAAAGTTAAGACATTCCAAGCCACGTTAATTCACGACGTTTCGATTGTTGGTATCTACAATCGTCTTCGGGTGATGACTGATTATAAATAATGGAGATACCGTTTCGGGAGTCGATTTTTTTTAGTAAATTTCCTCCTCTTCAAGGATTTTTTTTTCAAAATTCAAAAATAATTATAGTCTACGAACTATAAACAACAAAACCAAACACTGCTTTTCAGGGTCTTTAATTGTTTATAGCTTTCAGAATTTTTTATGAACTAATTTACTTTTTTTTCACAATGATCTAGACAATATTCCGGATCGAATGAGCCTATCCACTTAATTTTACTAAAAGTATGTCCATTCAACACGAATCTGAACTTATAGCCCAGACTATTATATAAAATGATTTTAAATCCCTGAAAGAATTATAAAACAAGAATATCGCAAAATAACAATTGTATTAAGCAAAATAACCCTGAAATGAAATAACAGTGAAATGAAATTCAAGTAAAAATAGAACAATGGAACAAAATATAAAAATATAAATAAAAAATTAAAAATTAGGATATTCTAAGCCAAGTTACTTCAATTAATTTTTAATTTGTTCATTTTAATTTTTTGTTCAATTGTCCTATTTCTACTTGTATTTCATTTCATTGTTATTTCATTTCAGGTTTTTTTTGCTTAATATAATTGTTATTTTCAGTAACTCTTTTTTAATTCTTCTTTTATTAATCCTTTCAGGGATTTCAAATCATTTTATATAATATCAGACAATGGAAGTCCGAACTAATGAAATTCATCATGAAACATTGTCAATCACCCTAAACTTTGTTACAATCGACGAAAAATAAAAGTGGTCTCATGAACCGGGAATAGAGCAATAATCCACTATATGGTTTAGGCTTTCGCGACCGAATTTTTCAGTGTCATTATTTTTCAGGTTTCAAGGCCGTCGATTTTTGGAATTCTTCCTGACGTTTCGAGGGCGCGAGCGTTTAGTTTCCTGAGTTAATCTCCGATGACTCGGATGATTCCGCTGACTCGGAGATTAACTCACTGTCGATTAGTCGTATTTTAGGCTATAGTGGAATTCGTGTCCTGGAAATTGGCAAATATATCGAATGAAAATGATGACGTTTTTTCAAAACTTTCGCCTTTACCGGAAGTTCCAACTTCCTTAATTTTAATTTAACACCCTGTATATTTTCACATCTTTTAATATTTGGCATAATTCTATTGAGAGTTTATGTAATATACGTTACACCATTCTCGTGATATTTGTTTACTCAAAAAAAAGGTTTTCGGCTCTCGAGTGATTTCCCAATGAAATTCAAAAGTTTGAGAGAATATATGAATAAGCCATTCCTGATTCATTAAAATACTTCATTAAATCGTCTTGTAAGAGTAACGTTTTCAAAATTTTATACAAGGTGTTCGGGATCGATGACTAATTCAGAAACATTGGCCAAAACTGAGGTTTTTTTTTTTCGAAAAGAACACCCTGCATTTCAGGATGTTTTGAAATTCCGAGATGATTTTGACTCATTTTCATAAAATATCCCCTATATTGAAAATCAACCGTTTACGAGATATTTCAGTTTTTCTGGAAGAAATAAAACATGTGTATTTTATCATAAAAATACGGGCTACGGAATGCTTCATTTCGAATGGTTCCAGAAAGTTCAACAAAGAAGTTTAATCGCCGGCATTCCTTAATTCTTCCAGGCATTCCTTAATTCTCTTCATCAAATTGTTATTTACTTATAGTACGACTGATTTCATCGGCATTTAGGGTATATTGGTAGGAGTACTTTATCTTTTAATTTTATGAGAGAATTACTCGAGAGCTGAATACCTAGTTTTTCTGAGTAAACAGATGAATATTTCGAGAACGGTTAATTTTTGGTAAAGGTATTCAAAAATGTGAAAATATATAGGGTGTTACATTTGAATTAAGGACTCGGTATCAACTTTCGGTAAAACCAGAAGTGTAAGTAGGAAATTATTTCGATAAAGCATATCGAAAAAACTTTTTTGCCAATTGTGAGGATCATAAATCCTATTATTTTCCAAAAAAACGGCTAACCAACAATCATCCCTCTGTACCCTGTAGATACTGTTCCTTTTGAAGTCAGTTTCTATGAGATGTAGATGTAGATGTAGACAATATGACATTTTAAGAGACTCCAATCATTTTCCAAATGACAAAAAAAATGAAAAAAAATTCTCTGAAATAGTTGTCAGAATTTGGAAAACATATCTCTTTCTATGGATTTAAATAAGTTTAATAGTTCAAAACTGGATGTATCATTTATTCATCTTTAAAATTAGAAATCACATATCAGAGAAGCATTCTGAGACGATTTGGAAAAAACCATTTCCGTACAAATATAGGGTATAACACTGAAAAGCGTTTCTCGCACCAGTAGACCAGATAAAGACGCTGGATCATCATAACGCAAAAAATAATATATCGTTATTCCAATTACTCACTGAATTAAAGTGACTGTTTCTAATAATCTTGCTCCTTAAGCTGCGTTCTAGCACGAAGTAATCTTGTTGACACTTATTTCATAACGGTTCGCTGTTATGTGTCTTTATGATTTATTGCTAGAAAAATACAGAAGAATCTGTAACAATCGGTATATTAAACGGCATCGGTATTGCTTGATGCCATGGCCCGTGGAAAATTTTTATAAGGAATATATATTACCGCTATAAAGATGAGCAGAATGATTGAAGAATAATTACTCCCAATTGGGAGTATTAAAAAGTGGGTCACATCTTGAATACTATATTATGATTATCAAGAAATAAAGGATGCTTCGAAATGAAAATATTTCAAAAAAAGGAAGTTGGACTTTGTATATAACGCGAGTATCAATATCGAAATTATCACGAACATATGACAAGTTATATATATATTTGATAATTCATTGAAACTGAAGACTGTATCGCGGACAGATACCAGACATACCAGATAATGGATATTTCGAAATGGAATTTCGAAACATTCCTCTTTCCCAACTACCTGCACAGTAGGTTCTGGTAAATACCTGCAGAAAAACAATTACTTCCTCAGCTAATACCATGCTGGATATTGAATTATATCTGACAGACATTCATGCAAAATACCCAGAGGTTATGCAAGATACCCAGATGTTTCTCGTTCATCTAGCAGCAGAACCATGATGAAATTATTCAAGAAGATCACCTGCAGACACTGGTTTCGAGGTATTACCTCTCGTCAGTACAGAAAAGATTCTACCCAGAAGCAAAGTGCTTAGCCCCAAGTGTGGACGAAACTTCCCTGCTGGGGGCGGGGCAGAAATACCTCGAAATTGAATGTTTCGAAATTTCATTTCGAAATATTCATTCAGTTTTGATTTCTGTTGAAATGTTGGTACATGGGATGTGGTTTCGGTTTGTTAAACCATTTTCAAGTAAAGTGTCAGTTTACTTAGAGAACAGTTAATTTATCCTAGACTCAATATGAATTTCTATAAAGTGAAGAGGCTATCAATCAAACAAATTTTTGTTAACGAGATTATTAGATACCAAAATGAACAATGAAATCTAAATGATTATCTTATTCGTATCCGCTAGGATGTGAATGAGAATACGAGTAGCTAACAGATTCGAATGAGATTAGTTGAGAATTACCCCCCTCTCCTGAACATCAAGGCTACAAAACTGTCACTTACACTGTTTGAACATTTTAACTGTTCGAGTCATTTTGAGAATACGCCTAAACATTATATCTGAGAGAGGAAATAAAACTATACCATTTCTTTTGGTAAAAGTGCGATTATAGTATTTAACTTGTTGGTTAATTTTGAGTCTGTTTCGGCAGCGCTTCAGTTCAATTTGGATTCATCGACGTATAAGGTATAGTTTTCTCTATCGATCAATATATACCACAACACAGTAGAATAAAAAATATTCATCGAGATATAGAGCTACAAAAACATATGTGAATATTTAGTAAAGTCATCGGAAACAATTGAACATGATTCATTGATATATTCAACAACAGGAACTGATATACTATTCTGGGCTCAAATCTTGGTATTATCTTTTTTATTCGATTGCCTCCAAAGTTTTTCAACATATGAAAATACCTAAAATCTGAACCTTTATTGAAACAAGCAAAAAACCTTCGTCTTCACTCCTATTCTCGTAATAACTCCTAATAAACATTTCTGTCGTGTATTATTTCGATCTCTCTTAATCTTTCACAATAAATAAAAAAGCTTATTGGACGTGAGCATACCTTGAAGATAAACCCACTTAGAACTCAATCCGTTGTTTGGGGAATTTCTCAAGAATTTATATAATCTTCTTTCGTTCAAATCGTTCAGACCCACGAAAATATTAGGCGATTAGTCTGACTGGGAATCTGGTATGTACGGATTGTCTGACGTCATATATAATATTTCATCGACTTATCTGTTCGCCACCATCCTTTCAGTAGTTCATATATCGTAAGAGGCGTTTTATCTGAAATTTCGGCAGTTTTATTGTATTTAGCACTGGTCTCCACATGTTATGATTATTCCTGGAGATTTATGTACCTATAATTATTTTGTTTAATGCACTTAGTGTTGAATGAGTACTGAATGATAGTAAAAGAAGGCTTTGAGTGGATTCTTTAAAATTACCTAACAATATATCTGTCATTTTGAATAGTAGTACTCAAAAATTTCAAATACTTTTATGAACTTTATTTGGGTATCCTCACCTTTCAGAACCTGAGAAAACATAAAAATTTTAATGGAGAACAAAAAATTGCATTCATGAGATAACTTGTTTTTGTGGTAAAAGGTATATTGGTGAAACTTCGAGACCAATAAAAATGCGTGAGAATGAACATCCACATTACATCATAAATAGACAATCAACAGGATCAAAATTGTCAGAACACATTTTGATATCACACGGTAAACATTGAGTTGAATGGAACAAGACAAGAATAATTACCAATGAACCCCACTCTAAGAAACGTAAATCCAAAGAATTAACGTATATTGTCATATCTGTAGAGAAGTGTATTTTGAACAGCTCCTAAGTAACAGATCATAGTTAGCTAAACTACTTGATGAAAAATCTGGATAGTGGCAAAATTGTAATAGTGGTCTCAGAAGTACCCAGCCCAACAAAGAAAACACCAAAATGTTTGGAAAAAAATGTATTTATTTCTCAACATAACTCCTTGCACCGCTATACAGTTTTCCAGCAACGTTCAATAAATTCGATGCCGTTTTTATAATAAAAACTGTCTAGTAGCCAAAATCTTTGACCACTGGAAAATCTTTGACGACTGGGTCATTTTTTCGAATTCGGGATCAGAAAATAGTCCGAGGGGCCTATATCTGGCAAATAGGGTCCATGAGGTAGTAATTCAAACTTTAATTCGTTAATTTTGGTTATTTCAATAATTAATTCTTGAGCTAGTGCATTGTCTTGGTGAAACAACATTTTTGTAAGCCAAATGCAGCCGTTTTTTGGTCACAGTGGCCTTGTGACGTCATTTATGACTATTGCGTCACCTGTTATGACCAGTTAAGAAGCCTACATCCGTTTATTTCCACCCTCCAAATTTCATTATTATAAGTATACCCGTTCCAAAGATACGAGGGGGGGAGGGGACTTTTGACTAGCACTGTATATCCTAACATATAGATTTTTTTGACAGGAGTTGATGGACAATCTCCATCAGGCTGCCGTTTCCCAGGTGCCCCAGCCCACTCGTCAGTGGTGTTTTCGGATGAGGATTTGGGCCCCGGGGCTGTGGCAACCTACTCTTGTGAGAGAGGTTTCGAGTTATTAGGTCCTTCGAGAAGAATTTGCGAAAATGGCTTGTGGATGCCAGAAGGAATACCATTTTGTGGTGAGTAAAATTTTGAGGTAAATGTGGTTCAAAAGTCCGCGAATTGTTTTTTCTCAGGTTACCATAAATGATTCTTCATTACCATAACTTTAGTAAAATAGTGTGAGTGGTATAACTGTTAGGAAAGAAAAATAATATTTTGTGTAGAATGGTCAGAATTGATTAAATCAATTTTCTTTTTTTCAATCAATTGACACTATGGTCACAATCATCTCCAGCTGATGTAAATTTGTTCGACAAAATATGCAAGAGAGCATCATCAGGAGATCACGGATACTAACTAATTCCTACGATACATCAATACTTGATATGCATTTAGTCGAAACATTACCTTACATAATGAGAGTCAATTAATTAATTTCATTTTTTTTTTATTGTAAATACGTTAGTGTGAACAACGAGCTGTTAGGAATGGGACCGTCATCGCCATTCACAGATCTCATTACACATGTATTCTTCGATTTTTAAACTTCAGAACAAGTTTTCAGACACCTTCAAATTCTAAAAATCTGAAATAAGATCTATTGTTCACCCTTTTACGAACCTAATCACTGTTAGAAAATAGAAAAATGTTATATGTGTGATGGATGACTTGTTTATATTGTGGGATTTCATGATAACTTTAATGAAAGGAATAAAAACACTTTTTTCTAAATACCACTAGTTAATTTTATTCATACGGCCGGTTTCGGTAGCAAATAACAATATGATAGAAATTATATTAACATCAATATAGCTTAAGGATTAGTTTGATTAGAGAAACGCGCGTTGAAAGACAGTATTTTTTGCGAAAGAGAACTTTTGGCTTAATACTTCTTCAGCTTTATACAAAAAACTGTGGAAATCTTCCAAAGAAAGGAAGGAAGCAATCAATTTCAAAATAAGTACCAACTCCATACAAAGTTATGTAGATCATGCAAAGAAGTAGGTTTCATACACGAACCGGGAGAAAAGCCGGCTACTCCAAAGCGATGGTAGAAAAGACTTTGGCTAAAAGACAGCAGGAGCCTCGCAAGGAAGAGATGCCGTCACAACCAGTGCTTGCACTTCCCTACATCAGAGGATTATAGAAGAGGATGAGAAGAATTGGTTCCAAGAACCTGCTTCAGATCCGGTAACACTATCCGTAGCAGCCTCAGGACAACCAGGCCACCAAACGCGAACTGCGATTCCAAGAATTGCATTTACCGGATACCCTGTGAGTGCGGAAAATCCTATATTGGTGAAACTAAGAGGCCATTGAATGATCGCATTGCCGAGAACAAGAAACACACAAAGCGAGGGAAAACCAGCAAATCAGGAATAGTAGACCATGTTTGGACTCATCAACACAAAATCGAGTGGTCTCAAGCTGAGATCATACACAGAAAGGAACATTGGTTTAGGAGAAAATTTAATGGAAGCCACATATATGCTGTCCAACAACGTATTCAGCCAAGCTAGCGTAGAGCTTTGCAACATATGGAAACCTATCATCAAGCGAAAAATGGCCAACTCCCGCCCAACGGTCATCTCCCACTGATCCAGTGAAGCGGAAAAAATGGAAGAGGATAGGTGAAAGTACTCGAAGAAGACGATTGTAGATACTAACAATCGAAACGTCGTGAACTAACGTGGCTTGGAATCTCTTAATTTTTATTTTTATTTTCATTTTAATTTCTTTATATTTGGTTCAATCGTTCTATTTTTACTTGTATTTTATTTCACTATTATTCCATTTCAGGTTATTTTTGATTAACATAATTGTTTTGGCATGTATATACAGGCTGATTCACGGTGGATGGCACATTAGACGTTTCTGGTGAACCAGACAACGGATCACTTTGAAAATTTAATGGAGGGCATATTCAGACATGCCAACTAAAATATTTTCGACAATGCGGTGTTGCCGCTTCTATTAGAAAGCAGTAGCAACTTTGATTTTTCAAATGGAACACTCTATATATAATATTATTTTTGGAATCTCCAACAATTGCCCGACAACTTTTCTTGATATTTCCCTATACCTATCTGTTACCGTTTTCGAAATAAAAATTAATTTCAATTTTTTTCTTCGAAAATCATGACTTCTAAAAATGCCGATATCTTTTAGTTAAGAAGTACTATGATATCAAAATTTGGTTTGGAGTTAGGTGATACTTGGACACTTCCCACACGTCAGCCTAATCTCCGTTACTTCAATACAGGGAGGTAAAAAAATACAGTTTTTTCGTTTGCTTGAAAAAGTTGCTGAAATTTGATTATTTTGAATGGAACACCCTGTATATTATTGAAAATTCGGAAAGCTGCTGAAATTTGATTTCTTTCTATGTATATCATACCTATACCTAACTAGTCAAGTTTCGGACTTATGAACATTTATTTGTGAAAATGTCCCTTCAGAATGGTATTTCCATTCGGTATTTGGTAAGCAGGCCATGATTACTATTTGACAGTAGCTTTGTGACATTCTTCTAATAATATCGACATTTTCGTCACTTCAGAAGTTGCAAATACCTTCAAAACGATGGAACAAAACTATTCAAACGAAGTTCTTATGAATTTGTTTAATTATTTTTGGACAGTGTGACAAAATTATCCGCAGAACATGTAGAAAGTTCAATGAAATGTATCCGAATCTACCGCCAATGAACCTCAAGAAATTTATACGAATTCAGAACAATTTCAATATGTTTGGATAAACTTTAAAAAAGCACCAAGAAACTTGAAATTGGAAATATTGATATGAATAATTATAAAAAAGTAAAACAATCATGTGGAATATTTCAAAATATGTTCGAATCGCTGGCCGTTCACTTCCAAGCACTTTAAAATGCGGGAGTTGACTGCTTTCGTGGTGGCAGATCTGATTTCATTGGGATCCAAATCTTCAAATGTTTGGGCAATCCTTTCTAACAATTCATCTCTCGAACGCACGGGTATTTTGTAAACTTTTTCTTTAAACATTTCCCACAAATAAAAATCTAATGGATTAAGATCGGGTGATCTCGCTGGCCAATTCCATGGTCCCAAGCGCCTCATTCACCGATCGTCAAATAGTCTATCCAGTTCTGCGCTCACTTCTCTTGTGCAATGTGCAGGAGCTCCGTCTAGTTGGTACCAACAGTTTCGATAATCTTCGAGTGGCAGATTATCCACGAAACTGTCTACAGTATTCTCCAAAATATTCAGGTAGCTTCTGGATGTTAATGACTCCTCGTATATCACGTACCTCAATTTGTTGTCCATCAACATGCAGAAGACATGCAGAAGACACTAAATATTTCTTGAAATCTGGCTTCTTTTGTGACGTGAGGATTTTCACTGGACCAATAATGACGATTTTTTCTATTGAAAATCCCTTCTCTCGAAAATTTCGATTCATCAGTTCAAATAATTTTATTTAAAAAAAGTGGATCTTCTTGAAATCGTGTCAACAACATTTCACAAAATTCTACTCTCTGTTGAGGATCTTGAGGCTTCACTGCTTGAATTTTGGTGAATTTATAATCATGCATTTTATGTCTTCGCAAGATTCTTTGAACCGATGAATATTTTATACCCAAATCTTCTTCAGCACTTCTTATCGATGACTCGGGAAATGCGTGAAAATATGCTAAGACATTAATCTGGTTGTCTTCGAAAGTTACGGGTCGAGGCAAGTTTCGTGGTGCTTTTAAAGTTGATCCAAATGCATTGAAATTGTTGTGAATTCGTATAAATTTCTTGGCGGTAGATTCGGATACATTTCATTGAACTTTCTACATGTTCTGCTGATAATTTTGTCACACTGTCCAAAAATAATAAACAAATTCATAAGAACTTCGTTTGAATAGTTTTGTTCCATCGATTTGAAGGTATTTGCAACTTCTGAAGTGACGAAAATGTCGATATTATTAGGAGAATGTCACAACGCTACTGTCAAATAGTAATCATGGCCTGCTTACCAAATACCGAACGGAAATACCATTCTGAAGGGACATTTTCACAAATAAATGTTCATAAGTCCGAAACTTGACTAGTTAGGTATAGGTATGATATACATAGAAAGAAAGCAAATTTCAGCAGCTTTCCGAATTTACAATAATATACAGGGTGTTCTATTCAAAATAATCAAATTTCAGCAACTTTTTCAAGCAAACGAAAAAACTGGTTTTTTTTAACCACCCTGTATTGAAGTAACGTAGATTAGGCTGACGTGTGGGAAGTGTCCAAGTATCACCTAACTCCAAACCAAATTTCGATATCATAGTACTTCTTAATTAAAGATATCGGCATTTTTAGAAGTCATGATTTTCGAAGAAAAAAATTGAAATTACTTTTTATTTCGAAAACGGTAACAGATAGGTATAGGGAAATATCAAGAAAAGTTGTCGGGCAATTGTTGGAGATTCCAAAAATAATATTATATACAGAGTGTTCCATTTGAAAAATCAAAATTGCTACTGCTTTCTAATAGAAGCGGCAACACCGCATTGTCGAAAATATTTTAGTTGGCTAGAGAATGTCCGAATATGCTCTCCATTAAATTTTCAAAGTGATCCGTTGTCTGGTTCACCAGAAACGTCTAATGTGCCATCCACCGTGAATCAGCCTGTATTTATCTCCATATTGCGGAGTTGGTTCTAATAAAACTGGTTCAAATTAAACATTTTGATTTTGAAATTCAGATGTTGAAGTCAAATAGATCTGGCTCATCTAGGTTAATCAAAATACACCCTTTTTTGCAAGATGGGTTGCTGAGGGTGGCGGGTAGATTAGCTAATTCAAATTTGAAACATCCTTTGATTCCTCCAGCTAAAGATATTCTGACTGAAAAATTGATAGATTTTCATCATAAGATCAATCTTCATACTGGTGCTCACTTATTAGAGGCTATTTTGCGACAGAACTATTGGATTTTAGGAGGATGAAATTTAATTAGGAGTAGAATACACAAATGTAATCATTGTTTTCGTTTGAAGCCTAAGAATGTAGAACCCCTTATGGCGGACTTACCCGTTGCTAGAGTTAGAGAAGCTCGTGCATTCTTACATACAGGGGTAGATT
This sequence comes from Leptinotarsa decemlineata, assembly GCF_025532065.1. Classification (NCBI taxonomy): domain Eukaryota; kingdom Metazoa; phylum Arthropoda; class Insecta; order Coleoptera; family Chrysomelidae; genus Leptinotarsa; species Leptinotarsa decemlineata. Next base: position 282,634 of record NW_027412560.1, read on the forward strand.
ACTTCGGTCCACTTAAAATTACATTGGGTAGGAAGCGAAAGGCATCAGTGCATAAAGCTTATGTAAGTTTATTTATTTGTATGGGGGTGAAAGCTATCCATTTGGATAGTTCTTTATCAACCGATCATTTTTTACAAGCTTTCAAAAGATTTATAGCTAGAAGAGGCCCAGTACGGGTTATTTATTCCGATTGCGGGACGAACTTTGTAGGGGCAAAATCAATTCTTAAAGAATTAAATGAACATATCAACTCTCAAGATTTCATTAATTCATTTGAAACGGAGTTAGGAATAAACGGAGTCGAATGGAAATTTAATACACCTTTTTCTCCGCATCAAGGTGGTTTGTGGGAGAGTAACGTCAAGGCGGTAAAAAATCATATTTATCGCGTAATCGGTAATCAGCTATTAACGTTTGAGGAGCTTTCAACAGTACTGACTCAAATTGAAGCACTATTGAATTCCAGACCTTTATGTCGTTTATCCGCAGATCCCATGGCCCCAGAAGCATTAACTCCAGCACATTTTCTTACATTGGTTCCTTTGCGAGGTCTTCCTTCAGAGGACGTGACAGCGGTTCCTATTAATAGACTCAACCGATTTCAGTTGATCGATAAAATGGTACAGGATTTTTGGAAACGCTGGAGGACGGAATATTTGACGAGTCTACAAATGCGTTCGAAATGGACTAAAGATATTCCTAATATAACTGTGGGTTCAGTAGTTATCCTGAAAACGGATAATGCTCCACCCTTACATTGGCCCTTAGCCGTGGTTTCAGACATACATCCAGGAAAGGATGGCAGGGTGCGGAATGTCACTTTAAAAACCAGCAAAGGAACATTTAAACGTCCTGTTGTAAAGATATGTCCTTTGCCCACCCAATAAATGAAAATTATCTTCTTATTCATTTTTTTTTAATTTTATACTGATGTTTGATTGGATTTTTCGACTTCTTTAGTTCTTTGTTTTTTCGAAAAGTCTGAAAAAAAATCAAGTTTTCAGGGTGGGGGGTATGTTTTGGCATGTATATATTTAAGGAAAATTAATTTAAGTTTTCGGCAACACCGCTCTCGGTTTTGATAGAATAAATTTACTTAGTTGAGTAGTTTAGTTTTGAAATTAGAAACATTCGGAACGACTGGATCGGAAAAGAAATAAGATACGCGCTGGTGATTCTATTGTATAGTATAGACTAATATGTGCATTGTTCTTTTGTTGAAATACGTTTTCTTCAACACTGCTTCTCCTAAAACTCCTTGATCCATCCCTATTTTGCCATAATAGTTTCCCTGAAGCAGTTGGATCCTACAGCAAAAAACGAGAAAGGGGTAAGTCTCAATCCTGGGTTTATTTAACCATCACTGAGTTATTATTCAATGTATTCTGTGTTTTGAGTTTATCATATCCATTATAGAACATAACATAATTGTTATTTTCAGCTATTCATTTTTAATTCTTTTTTTTTTAGTTGTTTCAGGGGTTTCAAATCATTTTATGTATTGGACAATGGAAGTCCGAACTAGTGAAATTCATTATGAAACATTGTCAATCACCTTCAAACAAATGGGAGAAAAGCCGTCTCGAAACATCTACTCTCATATAAAAATTGAATTACACGAATGAAACAAATACTTTTATAAAAACATTGAATTGTACAAAAAAAACCCGTTTCTCTATTCAGTTTGTATTCCGAACATTTGTGATAGAATTGAATCAGATATCATTCATGAAAGAAGAAAAAAATCACTTACATGGAACACTGTCATCCTCACTGGTGGACATCCGATGTTTCGACGTAAGACACTTGCCTTATCGCCTCTTCAGCACCAAATCCGGATGACATAAAAAGAAGAAGCACTCAATTCATTCATATGAGTATGACTTCATATCACAAATGTCATCAAATGCAGAGACTTGGCCTGTCGGAAGACAGTGTGTGTCGCCTTTGTTTGGGAAATGATGAAATAGTAGAGCACATACTTTGTGCCTGCCTCGCTGGGGACCGAATCAGGTTTTTAGAGTTCGGCAGAGCCGTACTCTTACCATCTGACCTGAAAGAGCACTCACCATAAGAACTAATCGGCTTCGTTAAAAAGCTGGGTTTATTTAGTAAAGTGTGAATAGGTGTGAGCCACAATCAACCCTTGCGGGTTCCGGTGGAGGGTCGAATATGTTGAAAAACCACCATTTTCATCATTTGTTAATTTGTTTTCGTCCACATTGTATATGTTTATAGGTAGTTGAGAGATTAATTTTGACATTTTTCAGCACTTGAAATAAATAAGCTATCCGTGTTTTTATCTTGCACGGATAAAACAGAGAAAATATTTTTGTTTATTTCTGGAACATACCATATGTTTGTCATGGTGAAAATCTGTTTTCTTCCGTTTACACAAGCTTTCACTCTAAGAGTATCTTGACCTAGATTAGCTATTGTGACTCTGTGATTTCCATCAATCATATAAACATATCACTTTGATTGGTGATGTGATTCGTAGCACCATTATCAACATACCAAATGTCTTTATCACACGTAGAATACAACATGGAGTTTGTTTCTGCTACGAGAGTCACATTGGTATCACTAGTTTTATGTTTTTCATTTCCTAGTTCTGGAGGTTTTCCATTTCCTGGTTTTGGAGGTTTTCCATCTGCTTTCCATTTGAAACAGTGCTTTATTTTATGCCCTTTTCGTTTACAATATTTACAAAACAGGTTCAAATTGTGATTTCCTTTGAATTTTTTTTTATTTTCCAAGAACATCACTTCCTCTTTCACCAAGGATTGGGATGATGAAGCTTTTTCGTATGCACAAAGTTGGTTAGTTAAACTGTCATTTGTTCTATCGTTCTTCGACATTAACATCCAACTTGACTTGAATGAAAAATACTTTGGAGGAAGAGTCTCCAAAATCTTGCAAATAAGCAACAATTCTAGTAGATGGCATTTACAGGTGTTTCCATTAACTATTTCATCCTTGGAGATTTCATTTTGCAGAATATTCCAAAGATTTTTGAGTTTCGAATTATGAGAGAATGTCATCTTCTGCGTGTCGTGTGTAGCTGAAGAATTGCATGCATGTGTCATATGTTTTGTCCTCAACATAACCATCATACAGCCTGTGTAATTCTTGCCACACTTCACGAGCAGTAGTGTACCTCATCACTTTTGCAAGAGTTTCTTGATTCATATTTACTGTAAGAACCAGTAAAGCATTATTGTCTGCCTGATTGAAGTCTTTCAACTCCTTGTCATACTTTGTTCTCTGAGTTTGGGTTGCGTTTTCTGGTAAAGGTTCGGGTATAGTTAATTTTCCTTCAACTACCTCAGTACCGCCTTGAATACTTCGTAAGGAAGTTGCTCTTGTATTTCCATGATGACCAGTTTGACTTGCCCTATTTGTATTTTAGTTGCATCCATTTTGCTTTTGGTAGAGCTTGGATTCAACTGAATAAAAATGATAGCTTCTGAACACTTGTCAATGTCAAAAATTTTCAGCAAGAAAATTTCAGCGGTTTCTTATAATTTGCAAATATTTCTTATACTCTGGAACCTCAGGCTAACCAACCACGCTCTGCTACCATGTTGAAGTAGAGGGAATATCTCAAGTAAACTCTTGAATGAAGGTATTCATTTTAGACAACTCAACTCTCAAATAAATCAAGCAGCTTATACAAGAAAAGTATCAGAACGCTTTGGCATGCAAGATTGTAAACCCGTTTCAACACCGATTGTTAAAGATTGTATTCAATCAGAAAACGAATCCGAAATGGATTTGAATACAAATTTTCCATACAGAGAGGCGGTTGGGGCTCTTATGTATCTAATGACAGGTACAAGACCAGACATTGCCTATGCAATCAGTGTTGTTTCCAGGTCGTTAGAAGATCCCAGCAATCATAATTGTATCCAAGTAAAACGAATACTTCGATACCTCAAAGGAACAACAGATTACGGTATAACGTACAAAACAACCAGTATGGATGGCCTGAGAAGTTTTAGTTATGCTGACCAAGGCGGAGATGAAACAACAGGACGTTCAACAACAGGTGTTATTTGTATGTTTGCTGGCGGTGCGATATCTTGGCTCAGTCAATGATAAACTTCAGTAGCTATTTCCTCAACGGAAGGTGAGATAGTAGCTGCAAGTGAAGCTTCTCATGAATTGGTTTGGTTGAAACAGCTATATGAAGAATTTTCGGATATGGAATGTAATCCAGTATTGATGGTCGATAACGAAGCTGCAATACGCTTGGCCCAAAATCCGAAATATCACAGACGTATCAAACATATTCATATAAGACATTTCTTTATAAGGGAACCAAGTACCAGATGCACTTACCAAACCGCTGTTCAAGCCAAGATTGAATATTTTACGACAAACAATGGGATTGAACAAATTATTCGATGAGAGAGGGTGTTGAAAAACCACCATTTTCATAATGGTGTATATGTTTATAGGTAGTTAAGAGATTAATTTTGACATAATAAAATTGTGAGTTGAGTTGTCTACAATCAATACATTCATTCAAGAGTTTACTTGAGATATTCCCTCTACTTCAACAGAATATACCCACTCACTTTGGACCTATCCTAACCTAATCTATCATGTCACGAATGAGTTGAATCTACTCATGTCATCGATGAGAGTAGGCAAATTGAAAGAGCTGTATTTTTAGGAAACATTGATTTTTGGGACAGGAAGGTTTTGGCTTTCTACTTCTCCATCTTTATATGTCTGAAGGATTTTTTATTAAAAAAAAAGGCATTTCATTCAAATTGAGTATTGAAAAAGCTACTAGTTTGCCATTTATTAATTTGGTATTCGGTTGATTTGGATCAGTCTGTCTATTGGACTAACAGTAGAAGCGTCACCGAAGATCCATTGTGCAAATATCAAGTCATAAGTAATTCGAAAGAGATTTGAAATGGGTAAATATGTGACATTAGCCCTTACCTCATATAAATAACAATGTTTCGTAGCAAACCCTAGTTTTAAATTTCATGAATATATTTCCAACAGAATCACGATTTCTAGTACCAGCGGAGTTGACGATCAAATTTTTTATGCAACTTAGATAACCCACAGCCAATCAGCCAATCCAAATATTCAGTTTTCTAATGATAAATTAGTTTATTCGTTGTTCGTTAAATATTATATTTCTGATTCAACCTCTTAGGGAAATGATATTTCACAAACTGAATTAGGATATTAATGAAGATATGTCTCTTCATTATACTTGATATAGAAAAATGTGGTGATCTCCATCTTGATACAGCAAAATGTGGTAATCTTTGGAAGATTACCAAGATGGAGTAGTAGAAAGCCAAAAACTTTCTTTCCAAAAATATAACCCTTTCAAATTGAACAATATTCCTTTTTGCTGGGATTTAATCAAATAGGTGAATGAATGTCATTACGATGTCATCGTTCACATAAGTAGATCAAACTTATTCCGTGACATAAACAATCGTAATTTATGAATGAAATGTGTGTTTTTTCTTATAATGTTATTCAGATTGGTACTGAAGAGCCCTAAGGCAAGTGTCTTACGGCGAAACATCGATGTCTACCAGTGAGCATGACAGTGTTCCATGTAAGTGATATTTTTATTTTCATTTAGTATAGAATAGGTATAGAAACCCTGTGAAAGATATCTGATTTAATTTCATAACGAATGTTTGGAATACAAACTGAGAAGAAAAAAATGTTTTTTGTATAAGTCAGTGTTCATACAAAACTATTTGTTTCTAAAGAATTTTTTTCCGTGTAATTCAATATTTATATGAAAGTAACTGTTTCAGGAAGGCTTTTTCTTCCAGATTTGTGTCTCTAAGTTACTTCTTTGCATGATCTACACATATGTATACAGTTACTTCTTTAAAAATTGATTAGTTCCTTCTTTTTTTTTGGAAGATTGCCATTTTTCTGTATCAAGATGGAGTATTGGAAACCAAAAAACTCTTTCCCAAAAATTAGTCACTCGTAAAAATATAACCCTTTCAAATTAAACAAATTGGATAGTTTTCTACAACGTACATTTTAGAAAATCTGTCAAATTCTTATTAAAATTGACACAATTGTCGTTTCGAGTATTTAATATAGTTAAACTTTGTCTTCTGTACAAAGTAATTTGGACGAATCGTTTGAAAGTTATCACGATAGGATTAACTTGACGCAATGCAGTTTTTCATTAAGCGTCGCGTATACTATAAGACGACGGGGGACGATGTGCAGGGGTGGTCTAAGCAATGAAGCGGCATCGCCGAGAACGCGACCCGAACATGGGCAGACGCGTGAGGACAGACGTCGTTGACGGTTGTAATAGGTTTGTGAATTCCTTTATAGGTAACATAATTCGATTCTCGAAGCTATTCATTACTTAGTGCAGTTGGCATCTTTTTTAGTTACTGTATTTTTAAAGTAAAAATTCACATTACTAGCTGTTGCCCGCTTTTATAGTAACGTACAGTCGAAACTACCGAACCTAGAATCTCAAAATATGCAGGTAGGTTCTTTGTATAGCGTGAATAAGCATCAAGAGAGTGAATCAGGAATTTCCACCATCAAGGGGGAAAATAGGGGTTCAAAGATTGTATTGAATTTCGTTAGTTTTAAAGTTGGAAATCTGGGTTGATAAAAAAATATTGTAACTATTTGTTTGAAATGGTCTGTCACGAAACTTAATGTTATAAACCAAATTCTACGCGGGCGAAGCCGCGGGCAACAAATAGTCATGTATAAATCTTGCCAGCGTTTATTATTATATAAAATGACATAAACCTTACAAGTTCGACATTTGAGCAAACTATGGGTGTTCATTACAGCAGAACTTGTGATAAATGAACAATTGAAGAAGACATGAACACTGAGACAAATCTACTACTGCTGCTGGGTTTTTATAAAAGAAATTATGAATGAGTGCAGAGCATAAAAAAACTGGGTTTCGTTCAGTTTTATATATATATATATATATATATATATATATATATATATATATATATATATAATATATATATATATATATATATATATATATATATATATATATATATATATATATATATATATATATACCAGTTAGGAACTAAACGGGTAAATATTTGGGTAAGCAGCAACTGAGAAAGTGTACTTTTTTAACAATATATTTCTATCATTTCGACAATGTATACTATCATCCTCAGGGAAAACTACAATAATAGAACATAAGACTAATTGATATTGTACAGTTGAAAATTATGTAGGTGCTAACATTGTCATTGAGGTTGGACTCAGTGATGTTTAAAATAATTTTTGTTATTATTTGATTTTAATGTTGAACTTAGATTTGAGAAATGGGAAAACATTGAAATTAGTTTGGATAGTGATTCAAGATGATTATAGTTACACATCAAACAATTAAACATATAAACGTCAATTTTGGTAAAATTATTGTGAATCTAAGGAATAAATTCCTTTTTTTTAATTCTAAAATTCTGATTTTATACCAGGCCGGTACATGTGATCACAAAATAGGTTATGATACTAATTTTGAATGAAAATGGAGAACAAAAATTATTTTTAACATCACTGAGTCCAACCTCAATGACAATGTAAGTACATAATTTTCAACTGTGCAATATCAATTACAACTATTATTGTAGTTTTCCCTGAGGATGACAGTATACATTGTCGAAATGATTGGAATATATTGTTAAAAGAGTACACTTTCTCAATATATATATATATATATATATATATATATATATATATATATATATATATATATATATATATATATATATATATATATATATATATACAAATATGAAAGTTATTGAGTGTCTTGATATATAAACAGAAGTTAATATCGGACATAGTACTCATGAAAGTGGCAAACCATAGACACGTGTTTCGGGCTTTTGGCCCATCATCAGTATGGTGCAGCCAAGTGTAAGGATGGGCAACACTTGGTTACCAAAAGATAGAAATACAAATGCACGGAGCCACCAACAGGAGCCAACCGCACACTTGTGGTTTTAGTTGATAGATCTCGTGTTCACAAGTGTTGCCCATCCTTACACTTGGCTGCACCATACTGATGATGGGCCAAAAGCCCGAAACACGTGTCTATGGTTTGCCACTTTCATGAGTGCTATGTCCGATATTAACTTCTGTTTATATATCAAGACACTCAATAACTTTCATATTTGTATAATTTCCTGGACCCGGATGTCACGCAGGTAGCTATAGCTGCCTCCGTGGTGATTTTGATAGTTTTCTTGTGAACACGAGATCTATCAACTGAAACCACAAGTGTGCGGTTGGCTCCTGTTGGTGGCTCCGTGCATTTGTATTTCTATCTTTTGGTAACCAAGTGTTGCCCATCCTTACACTTGGCTGCACCATACTGATGATGGGCCAAAAGCCCGAAACACGTGTCTATGGTTTGCCACTTTCATGAGTGCTATGTCCGATATTAACTTCTGTTTATATATATATATATATATATATATATATATATATATATATATATATATATATATATATACATTTCGTTTAAAAAATAAATATTCTGAGTTTTGAGTGTGAATCAGATAACCTTCTGAAAACTTGTCTGAAACAAGTTTACCGCTTTTCTAACCTTCCCGATAAAAACACGGAAACTTATTTTAAGCTCGTGATTTCATTTTCTTTGTTGAGTTGGTCCTCTCGGAATTACTTCCGTAGGTACAGAAAGGTATAGACATACGCTTGTATGTCCAGTGATCTAGGAAATAAATTCGAATATGAAATGAGAGATTAATGAATGAGGGTGATTTTATGAAAAATACAATTTTCAATTTGAGTTATTCTAACATGGACTTTATTTAGTTTTTGAAACCGTAGAAATGATTTGAAAATCGCATTTTGAACATAAACTGACAGAACAATTTTCAATTTACAAGTTCCGGTAAGTATTCCTAATTGAATAAATATGGCGATGTCATTGTCACTGTCACTGTTGGGATAGAACCTAAAATTTCTTATGGTTAGAATTATCAGGATTAATATCAGAATCAGGATCCAGAATCATGTAGTATAGGTTGGGCATCCGTACTGCTGAAAAAAGTTTTCACTTTACAAAGATTCTTTCGTATTTTAACCTAATAGTATTGATAAAAATGTCACGTTTGAATGAAATGAACGTGTTCTGTGATTTTTTTTTGGTTTCGAAAATACATAAAATATCTCTTTTTATTAGATTGTTTCAAAAGTTTTGTACGTTTTTATCGGTCTACTTTAAACTGTTATATATCAATGAATACGGATTCGATTCAATCGAAATAGGCGACATGTGAGTCAGGGCACTTTCGCCAATGTTACACAAGTCGATTAATTCCGTCAGCATAAAAATTGTGTGTTCGGGATTCGATGCAGTCGAGTGAGTGAACAAAGCACCCACGCCGAACCGACCGGCTACCATAATATAATGAAATACATATTTATTAGTATATAGAGCCACAAAAACACATGACATTTAAACTGACAAACAGTAATTGACATTTTAAAAATTTCAAACTTAAAAATACCGTATATGTACACATCACAGGCGTTAAAACGTAACTGACCACTCCGACATTCTAACATGAGTTCCGCCAGCCAATTGCAGTCAAATCTGATTGGTCAGCGTAAGGAGGATTTACCCAATAGATGCAAATGTGTGTGGTGATAATGCTTTACTCACGAATCTAATATTTCTTCGGGTTACTTTGTTGGATGGATATATTTTAGTTGATCTTCATAATATCAGTTGAAATTGAAAAATATTTAGAAAGGGATATGGGTTGTGCAATTTATTAAAATTATATCTTACACAGAGAGTTTTAAACTGTTCCAGTGGTTGCCTGTATTAAAAAATGACCTTCCAGACATTTTCTCTTTGATCTTCAACGGTGTGCCAACGTGCCTTGAAATTTTGAATCCCTCAAAGATACAATACAGTTCTTAAGCAACAGCCATCTGTATAATGCAAAAAATTTAACTGATATCTAGTTAAAGAGATATCAATTTTAGAAAAAAATGTGTTTAATTTTGTACAGAATAACATTGATTTCTTAGTAATAATTAGATAAAAAAATCAACTTTTTTTTTACTTTCATCATATTGACTCCATACATAGTTTACCTACTTGAAAGTAATATAACTTTATAATCCATGACGGTAGCCGGTCGGTTCGACGTGTGTGCACTGTTCACTCACTCAAAATGACCGATGTGTTGGTCACCATCGAGTATTATTATTTTCATTCGCGTTATTATTTGATCATCATTACTAGTAATAATCTATGAACTAAAGAGCGAAATGAAAGTTTTTTATATCAACGGCGTGTGAAATGTGTCGATTCCATGTAATTTTCATTGCCTAGACATTTTTCCACATGCCAATAAATGGTGCTAGATATCATTTAAAAAGTGAGTTCTTAAATACCTAACTGTACAACTGTGCTGAACTGTAATTATTAAAACTCGCTAAGCATTGTTATAGTCTGACCTACATGAATGTCGGAAGTGCGTAAAATTAAATGGAGGTTTCATAAGAATGGGGTCACCTTCGGTATTATTGTTTCGAAGGCAGGAAGGCAAGTATTGCACACGTTAATGGTACCTATATAAAGTAGCAGAAGAAATTTTCAATCGAATAACATATTATGAACCCTATCGAATGAAATCAAGAATTTGTCAGGAAGAGACATTATCTGAAAATGTTAGTGAATACATATTATCATCTGAATAATCAGTTGAAAATATTTTTAGGATTCCAAAACATTATGGACGTTCGATCAAAATAAAAAAAAATTAATCGTGACTCTACAATTTTATCGTTTATAAAGGCGAATTTTCAGTCGATGGTTAATTTTTAGATCAAGTATCTTAAATTGACATAACCTACAAAAAAGTTTAGGTATCAATTCAAATAACTTAATGGCTAACTGCCACAAATATTTTTTTAATTGTAGACGCGATCCGCTAACATCGTAGCTATATTAGTAGCAATAAATAATACCCACTGGACTACAATTCCTACATACAATAACTATTTAGTTACCTCTTTTAGTTAGTTGATAGTAAATGAGCAGGTAAATGAACAACATGTGGAATTTATGAAACAATTTCAATCTCAATGTATACTTGATAATGGGATAAAACCGAAACCGATCGTAAAAATAAAATAACTAGTGGAAATTAGGCAAAAGTGTTTTCATTCATTTCATTGAAATGACTAAAATTATTGGTTTTATGAAAAAATGTGAGTGGTTAACCTCTCGTTGGTCGTTCAATAAGGATTTCCAGATACTCTAGCAGGATCATTTTCTGTCCTTTATTTTCTATATGTAGTATGTTGTAGATAGTGTTGAAATCGTGATTGTTTTCCAAAGGTGGCACGCGTACGTAGAATTATTATTGGTCTTCTTCAGTTCTAAACTGATACTGACTTTCATTATACCGTGACAGCTGGCAAAATAAATACATTTTGGGTGGTCATGAATTTAAAAATATTATTATTATTATTATTATTATTATAACTTCATAAATTATTAAGATATGTAATAGCTTCTGTACTACTTGAATTATTGAATTGATGTAGTTTTAAGATGCAACGTTCTTTCAATACTACTATTCGTAAAATATCTACAAACTTGCAACTGAGTGAAGATAGTTGGATTAAGTAAATTTTATCCACAATGAATTAGGAAGACATGATCAGCTGTTCACCTGTCCCTCAGGCATAATTGAGAGACATATAATTATTTTCTTTTGTTTATAGTTTCTAATATGTTTTCATAGAATGAAAGTAAATTAGGTTTTAATAACAAAAAGTCACCAAACAGAAGTTAATTAGGTGATTCATCACCAAATTGCAACCTATTTGAAATGAACATTGGATAATAAAACGTATTCTGAACAATAAAATCTACGCTGAATTCGTATATTTTATGCCATATGCTCTCATAATGATGAGTGATGAGAAAAGCCCCTGATTTTGACATGTCGTTCATTCCAAGTGTCAAAAGAACTAATTTTAGGCATAAAACTTCAAGATATAAAACAGGAGATAGAACGGATATAAACGGGGTAAAATATTCAAGAAAATAGTAAACTGGTCTAACTTACCACAAAAAAATTAGGAAGCTTGTAATCCTATAGGTATTTTGGACGCAAGTAAATACCTACATATCCCAAAATCCATGTGTTTATCTTGACAAATAACCAAGACAAATACATTAATTTCACCAAGCAAATTTCATTTACCTATCTGAAAATGATTACCGCCTAGTTCACATCTGGAATTGAAGGCCCTTTTTGCAAAAACAAGACACATCATATTTATAATTTATCATCTTCAGTTTTATATATAATAAAATAACTAGCTGAGATTCTTGAGTTAACTAGTATATTAAAACCACATTAAAATTCTTCATACATATTTTAATTACATATTTTTTATAAATATTTTAGTACCCAACAATCATCACAGAGGTCACAAAATATTATTATTGATGTTTCACATCTGCCAGGCGTCCGGTGAAACACCTGTATAATAATGAAGACTTTGAATCATTAATTATCGATGTAACTGCATCTGCACGTACTTGAAATGGTTGAAGTCACGACTCTGGCAAGTGTATTCAAAAGTTGGTCAATACCTTGATTGGTATTTACCTCTAGATGAAGTTCAAAGATCATTTTCTCTGAAAACTGTTTAATAAATAAAAATGACGTTGATCTCTCACTAACTAGCCAGCTTTACCAAATAAAAGACTGCCTTCAAGTGACAAAAATCTCTATTATGGCTTTTGGCTACTATTTAACTTGTTTTTGCACCAGTTAGCAACTTAAAATATGAAAATTCAATAAATACTCTCCTTCATAGATTATTTTTCAGAAGGAATATTGCAGTTGAGGAGTTATTTCAGAAATTGATCTTGAAAATACTGAAAAAAAAATTGCAGAGAGGTATCCTAATATTCAACAAACTGAATGAAGTTCATATTATTTCAAAGAAAAAAATTAAAAGATTCTTGATTGATTAATTTATAATTCAATCATTTGTGTACCTTCAGTTTGCCAATGATCAACTGAATAGTAATAATAATGATAATAAGATTAAATTGAAAGGTGTATTTTTAAGGAGAGATTAATTTTGGGACAAAAGTGGCATTCTTCAAAAGAAAGAGAGGAAGCAATTAATTTAAAAAAATCAACTATATACAAAGATGTGTAGATCATGCAAAGAAATAACTTTTAGACACAAATTGGAGGAAAAGCCCTCTCGATACATCGAATGTCCAGCAGTGGGAATGACAGTGTTCCATGTAAATGAAATTTCACTTATCATTTACTATATTGTGTACCAATCCTGTGGATGATACCTGATTCAATTTCAAAACGAATGTTTTGAATACAAAATGAATAGAAAAAAGTGTTTATTGTATAATTCAGTGTTAAAATAAAAGTATATGTTTCGAGAGTATATTTCTTACGTGTGATTCAATGTTTATATAAAAGTAGCTGTTTTGAGAGGGCTTTTCTTTCAGTTTGTGTTTGAAAGTTACTTCTTTGCATGATCTACACATCTTTGTTTAAAGTTAATTTTCTGAAATAGATTGCTTCCTTTTTTTTTGGAAGATTCCCACATTTTTTTTGTATGAAGATGGAGAAGTAGAAAGCTAAAACTCCTTTCGCAATAATGATATTGTTATATCATCATATTGTCTTGAGTTGAAAAGCTGTTGAAAAATCTTTCGAAAATCCGTGTTTCTGTTAACAGCTGTTGACCCCCTACGAACGACAACTTTTAGAAATATAATCTCGTGCAAGCTGGGGATTAACGAGGTTTTACTTTTCAACATGAGGTTTCTAGCATTTTTGGAAGATAAGCAGCGGAAATTGATAGTCCGGCCGTAGGGCTTGAACCACTGTTTCACAAAGCAGTTGATTGAATGAGTAGGATGAACCACTCACGACTAACCAACCTAACCGGTTGGATAGTCCGCCCGAATATGTTCATCATCATGCAGTCGATTGGTGTTACCGAATCATGATATTAAACAAATATATGAAGCATATATTAGGTGAAATTCTCTGTATGCTATTATTATTAATAAAAACAAATCTTGAATTACTGAATAAATATTTTATATTCCTCATAATATTGGCTGAATCAACATGTTAATTCAAATCGTTCATTCGTTTCATTATTTGAAACGAATGAAAAATAAAATGTTTTTGACATATACTAAATGCTGAAATCAAATATCTATCGTTTATTTTAATGCAACACAATATAATGAATGCTAAAATGACGTTACAGATTACATGAAATATAAATTGCTAATAATCGTACCCATTTTTTCATTGGTCACTGAAATTCAAGTAATTCCATTAACTTCTTAAGCGAAATCATTTATTTTCACAAATTTTGTGGGTATACATTTTCCAAAACTCTCGAATTTGGATATAAACCAGCATTTCATGTATTTTTCAACCATTCAAATAGAAAATTCATAATTGTTTTCTGAACATTGGCGTGACACGAAAGAATGAAGTTTCTCACTGCCAAAAATGTCTAGTACGTACAGAATGAAATCGCTATTGAAGTTTTTGTGAAACAGACTAATAGAAATTTGTTGCAAGGAATATCAGACGTACTACCGATATTTTTATGAAAAATGAGAAATAAAACTCTCTATGTTTTTATAACACTTGTTTACAGGTACAAGTACTGTAATACATATACACTTTTTTTCTGATTGATTCGGCCGTTACTGGATGAAAATTCATAGTAATTTCATAAACCGTGGAGATCAAATCGTGAAGTGTAGTTTATGAAAATAGAAACTTTTATTTCTCTTTTTTCATGATGATCTCCTACCACATAGTAATGGGAACATATTCGAAGAAAATATTCATCATCAACCGAAAACTACTGACTATTTTTCATTCAACTCAATTTTGAATGATTTCCCATTCTCCAATTATTTCAATCAAAATTCAAATAATGAATTTGGAAATTGGTAAATAAAAACTGATTGGAAACTCTCAGTTCAATATTCTATTTCATTTATTCGTAGCATATCACATTAATCGTAATATTTGTATTTCCTGCAGAAAATATACGATCCCTATATTTAATTGAGAAATATTTAGGTAACAATGAAGGCTTCAACTCCCTATATAGTAGGTACAAAAACATTTATAGAAGGACTATAAGGACGGACTGCAAAACAACTTCATTATATGAAAAAAATGGAAAGGTCTGCAAACAAACAAAAAAAAAGCTGGGCAATCATCAATAACCTCAGGGAAAAAAGAATATTGCTCCTTCGAAAACTGACCTGAAATCTGATTGTATTAACAAATATTACTGCACTGTGGCACATAATCTATCCAAAGATATAAAATCCAAAATTAATCCCTTGACTTTTCTTGAAAACAAATCAGTTTCAGAAACGTTTTTTTATGCCTACAGATGTTATGGAAATTGAAAAAATCCTTAAAGAAATTAAAAATTTAAACTCAGCTGGTTGGGATGACATGAGCATAACAGTATTTACCAAGCTGCCCAACTCTGCTATCACCGCCTTGGTGGAAGCTATAAACACAAGCTTCATAACGGGTGTATTTCCGGCTTGTTTGAAAACAGCCATTGTTATTCCTTTGCACAAAGGAATAACATGCTACCTACCCTTGCTAAAATCATAGAAAAACTTTTAAACAAAGAATTATGATGTTTGTGAATAAGCATAATATTATTAGTAGCAGTCAGTTTGGGTTTTAGAGTTTGAAAAACACGAAAGATGTTATGTTTCATCTACTGTAAAACGTGTATCTCAATTTAAATAATCGTGGAATATCAGCGGCAGTTTTTTGCGATCTTTCAAAAGCTTTCGATTGCGTGGATCATGAATTTTGCTGCAAAAACTAGAAGTGTATGGCTTTAGAGATATATCTTTGAAATGGTTCAGATCATACCTGTCAGAACGTACTCAGAAAGTCAAACTCCCGGACAACATATCCTATCTTCAGAAACTCTTGTGTTGTTACACAAGGATCGGTTCTAGGCCCAATTCTCTTCTTGTTATATATTAACGACCTAGCCCGTATTAAAATAACCGCAGAAATAACCCGATTCGCTGATGACACTACATTATTTTGGCATTGCAAGAATGAAAGGGAATACTGCATGATTTAATCAGCATGGATATTATAAAAATAAAAGACTTGTCATTCAATATCTCAAAAGTTAGCATCATCACCCTCAAGTGCTCCAAACTAGATATCTACCTGGGTTCTCATTTAATAGAAAACAAAATGTGGAAGGATGGATGTGGATTACAAATTGATAAAAATTTGGATTTTGAAGGTCACATAAATAACCTATGTAAAAAAATTTCATCAGGATGCTTTGCAGTCAGAGTATCAGCAAATGAATTGGGCACTAATATGGCAAAAATGTGTACTTTGCTCTCATCGATTCCCATTTTGGGGAACATGTTGCCAATACATGTTTGATAGGGTGATAGGGTTTGATAGGGACGAAATATCAGAAATAAACTCAATATAGGTTTACCGATTCCAATATCATCCAAAATAGAGAGGTCTTTCATATATAATGGAAAAAAAATATTAAACCATTTGCCAATTGAGATCAAAGGCATAACATGCACCACTAAATTTAGAAAGTCTGTAAAAAAGCTTATGATTTCAAAGGCCTTTTTTCTTTAGACGAATTCTATTCAGACAGAAATTTAAATTATACAAACAATTAATTTTAATTATTGTGTTTCAATATCTACTGGTATTTGAACTATCTTACTTTTTTAATATTTTGTTTGATGTTCACATTTACCTCTGAACTGTATAGTTGAAAATGTTTACGAAGTTGATACTCACTGTTATTTTTTATTCATTAACCTTTATATTTTTATGCTTTATAGTTTTTATATTCTCATACTTTCATTTACAATATGTAGCATTTATATATTATTACAGTAGTACTGTAGTATTAGTACAGTAGTACTGACTACTTTTTCACCCCAAAATGCCGAAATCACCAAATGTTCGAATATTACCTTCAACTTGTATAACTTATATTCTTTAAAATAATAACACTTCAACAATGATATTTTGTCTTCGACAATATCTTTTAAGTTGTGTATCTTATATTTCTTACAATAGTAACAATTTGTCAATGAGATTTCATCTTCGACAATAAACTACATTTTGATTTGATTTTGATTTGAATCAAGTTTCAATTTTCATTCTGGGTCATTGCAGAAATTTCAAATTATAGTTTAGAATTGTCGATTAAGCAGTTGTCAGCTCAATTATTCATAAAGAAAGATTATTTCTTATAAATTGGATTGATGTTTTCTAATTGAGGTTTTTTGCTAGCAGGTTTGGTTCAAGTAAGTTTAATTTTCCATTGTGGGTACTTCTCTCCAACTATGGACTTGTTGACAGAAAAAACTGCCCTTATAATGCAAGTTTGGAGTTTTTCATTTAATTGACTAGAATAAATGAAATAAATGACTTAAAATTTTGAAGTTCTGAAGGATTGGCATTTCTGAAGTATACTGATTATATTAATGACATCTTGATGGCATTGAGTGTCGATCCATGCGCATATCTGTCCAATAATGACCTTGAAACTTTCTCTAAAGCTGCTTTTCTAATTTGGATCCACCTCGACTTCATACAGGTACTGGAACATAGGTATATGCCAGTTTTTTTCTGTCGACACTTGCTTGTAAAGAGGATTGTATGAATTAGATATATATTCAATATATTCATCTCACTTGGAGTATTTTCAATGTATTTTATTTTCCATCCTGCAAGTATTATATAGTATTATATAAAAAAAAATATATACATAAACATAAACTAAAATAATCCTTTATATGCAATATTGATAACCCCTGCCATATTACGTGCAAAAACGAACACATCACAACATAAAAATAAAAATGCGACCTCAAACTTGGAAGTGATTCACCAAAACAGAAACAAGCCAATTGCAACTTTACTTCATCACTGGTGTCTCGTCATTATGGGACTTCTTATGAAAATTTCTGGGATATTAATTCAAATTGTATGGTGTAATCCATTCATGGAATAGTGAAAGTAATTGACGTAGTTGATTCAAAAAGAATCAATATGATACACGTCTAAATACATTTTCAAATATTTCATATATGATCACTTTTATAATCATTAAAATATTTTTTTATTAGGCAATCCTTAACTCTATTTTTTTGTGGACTATAGATAAGAAATAATTCTACTAAACACCGTTTTGTTATAATCTCAAAAAGATTAAAAAGAGTTTTCGATTGAAGCTTTATATCGGCTTGATTTTTTTCAACATTACCAGCAATGATCGTCATATTCCAGCGAACTTGTTTTGAAATATTCAATGTATGTTGCAGATATCAATGATTTTTTTCTTTTCTTCGTTAAGCTCTTTCAATCATTGAAATTCATTATTCTCACAATTTGACAGTATTAGTTGTTTTTGAGGTGAATGGTGAATATATACGCTTGATTCTCACACTCGCCATTATCACCAGCAGAAGAAAGTCAATTACTGCGAGCAGTGATCTGCCGTTCTGCCAATACCTGTTGGAGGAAAAGGATTTAACAAGTATACAGGGTCTTTTCAAAAATTACGGTGAATGTTCAAATTTCGCGGGCTACGTCAGCAAAATGTGTACAAGTGGTAAAAGCTTTTCACAGAAGGTCGAGAAGATGTGAATGACGACGCTTGTCCTGGACTCCCTAGCATATCAATAACCGATGAAAATGTTGAGAAAGTGAATAAAATTGTTATGGAGAATCATCGAATCACTATTAGAGAAGTTACTGAGGTTACAGATAATTTTTGAATTTTGACCAAAAAAATTGTCGCATGAGCATTGCTCAGGAACTGTTCACTGACGTCAGTGGGGATCCAGATTTGCTTGAAAGCGTGATAACTGGCGACGAATCATGGGTATATGGTTATGACATCGAAACCAAAGTTCAATCTTCCAAATGAAAAGGCCTAGGAGAACCAAGACCAAGAAAACCACGCCAAGTTCGATCAAATGTCAAAGTTTAACGCACAGTTTTCTTTGATTACCGTGGCGTAGTGAATCAGGAGTTCTAGGCGTATGGTCAATAAGGATTATTATCTTGAAGTTATGCGTGGCATACTGCCACGATTGGGAATATAAAAACTGAGTCGCTGAGAGAGCCCAAAAGGAAATACCAAAGGTTGCAATTCAGAACTACTTCGAGGATTGAAAAAACGCCGATATAAGTATATTATATCTGACGGAGAACTACTGCGAAGGGGACAAAATAGAAATTGATGAATAAATAAATATTTTTTGGAAAAAAAAATCACCTTATTTTGTGAACAGATCTTGTATAACACCTCTGTCAAAATATCAGTTTTACTAAAATGATGTAGGCCTGATAATTTCAAGATTTTGGGTTACATGTTTGGGCACTGAAAAATGTACGCTCTCCCATATTTTTGGCAATATAATCGTTTCATGCATAGATACTTTTGCAACCATAATTGAATAACTACTCTCTTGATCCTCTATCAATTTTTTGGGTCAAGATTTTTTTCAATGTTCTTGGTAATGACGAAACAATTAACAGTGAAAGTCCTTGTTTTTATCAGAAATTCACTGTAACTAGGCTTGCTTGACTCTAAATTTTACTGGTGCAATATCTTTTAGGAAATAGTAATATGCAGAAAATAATTATATTATCGTTATCGTAGACGTACCTATTTGACAAACTTTATGAGAAAAACTCATGAAGTTTTTTTAACCTGATGATAGAGAAAGTGAATAGTAAAGCTAAAAAAAACAAACTCTTCTCTCTTCAGTTTGGATGTGTTCACCTGAGGGAAACACGAAATAAAAATATTATATTCCATTTATCACGAAGTGGCGTAATATCACATTATTGTTGCTGCATAATCGATTTAAATACGTGGAATTAGATCAAATTTTTAAAGAGGTTAAATGAAACCAGTGATTCAAAATTTGATCGAGCATTTCTTGCCTATCAGTTCAGCCAATATGAACTTCACTAATTTACTCTTTTCTGCATCATTGAAAAGTAGAGGTCGTCCGACTCATGAAACTTTCTAGTGAACAGGTTGATGACACTCCATTGCAAAAAACCCGCAGATACTAGAACATATTCTATTCAACTTCAGTGCATACATATAAATTGAAGATTCGAAACATCATAATATATTTTTGTTCCTCACCAATCTCGATAAAACAAAGCTCCAGGGAATAAAAGCTGAATACTTTCAAATACAATGAACTTGCACCAGATTTTATCTACAATAATCGACTAAAATTAACACTCTTAGTAGCCAGTGGTGTTTACTATGCAGAAACATAAGCGAATAGGGCAAAACGAATAAGATGTGCTTGAGTTTCTACTTGTTTGTTATCTAATCATCTGATTTCACAATACACTTGAGTTCATACCATGTATATTCATTTTGCGCGCAAATTGAAAATTGGTTTATTTCTTTTGTGAAAGAAAATAAAGGATGTGCAAACATAATTTCAGGTAGTGAATTACTTTCTTTGTCAGTTGTTTGTGATGAAAACATCGAAAGTGAAACATTTCAAATGAGTTTCTTGTTTGCGTGGGGAGTATGGGAAGTAATGAAATACTTTCAATTTTTTTTGCACATCTTTATCAGACCTAGCAAGAATCGAATAGAGTGTAATTGCTGGTTTGATAATATCAAATTTCATCTTCTTACAACTTTTTTGTGAGTACAAACAAAAGTAATGAACTAGATGATCCATTCCCACTATAGGTGTTTGGATATTCAGATATTTTTTACTCGATCACACTGAATTAACACGTAGGATACGTTTCATTCAGTTTCAATAAGTGTTAAAAGTTTATGTTAATGCTATACTTAATATAGAATGCATCACATCCTTACACAGAATTTCATCAGTGAAGTCATGAACCATAAAAGAATATGTGTAGGGGGACCGTATGGTTGTCTCACGGGTTGGTTGTCACAACGGCCATGTTGGAAAATTGAACGAGTTTATCGAACAAAATCGAAGGATCGCCAGAGCAATATCTCCATCCTAACCTCACCTTAGTTCACTCTGATACTGTGTGAGGGAGATATGTACATTTGTTGTTTTCCGACAGCTAAAGTAAATTTTTGTGCATTTGTGTCAAGTCTCATAAGTATGTATGTATGTATGTTATATCTTGTTTTTCACAATACACTTTTCAAAAATTGGTTTATTTCTTAATAAACACTTTATTACAATATTTGAATATGATGTGAAAGAAACTTGGAACATTAACTGAAGAATAGGTAATTGATATGAACTTTACTTGAGAATGATTAAATTGCTAATGAACATCTTTCTGACCTCGCAGGGTCTATTTATATGTTTGGTATGAAAAAATATTTGAACAGTATCAGCAATTGCTTTGTCTGGAACGCCTTTCATACGAAAAGTTGTTGCTTTTTGCTTCAACTTTTCACAAAACATTTTCCTTGTGTAGGGGGACCGTATGGTTGTTGAGTTGGATTTCCTCTTTTATAGGTTCCTGGAGGTTGATACTTGGTCTTCTCCTGGGGATGAATCTCGATAAGATACGGGATGGTTGTCTGTCTGACCTTGTATGATCCGAGGGTGGTTGATTCGAAGTGGATGTTATACCGAATCTACAGGTCCTTTTCGTCTACATTTGCAAAAGATGTAAAGTATGATTGATACA
Source organism: Leptinotarsa decemlineata (assembly GCF_025532065.1). Classification (NCBI taxonomy): domain Eukaryota; kingdom Metazoa; phylum Arthropoda; class Insecta; order Coleoptera; family Chrysomelidae; genus Leptinotarsa; species Leptinotarsa decemlineata. The sequence goes on from NW_027412560.1 coordinate 304,437, forward strand.
ATGATCAATGTTATAGTGCAATATGTGAACCATGATAGGTGTTTACTCACAAACGGCTCATTGATAAGTTAATAAGTTATAAGTTATAAGTTAAGTGACGAAAATGTCGATATTATTAGAAGAATGTCACAACGCTACTGTCAAATAGTAATCATGGCCTGCTTACCAAATACCGAATGGAAATACCATTCTGAAGGGACATTTTCACAAATAAATGTTCATAAGTCCGAAACTTGACTAGTTAGGTATAGGTATGATATACATAGAAAGAAATCAAATTTCAGCAGCTTTCCGAATTTTCAATAATATACAGGGTGTTCCATTCAAAATAATCAAATTTCAGCAACTTTTTCAAGCAAACGAAAAAACTGTATTTTTTTACCACTCTGTATTGAAGTAACGGAGATTAGGCTGACGTGTGGGAAGTGTCCAAGTATCACCTAACTCCAAACCAAATTTCGATATCATAGTACTTCTTAACTAAAAGATATCGGCATTTTTAGAAGTCATGATTTTCGAAGCAAAAAATTGAAATTAATTTTTATTTCGAAAACGGTAACAGATAGGTATAGGGAAATATCAAGAAAAGTTGTCGAGCAATTGTTGGAGATTCCAAAAATAATATTATATACAGAGTGTTCCATTTGAAAAATCAAAGTTGCTACTGCTTTCTAATAGAAGCGGCAACACCGCATTGTCGAAAATATTTTAGTTGGCTAGAGAATGTCCGAATATGCCCTCCATTGAATTTTCAAAGTGATCCGTTGTCTGGTTCACCAGAAACGTCTAATGTGCCATCCACCGTGAATCAGCCTGTATTTTGTGCAACATTTCTATCGAATCGAATTTTGGATTTTCTTCTCTTGTGTCCTTTGACGAACAATTTTATGATAATAAGAACTTTTATTATTTAAATCTCATATGTACTTGGTATGAGTTCCTTGTGGTTGTAAAGAGTTTCGGGTGGTCTACTAGAGGTGTGTTCGAATAGTAATTCGTAAGGGGTGAATCCGTGAGTTTTGTTTTTGGTGTTATTGTAACAAATTATTGCGTATGGTAAAATGCCTGAGGGGTGTTCATCAGGGTTGTCGATTTTATTTGTTCTCATCATTTCTAAAAGGGTCGCGTGAAAACGTTCCAAGGAACCATTTGATTGCGGGTGGTCCACACTAGAAAATGATTGTTTAACGTCATAAAGTGTACAAAGGTCTTTCAGTAGGGCGTTGTTGAATTCTCGACCGAAGTCACAATGAATTCTGAGTGGAGTTCCGTAGTGTTGGAAGTATAGCAGTAGATTGTTTACTGGGTAAATTTGGTGAGTTCTTCTCAAATTGTAAGTATATAGTTCTTTGTGGGAATTTCAAGAATGTCTATGTTCATTCTCTCGAATAGTGTTTTCGGAGTTTCCGTAATGACTAAAGGGCTTTTAAGGTTTTGTCTACAAATTTTTGCTTTTTTGCATGTTCCGCAGTTCTTCACAAAATTTTCTACGTTTTTGATTAAATTTGGCCAATTATATTTCTCTTTTACGCGTCTAACCGTTTAGTTTATTCCTCGATAATTATTTTTTCCTGAATGGCATTGGTCCATTACGATGGGAATTTGGTCTTCGTCGGGAGTTCTTGTTAGATTTTGGTATACTGTTATCTTAATTTCTTTTTCAGCGAAAATGAAAGAAACAATTTCCAAAATTGGTAATTCCAAATCATTTTCGACAATGTACGTTTTGGAAATGTCTATTTCATCTATCCATTTATAAAGGATGAAGAATAGAATTTCTACGGCTGAGGTATGATCGAAGGGTAAAGCGATTATGAAATATTTTCTGCCTTTGACGGTTTTGCTTGAAAGATTATTAATTCTATCGTTGTAAAATTCAGCATTTTCCTCAAATATGTCATCAATGAGTTTATGATGAAGGTCTTCTAATTTATTTTGGCACAAAAAGTGAGGATGTATTTATGTGATTTGTCTTAAAGTTGCGAATTATCAAATTTGATTTTTGAGTAGTCAATCAGGAATCGAGTTTCATATAAGTGACTGAAATTTTTGTATTCTTGTAGAATTTGTTCGAAGGGGGTTTCTTCTTGTTCTGGTGTTTCTTTGTTTTGTGTTTCTGTGTCTCGTGTTTCTGTGTCAGTTGGTTTGTTCGTTTCATCAATTTCGTTTGAAGCGAGTATCATAAGTTTTCCGTGAAAATTTACACATTCTCTGAAGTGATTAATTTTGATCCGTGATAGGGTATTGGCATTTTTGTTTATTTTGCAAGGTTTATACTCTATTTCGTAGTCGTACTCTTCTATTCTAATTTGAGTCTCCAACGTGCTAGCCTACTACCTGGGTCTTTTATTGAAAAAAGCCAAGTGAGGGGTCTACGATCAGTGATGAGTTTGAATTTTCTTCCAAACAGGTATGGTCGGAAGTGGTTCACAGCCCATACAATCGCTAAAAGTTCTCTGTCAATCGTAGAGTATTTTGATTCAGCGTTGCATAGTGTTCTGGAGGCGTATGCTATGGGAAGGTATTTTCCTATCGGTCCTTGTGAAAGAACAGCTTCTTTTGCAAATGCACTAGCATCTGTCGTTAAGAGGAAAGGTTCTTCGAAGTTAGGGTTAATCAAAATTGGACTGGAAGTAAGGGCTGATTTTAAGCATTCTGAGTCGAATTTAAATGGGGTATCTTTTTGTAAAAGTTTTGTGAGTGGTTTAGAAATGTTGGCAAAATTTGGTATAAAGCGTCGATAATAACCAGCTAAGCCTAAAAAGGATTTGATTTCTTTTGGGTTTTTTGGTTGGGAGAATTCTTGGATGCATTCAACTTTGGAGGGGTTTGGTTTAACGCCGTTTTTCGTGATTACGTGTCCAAGATAGGCGAGTTCTTTCTTTAAAAATTCGCATTTGTGAGGCTGAATTTTCAAGTTGGCTTTCCTTAGTCTTTTGAACACTTCCGTCAGTCTTGAAATATGTTCGTGAATCGTTGGTGAGTATATAATGATGTCATCCATATATACAAGGTAGCGCTCGTTTTGGATGCCAAGGAGGGATGTTATCCATCACCCTTTGGAACGTGGAAGGTGCGTTCTTTAATCCGAAAGGCATACGGACAAATTCATAGTGACCGTTCTCAACAGAGAATGCTGTTTTTGGAACGTCTTTTGGGTCGATTTCGATCTGGTGAAATCCTGACGCAAGATCGAGGGTGGTAAAATACTGACATTTTCCAAGCTGATCTAGCAGGTCGGAAATGTTGGGTAACGGATACTTATCGGCTACTGACAGTTCGTTCAGTTTTCGATAGTCAATCACAACACGCCATTTGGGCTATCTGAAGCATCTAGTTTTTTCGGTACTATCCAAACAGGGGATGACCATGGGGATGTCGAATGTTGAATGATACCTTGATTGGTTATCATTTGCTCTTCTTCATGGTTCAAATGGTCAAGTCTGAGTTGGTTTTTTATCTTTTGAGTTCTGTCAATTTGTTCTAAATCATCGTGAGAGGTATTGAAGTTCAAAACTGATTCAAAGTCTGTTATTGGTAAGAGGATTAGGGAATTGCGTTGGCATCTATAATGGATGTCAAAAATTCACCATTTTTGTCGATTTTCACTAAAGCGTTTGGTATTCTGACTTTCTCTTTTTCTTGCGCTAACAGTATAGCGTAGGTATTTTTGAAATTACTAATTACTTGCGCTAACAGTATAGCGTCGGTATTTTTGAAATTACTTTTGAGTTTGATCATTTCTTTCTGTTCTGGGTTCAATTGGTATTTGATTTGGTTTCGAATTCTCAGTTACTTCATTATCTATAACTTTGAATAAAGGAACCGTTTTGAAATTTGTAATTAGTTGTTTGTTTTTTAGATCAATAATACAATTATAATGTTCTAGAAAATCGAATCCTAATAAACCATCGAACTCAATATCAAGGTTGTGAACATATACTTTGTGGGGATCATTATCTTTGAAATTGATCAGGGTCGATTCAGTGATTAAAACTTTTTGGTCCGTGATTCCCTGGACTATTACATTTTCTGGGAATCGGTGAAGGTACTTTTCACAAGTTTGTGGTTTCAATATCGAAATTCCTTCACCAGTATCTATTAAAATTTTGAAAGTATTTGAGAGGTATTTGATATAGTATAAATGTTTTGAGTTCATGGAGTAAATAAAGTGAACTTACATGAAGCGTTGTTCCGGGAAATTCAGATCGGGGTGATAATCTTCTAAGTTCATTGATTGGATTTGGGTTTGAATGTCCGACGTTATGTCTTGGGATTGATTGAAATCTGGAGGGTGATGTTGTACAGGAAGTGAAAGAAAATCCTGATATCCTGAGATATTTGGATTGTTTACATATTGGTTGTGTTGGTCATTTTGGTCATATTGATCGGATGATTAAAAATATCTCTGGCATTTTATATAGTTCAATTTCGGGGATAGTTTCAGGGATTGATTCAGGGGCATTTTCGTTGTCAGGCATATTGCTCAATTATCGATTCACTGGACTATAGTAAATCAATGATAGCAATACTCAATACCTTTGAGATAATCGAACAGTACGATCATTTTGATGATAATTGATCTGTACAATTATCAACAATTGGTTTTGACAATAAGCCAATAATCAATCTTTATGATTATTGCAATGAAATAAAATTCAATTCAATAAACGAGATGAATATTTGTTGACTTATAGTATTTGTTTCATGGGTGATTTGTCTTGTTCTCGAAGTTTTTCCACCAGGGGCTTCACTAGGTGTTCCTTCCGTGGTTTTCTTCAAGTGATGACTCCTCGGGTTCTCTTGGTTCTCGTTTCCTCGAAGGGCTCCGTTCTTTGTTTCCTTGAAGGGCTCGGTTCTTCGTTTCCTCGAAGGATTGGAATCCACCGCTGCTAGTTAAAATTTTTTTGTTCCAGCAACGTTCAGGAATTCGCACGACTGCGCCAATTTGTTATATCTTGTTTTTCAAAATTCACTTTTAAAAAATTGGTTTAATACTTCATAAACACTTTATTACAATATTTGAATATAATGTGGAAAAAACTTGGAACATTAACTGAAGAATAGGTAATTGATGTGAACTATACTTGAGAATGATTAAATCGTCAATGAACATCTTTCTGACCTCGCAGGGTCTATTTATATGTTTGGTATGAAAAACAATATTTGAACAGTGTCAGCAATTGCTTTGTCTGGAACGCAAGTGTTCATCTTGCTGATATTGTATAATTAGCATATTTAGCATGAAGCTGTTATCGCTTGTAATTTAATACGTGTAAAACATATATATCATTTCATGTAGTTTTGATGTGACATATGTGGTTCATGATATCACTATCCGTTTTTATGAATCAATATCGATTCAGAGTTATTTCAGGGGGTTATATTTTAAAATGTGTTTTGGGGCTGGTTGTCTCAATTTGACAGGGGATGATAGTCATATGTGACAAAAAACACCATATATGTGTGCTGCATTTTTTTTGGCTATTTGAGCTTCTGCTACATACAATTTTGTTTGTTTTAGAAAAAACCATAGAAATGCACGCAGAGATAGATACTGCATGCTGATAAAAGTGATATTGGGATTAATTATTATTGTAATCTGACACGGCGTTGTAAAAAATTCACTGTCGAAGAGATAAGCAACACGATGTTATCAATACCATCATTGGTTATCAAATTATAGGCAAATCTTCACCTAAAAAGAGATGAATTAGAAAGATACATACTTATGGCTTCAAGTGATTTCGGTTCGTCTCCCAAGGATATTCAAAAAACAACGTTACATTCACCAGGTTACATTTGCCATACCAGGCTAGCAGGTTACATTTACCATAATTGTGATTTAGAATGTTCACTGAAATTTAGACTAATTATAATTTCGCTAGGATGAGCATTTTTACTTTTCAAGCATTGCGTCCTGATGGATATTTTTGTTATTTTAGTTACTACTAGAAGAAAGTTATTTATTTGGAGCAAATATGTTTTTCCTGCAAATGAGACACTTTTTTTCAATTTTTTAATTATAATAAATTACGTATATTATTCCACCTTCAATGAAAATATTCATTTGAATGTTTTCCATACTCCTCGATTACCTATGTGACTACCTGAGTAAAAACACTATCTATTAAAAAATATCATTGATAATTTATAAAAAAGGACTCTAAAAATGCAAAAGACAAAAAATGTGACTTCCAATCCCGGTCTCCCCTACATGTTTGATATTAATAAAGATATTAGTCTATTTTCCAAGAATGTAGAAAATCTTCAACTGAATAAAAGATATTTGCAAATTTTTTTTTTATAATTTTCACTCTCTACAAAGCAAAACTAGTAAAATCATTCTGATATGAGATTTAATGCTAAACAAAATTGAATTATTCAATAACAAAAATAATAAGGTAGTTAATTAGTTCCAACAATTATGTTATTAATGGAGTCCAGTGTAGACAAATGTATGTATGGTAAGCAAATAAAGAGAATTTTGTGACGTCATAATGATAGCAGTCTGAATTTTCTACTGCAGCATATATATCATATAAAAAATATCAGCCACCCATTCCGAAAGGGATACTTTTTGCTTAAAGGTTGGCGATGACCAGAACATGTTTGTAATTAATTTGATCGTTTTCTTATACTTTAATCTCTTATATAGCAAGAAGTATCGTGAACCTGCTGAAATATTCCATAGGGACTGGAATGATAACGGTTTCACGACATTCACGTTGATATTATGATTGAATTGCCGAACAAAAAATAACCAGCTTATAATAAATATGTAATCGATTTGAATACTTTAGCATCTCATTTCTGAAGGAATCTGCAATAACCTAGATAACATTTTTTTAGTGAAACCACAAAAAATTAGTCTTTCTAGGCATTGAAGAAATTACTTATAACATTCGTTTTCAAATTTCCAATTATATTTTGCTATTCGATGTAATTCAAATGTATGAAATTAGTTTTTCGTTTATACAAATACGCGTTTTGTTCAAAATATTAGGTGAATTTAATTTTTTTTCGAAAAATATTTTTTCAATTATCAACTTCTATTTTGTCTCTTTTGAAGTATTTCCCCTCAGATAAAATACACTTTTGCCAGAGTTTTTTCCAATCCTTGAAGCGAGTGTCGTCATTCACATCTTCTCGACCTTTTGTGAAAAGCTAGTACCACTTATAAACATTTTTCTGATTCAGAATACAAACACCTTATGATACTGCCAACTTTTCAAGTGTTTTCGAGCACTTAATTCTATTCTTACACAGAGTTTGATTGCAAACTCTTTGATTTATATCGATAGTAGAAAATCGCTGAATACGCCTCCCACCAACAAACTAAACATGGTAAACAGTTGAAACTTTGAACATATGTTCGAGACGAGTGTACCAGTATAAAAAAAATTAAAAAATTGCCAATCGAATGTATATAGCTCGCAAAATTTGAACACTTACCTTATTTTTCCACGTATAATACATTTCTTCAGAATCAAACCTAACGGTGGTCAGTTAGAATATCATGGAAATGAAAAAACTTACAAACTCATGGCGAAACACCATGGAAAAACCGAAAGACCACGTGAGCGAATCTTGAAAATCTCACATTGAATATCGAATCCAATATTGTCGGTGTCAATGATTGAAAAGAAGGCCTCTCGTTGAATTGATCTAAATAAAACTTCTCTCACACACTACATTTGTATTACTTTTCTTGACGTGTTATTTAACAGGGGTCACTCTGTGAAAAAGTAACATATTCATCTTTCACTCGTATGTCAGTGACATCTAACTTTAATAATATAATAAGAATATTTGATAATATTCCTATGGCTGGGATTGAATCATATAAGCTATGAATGAATGGGTTTTTCTCATTCGTAACATAAAGTTGTAATGTTATTATCGAGAAACGTATTGATGAGGTAATAAAACAAGTGTCTTATTCCGAAACTACGAAGTTCGCCATGAAAGGCTACAGTATTCCATGTACCTTAGTGAAATTTCATATCGTAACTCTTTCTTGTATTAAATTTTCTAACATTCCCGTGAATAACATCTGATTCATTTTCATAATGATTGTTTGGAGTACAAACTGAATAGAAGAAAGTAATTTTTCGTATAATTCAATGTTTCTATGAAAGTAGTTGTTCGAAAGTGCTTCTTTCGTGCAATTCAATGTTCATGTGAAAGTAGTTGCTTCGAGAGGGCTTTTACTTCCAGTTTGTGCCTGAAAGTAACTTCTATTCATGATCTACATGTATTTGTGAAGAGTTTATTCTATACTCGATTGTTTACTATCGTCTCACATTTTCTGTATACAGATGGAGACGTGAAAACAAAAAGCTTTTTTTCTGCTGAGAATTATATTGGTGAAACTTCGAAACCTTTGAAAGTGCTTGAAAACTCAACTTAAACTAACAGAATCAACCTATATTTTCATATCCGGAGAGAAGCGTATTTCAAACAGCTTCTTATAAATGGATTGTTCTTGGCTAACCGTCTTGAAGAGAAATATGGATTATCTAGTATTAGTAGATGACGCAACATTCTAATATCAATGTTTTGGCTGGTTTCCGGGTTTTGCTGTAGTTTTCTTTGGTTATAATCTCCAAACGTTTCGACTGCAACTGTGACAGTCATCTTCAGTGGCGTGGTCGAAGTACTCTTCTTGACGTGTCAACTGAAACTGAAGCTTTCATTTCTGGCGTGTCATTTATAGTGCTGATTTTTCTCTCATATTCTGTGATGATGGGTTTGTTGACTTGGCTTCGTTTTGGCGCTTTTCGATGCCGTGTGCGAGATCTTTGGTAGATATGTTCTCTCTTCCTTTCTCTTGGTGTTTGTGTATTTCTATGGCTTCTAAATACATTCTCGTTGATTAATGATTCGACGTTGCAAGCCTCTCGGTATTTTCGAACAGAATCTTGTGTTTCCAGTCGAATAGTGCATATTCAGCGTTAGCAGATTTCCCGGTCTGTCCTAATCGGCAACTACGCTCGACTTGGGACTAGCAAAGTCGAGTTATTATTCAACGAGAATGTATTTAGAAACCATAGAAATACACCAACATCAAGAGAACTTCAACAGATACATTGACGCCAGCCGTGAAAGCCTACATTGCAATATTGTAACATTAATTTTAAGACAATCAAGACACAGGTTCCTATCTATGGTATAAATAAGGACAACATTGTAATATAACGGTTTGGTTTTGGTATCAAACTCCAGTAATATTCATTTCTACACCTAATGTTCCAAACAGTGCATCACAATATGGATAGTGGCGAAATAGCAACAGACTGATATCAGAGAACACCTTGTACTACATCGAATGTTTCAGAAGTTACGCAAATCTTCTTGTACACCTATCGAGGATGCTTCGAGCATATAACAAACCAAATGAAAGACTGCAAGATTCAATAGATTTTTTCCAATTTTTAGACGGTGGCAGGTTTCGGCCTTCAAACTGTTAACATATGTTTCTGTATAATTTCTCAGTTGTTTTTTCAAATACGAATTTACGCAGTAACTTATTGGGATGAAATGAAAAGTTTGCTCTTTCACCACCTACCTATATACTGGGTTCTCTATTGAAATTTTTATATTTTTTCAGGTAGAAGGTAATAAAATCCAAAAGGAATCGATAGAAAATTTGATTGCCTCCACAAAAAATGACTTTTGTTCTTAATTCTATCATGTTGAATAACAAATGAAACCATGTTCGAGGTAGCAAAGAAAGGCACGTGAAATGGTGCTGGAAAATGAGGTTAACAATGTAAACGACACCTTTTCTTTAAGTAACTTCAACGAATAAGGGCGAATTAGATCATCCCCCATAAACAAGGAAGCCGTTATATCATTTACAATGGATTACGGTTACGTGGTTTTGTGTGTGACACGCGCTGCAAACGGATTTAATACATAAACTGAATACGATATGCGTCCTCAAAATTTCCGACATACCGACTATCATCTAGGTCATCGCGGCCTACGACAAATTTCATTGCCCATGACTTGTTAACGACCTGGGGGTCTCGACTTCTTTATGCGGATGACGCTCTTACCGTTAAGCCGGTGGGTTACCTTGACTCATCGCAAGTGAAATTTGCCAAATATCAAGAGGCGGATGTTGAGCCACAAAGGATGGTACTGAAAGGGTGTCAATGAATTGATTATTTTAAAAGTCACCCAGAGGGTGATTTCGGAATTTATGGTTGGGTATTATAGTTATAATTATTTGGTATTATATGAATAGTGGTCCATAAGTGAAAAAATAATTAATTATCTATGTAGTTTATAATTGACGAGTAAAAATGATTATATACGTATAAAGGCCGGGACACACTTCTTCATACACCCTCTCCGATCCGACTCCGGTTTGATTTTGCCTCAAAAGCGGGTCGGTGCAGAATCGCCAGTGGGTAATCACACTTGTCATAAATGCTTCCGACTTTTTTCCGATTTACCGCTCCGGCTTGATACACTTGCCACTCTCGCCAGTGTCGATTCAAAAAAATCTGTTTAAAATCTGTTTTTCCGCTAATCAGCTGTCGCCCCCATACGAACAACTGTCAGAAGTTGAGAAACTTGTGCGAGCTAAGGACTATCGAGGTCTTACCTTTTAACGTGTGATTCCCAACACGGTTGCAGAATCATTCCAGCTTCAACCAGATAAATTCTCTCAAGAAAAATATCTGGTCGAGGCAGGAATCGAACCCACGGTCTTCCGATCGTGAGTCGGGCGCACTACCACCGCGGCCAATTCCACAATCTAGGAAGGTTCTCTAAGCAAAATGTTCAAGATTTTTAGCAACTGCGATTTAGCCATTAAGGCACTCTGTTTCGAAGAAACAGATAAAGAAAATCGGAGAGCTCTCATAGAGAACAGCGGTACAGCTCCTCAGTCTGGTCATACAGAACTAGATATTTTTTGACTTGTTCAATAATCAAGCTCCTCCGGTTTAAATGACATTTTTTAAATTTAATTTAAAGAAAACAAAAAAGCTCAAATATCATACAAACTCCAAGCGATACGCGTCCCGCAGCTAGAGAACAAATATGCTGCACCATCGGATCATAATCGAATACAGGATCGGAGTCGGGTGGGAGCGGGGTTGGCCTCGTATCGGAACGATGTGAACTCTATTTGGACTGAAGTACCATTTCTCTCTCAGATACTCGTTCGGCTATATGATGGGAGTCGGATCTGAAAGGTGTAGTATGACAGGTGTGTCTCGGCCTTAATTCAAATAATGTCGGACGTCATCATGGCCTGCCAGGATGATGTCTTTAGCACCTTAGTCTACCGCAGTCGCGTGATGGTGATAGAAGTTCCTGATACAAGGTGTCAATTGCTGTCAACATATGCAGACTCGGCCTATATCCATCTACATAACGCGGCTAATAGTGCTTCATTATCACTTACGCCACATTTACGGTATTCACGAGACACTGGCGTTGCCTTACGCTCCGGGGGATATTGAATCCATTGTGGGGAACGAGAAGTTCCAAATCTATTTGAACTATTCGTTACCCACCCTCTGGCTCATACAAGCTAATAAGCTTAATGTAGTCCTTCTCGACCATCAGAACAAGAAGATATTTTTCATGAAGTTTTCAATTCCTGACGAGACGAATATCGAACGAAAAAAGGGGGGGGGGAGAACGGATAAAATATCAAGATTTAATCTTCGAACTCCGTAGACTCTACCCAGACCACTCAGTCACGATGGTTGTTCTGATTATTGAAGCCTTGGTGGAATGATGCCCTCTCTACTCTCGAATCTCAAAATCATACTACCTTGCCGCAATTTTGCAGAAATCTCATCCGGACTGATGAAGATGGCTGTCATTCTTGGCTCACTGCGCTTACTCAGGGCACATGATGCTCGGACCCTATTATCATTTACCCCAGTACAAACTTCGATAATTCGATAATAATAATAATAATAACCCACCCGAGAACAAAATGGATGGGTCAGTAGTATTGTCCATTGTTTCATGAAAAATAAATGTTGTTGAAAAAACATTTGTTGAAATTTGTGTTTTCAGGTATCGTCCCCCTACGGATGACAACTCGCAAAGTCAAAACTTGTGTGAGCTAAGAATTAACGAGGTCCTGTCTTTTACCGTATGATTTAAAGCACGTTTTATATGATCAAAACGAATTTAACTGGTCATTATACCCAAATAATCAGTATACCATTTGAAAAAAGTACAAAAAGAATTTTATTAACATCTGGACTTGAAAAATGTGTGAATTACATAAAAATTAGGCATGATTTACAAAATTTCGACTGGTCAACTTTTATGAAATTGATGAGGTTCAAAAAACAACAACTTATTTCGTTGATAACCAGAAATATATTATAAAAAGAAATAAACCTTTGATCAAATTGAAAGTGTTGGATGACACCAGGTTTATTTCGTTCAATAAATTAGAAAAATGTGAAATTAAAAAATGATGTTGCAGAAGAATATAAAAATTAATTATCATAAAGGAGCTATAAACAATAATAAATTCAGTAGTAAAATCCTCTCGAAAACTATCAACACCACATCATGAATAGAAAATAAAACAAATCTGTTGGAACGATGGTAAATTTGAAGAAAATGACGTGAAAATCGCAAATACGTTGAGTGAGTATTATATTGAAATTGGTGTAAATTTTGCCACTGAAACAAATTATATTCCCCATATTCTATCTACCATTTCAGTTCGTTTTTTTGATGTCAACCAATCCCGTTGAAATCAAAACATCTATTTCTAATCTTCAATTAAATAAAGCTCCTGGTTATAATATGAATTGACTTGAAACGTTGAAACAAATTTCTAAACAAATTTCCGCTCATTTGTCTCTTCATAAAAAAAGATGATAGAACTTTACTGATCATACTATACCTATTTCATTGATCTCGAATTTCACAGAAATATTTGGAAAAATAATGTATTGGTCAGATGAATACTTAACCAAATTCAGATAACATTCGAATAAATAATTCGATTCATAGATGGAAATTTAACATCCGATGCCATAAGCCATTTAGTGAATAATATATAAGAATCAGTCTATGAGGGGATCCTGTGTTTATCTCTCCAAGGCCTTCGACACGGTGGACCATGGTCTGCTCCTGGATAACTTGGAGAGGAAAGATGTCTGGGGATGCGCCCACAGACTTTTCCAAAGCAATTTTTTGAACAGAAAACAAATTGTACAAATTTGTGATACATATAGCAATGAGATGGAAATTTTGTGTGGAGTTCCTCAGGGTACAGTGCACGGTCCGATCTTATTTACAATATATTTGAACGAGGGGAAAGTTTTGGCTTTCTACTTCTACACATTTCCACAAAAAAGGGTGAATCTTGCGAAGAAAGAGAGAAAGCAATTAATTTCAAAATAAACTTTTCACAAAGAGGTATAAATTATGCAAAAAATAATTTTCAGACACAAATTCAAAAAAAACCTCTCCTAACAACTACTTTCATGTAAACATTGAATTATACGAAAAAAAAGTACTTTCGAAACAACTACTTTTATATAAATATTGAATAATACCACAAACACTCCTGAAAATATGACTTTTTCAATTTAAATAAAATTTCATTTACATGGAACATTGTCATCCTCAATGGTGGAAATCCGATGTTTCGGAATAAGACACTTGCTGTATTGCCTCTTCAGCACAAATAAGGATGCAATTACAAATTGAAGCACTCATAAATCTACTCATGTCATCGATAACAGTACGTATTGACATTCATTCTCTTATTTCATTGAATTTTAGCCATTGAAATATTGTTTAAATTGAAAGGGGTATATTTGTAGGAGAGATTATATTTTCCAAAACAAAAGGTTTTTGTTTTTTTTCTCTCCATTGTTATACAAGAAATGTGGGAATCTTCCAAAGACAGGAAGAACACAATCAATTTCGAAAAATTAACTCTATACAAAGATGTGTAGATCGTGCAAAGAAGTAACTTTCAAACACAAACTGGAAGAAAAAGCCCTTTCGAAACAGCAATTTTCATATAAAGATTGAATTACACGAAATTTTATATAAACGCTGAAATGTACATAAACAATTTTCTCTATTCCGTTTGTATTCCAAACACTCATAATGGAATCGAAACAACTACTTCTAATTTCTTCAGATTCATGAAGATCCCGTTTACATATTAGTTCTATTTCAATTTATAATTTTTTTGAACGAAATGATCTACTTTTACCATAAATATTTCTATTTTACCCACTGATATTCTGGAACATACTTGCATTGGTTTTTACAGACTTTTATTAGCCTCATTTTGAAACTGAACCCATGTTTTCCAATCATCAATATCCAAATCATTTCTTCAGCTTCCTAGTCGATTAGAATTATTTATTCATTCCATTGTGTTACGATTAATTGAGCTTTAGGATATACTTCTATTATGGAATTGTAGCTCAACTTTATTACCTTCCTTCCGTACATAATGTGTTTCTCTAACGGAACCATTTTAATGAAGAATAGAGTTCATGCTTTGAATTTTAACAGAATCAATAGGTGTAACATCGATCAAACGTGACTGATCACTTTGAAGAAAGTATGTGATTGAATTTGTTTTCATAGTACGACCTTCAGAGTTCTACAATAAAAAAGATATGGTTCTTGTGACTAAAAAAATCTTTATCGAAATTCAGCGAAATTTTGAATTTAGAAAGAGTTATCCGATAATCAATAATGTTGAAACCAATAAATATAATAGTAGCAGAAATTTAGTTATTTTCTCAATTGCTTTCAAAGAAAATTATGTTGTTTCGTTTTAAGGAATAGCAATTTTGTTTTCTATTCTTCAAATGTTTAAATTAAGTCCTATATTTGATTTAATAATGGCTTTTTTCGAATTCCTAAATATTCATCTCATTTTCAACACAACACTTGTATAAATTGAAAATATGAGGTAGTTTTCACGAAATTCGTCATGAACTAACAAGTCGATTTTGGAAGTATGCTTATACTATTGAAATGAAATCAATTCGTCTCTTAGCGGATGTCTCAGAGAAAAGCCCATTAGGTATTCCTCCAGTCATAAACATATAGAGAAAACAACTTAGGTTTTATTTATAACTACACATGAATAAAACAATGATCCATCGGCAAAAATGTTCGTCGCATTTTTTCAATTAATTTCCACTAGTTGCCAGTTACCTCAGAAACCCAGATATTTTTCAAGTCAAAAATCTGATTTTTCCTTTTGCAGCAGTTGGATGAAACATTTTGATTTTTAGCTTTTTCATTAAAACTCGTTGGCATATCAAAATGAAGAAGCTAAATGAAGCAATTATTTTTCAATTATTTAATTTTTTTTTGTAAAGATTATATTAATGTTTTTTTTCACTTGTTCATTGAATATTTATAAAAAATGAACTTTTACGCTAAATTTATCCAATTGCAAAAAGTATACTGAAAAACGAATCAGATTATTTAAAATTTAATAAAAAAAATCATGATGAACAGTAGATGGTTTTCATTAATATAATTTTTGGTATTGGATTGTTCAAGTAATAAACATTTGAAAAATTTATGAAAAAGATTAGTAATGTGAAATAAGACGGTAGATATTGATAGAAGAAATGGTTCTTCAATAACAATATCCAATAACAAAAATTTTCATTCATCGAATGCACTTTTAGCAATGATCTTTTTTAACGATAGCTTTCTTAAAAATTGCTATTTTTCATCAAGAACTAGTTTCCAAAAATTGTCTTTGAAAAATATCTCAAAAACTGCATTTATTCAAAACATTTTTTTCTAAATAGGAGTAAAAAAACATTTTGTTTTCAGTAAAAAACAGTACGAATAATTAATATTACTGGAGTTTAATCCCAACACCATTATTTTATTACGTTATTTTTAACACCTCGACACGTGTTTCAATCACCAAGTGATCATCTTCAAGAGGAAAATTATACTTCATTTAATCTTCCTGTCAAGGGATACAAATGTCCAATACATGTCGAAATTTAGATCAGAGTTTTCCAGCGACTTATTGAGAGTTTTGATGTACATCAAAATAGATTAAATATTTTCCACCTGGAGTAGCGGAGTAAAAATTGATCAACGGGAGTAGATTTACTGCAAATAAAATAGCTTTGGCAACACTGGCCAAGTTTGAGCTACGTAATGTCGTTTAACTTTTACAAGAGCAGAGTGGCGCAGTGGAAGCGTGCTGGGCCCATAACCCAGAGGTCCGTGGATCGAAACCACGCTCTGCTATTTTTTATAAGAATCAAATTCAAATCGTTAAGTTCAAAGGATCGTGTATTTTCCTACATTTTTCATTTCAAATTATTTGAGTAACATTTCATTGCGAAATTTTCAATGAAGAGTTTACAAAACCGCAACTCGTGTTTCGCTATATAATTGCTTCCGCAAGCGTTTAATATAGGACCTTTCAACATTTTCTATCCAAAAACTCCGCCTTCGGACTGAAAAGTTTGATCACTCTTCCTATTGAGATGCATTTCAACAAATCCTTGAAAGTTAGATAATATTGGCATCCAGAGTTTTTAAACTCGCTGTGAATTGGAAAAAAGCAATGTTCCTTTGGAACTTTTTCTATTTCAAATAATTCAAGTAAGAGAAAGTTGCGATTTGTTGAATCCTGAGCACAAATAAATATTTCATGCAAACCTGTTGACTATTTTTTATTATTTTTTCCACGTTTAACTTCCTTCACAGTCGTGGTGTACATCACAGTATTCATGTCTGTCTTGAAAACCCAAGGAAATATAGGCATGTAACTAGGTTCAAATAAGGGTCCATAATTCATGACTGAAAGGGTTATTGATGAAAAAAATTGCAACAGAAGAAGAAAATTAGACGAGAAAGATCGTCCAATTTAGTTGATACTTACAGAAATTACACTGGAAATAGCTAACGTAATCAGAAATCTTTCACAATTTTGAAGAAAACAGGAAAGTTTGGTTTTGTTGCAGACGATAACCCACAAAACACAAAATTATTCAGATTATGGGAAATTTGTTAATTGGAATAAAGTGAACGAAAATAGATTATTTTTAGGGCATAACATAGTTACTTTTCTCCATATTTTTGATATTTGAAATTATTTTAATTCCAACAATAGTTATTGACATTTAGATCAGAGCACCTTGAATCACAGAAATGACAACAGATTTCCTGTGGATGATTGACATTTTTGATGTACTTTTCCGATCAAATCATACTACATTTTTTCTTCTGGAGTAGCGGAGTAAAAATTGATTACTGGGAGCAAATTGTTGCTTTGGCAACACTGTTCAAGTTTCAGTTTGGTTATGTCGTTCAGGTGTTCTAAGAGCAGAGTGGCGCAGTGGAAGCGTGCTGGGCCCATAACCCAGAGGTCCGTGGATCGAAACCACGCTCTGCTAATTTTTTTTCTAGGAATCATATTCAAATCGTTAAGTTAATAGGATTACGTATTTTTCTACATTCTCTATTTCATATTATTTAAGTAAACTCAATTGAGAGATTTTCACTGGACAATTTACAAAACCGCAACACTTTCGCTATACAATAGCGAAACACATAACATATAATGAGTTTAAACATTTTATATCTAAAAATTCTGTCCACAGACTAAAAGTTTGATTAGACTTGCAAATCTGTTGACCATTTTTTATAATTATTTTCACGATTAACTCCTACCCCAATCATGATGTAGGTACATCACATTGTCTGTCCTTGAAAACCCAAGAACACGCAGATATGTAAGTAGGTTCAAATTAATGTTGAAAATATCCCATACTCATAAAACAATAAAAAAAGTTTCGTAAGGGTTCCATAATTCATGACTAAAATGGTTAATGATAAAGAAGAAATCATCAAAATATCAGATTTATGGCAACCGAAGATGAAAATTCCACGAGTAAAATCGCCGAAATTAATTGATACTAAAATTATCTGGAAATAGCTACTTTTACACATTTGAAAAAACGGGAAAATTTGCTTTTGTTGCATTTAACCCACAAACACAAAATTAACCAGTCCACTAAAAATTCGTTAATTGGAATGAACTGAAAGAATAATCAACGAGGACAGATTAAATTTTGGGCATAACAAAGTAGGTAACTTGTCTCAATAGTTTTGATACTCGAAATTATTATGATTCCAAACATAGTTATTATTATGAAATAGAAATATGAAACAGAAATGAAACAACAAAACCTGTTGACATTCAGTTAAGAGAATCTTGAATACCAGAAATGGTAGCACTTTTCCCGCGGCTGATTGACAGTTTTGATGTAAACTCTCGATAAAAGTGGGAATATTGTCTGTTTGGAGTGGTAGAGAGAAAATTTACAATAGGAGTAGCTTTGGCAACACTGCTCAAGTTTCATCTATGTATATTATGTCGTTCTATTTTAACACGAGCAGAGTGGCGCAGTGGAAGCGTGCTGGGCCCATAACCCAGAGGTCCGTGGATCGAAACCACGCTCTGCTAATTATTTTTTATCGATCGGATTTAAATCGTAAGGCTGATAGGATCGCGTATTTTCCTACATTTTTGTTTCATATTATTCAAGTAACACTTGTGACAGTAGACTGTAAACACATGTTTCGCTATACATTAGCTTTCTCAACCGTTTTCATACATGACATACAGAGTTTTAACATGTTCCATCCAAAACCTGTGCCCTCACTCTGAAGAGTTCAATTAGACTCTTCATACTGAGACACATTTCAATAATTCCATGGAAGGTGAATAATGTTGCCAAGAGAAGATATGCATGATACGTAAGCAATTTTCACAAATAAAATTTTTATTCTAGACGCGTTTCGCTAACACCGTAGCTTTATCGGTAGTAATCGGTATTACCAATGAAGCGAAAGGCTTCTAGAATAAGAACTTTATTTGTGAAAATTGCTAAATTATTATCATGAATATTAACAATTTTCATCAAGTAACGGGTCACTGTATTCGAGATATCTCTTAACCTCATACATCCAGAATTTTCAAACCTGCTATGAAAGGGAGAAAAAAATCCTTTGGAAACATTCAAAGGGGCATTGCTGTTTGAAATATCATGTTCATGGAGCCCTTGCAGAAAGTTTCACAGAAATTTTTGTACCGACTAGAAGCTAATGAAAAAATACACTTCCCAACGATCTCACGAAGTTCAATAAAAATATCCACAGAAGCTTGTGCTGGTTAAAAGATTCAGAGTACCAATTCTGATTCCGGCTGCAACGTTATTTGAAATTTCTTGTAACTGGCTCAGAGGTTTTACGTTGCAAAAATCCACTCTTCTCATTTTTCCTAGGTTTCTGTAGATTCATTGTAACGATGAAGTAATCGAGAGTGACATCAATCCATGTTTGGGGGAGTGAACATGTGGATGGTGCAAACCTATTTCCGATATTTATGTGAAATTGTTGTTTACCAATGCTTTCTTAGTGAGATAGCCCGCTATATAACCGAAGATACAAAGTTTTCAGTACTACTCGTGCAAATCCCTAAAAGCTGCAACAAATAATTGTCAGGGCATGTTGATTGCTAACCCCAGACAACTTCAATTGATGTCATTATTCGGTAATTTTGTTTCTATTGCTGTTGTTTGTTGTTGATTTGCCTCAATATGAGAAATGAAAGCACATTTTAAAGTTTTTTCGAAATAAAATCATTCATATGGAATTTCTCACTGATAAATGAACCAGTTTTGGGAAAAATATAAAAATATTAGAGCTACAATATACCACTTAAATGATGCATTGTCTTTGTCATTGAATAAAATGATAAAATAGAAATTGATTCTCTGGAATTGTTTATGTTACAAGACGTCAATTTTTTTGTTGAAAATCCGTTTATATTCTATACTTGATATTTCAATCAAACACGGTAACTCAAACAAGGAAAATATATAAATCACTTTCACCTGCAAAACGATATTAACTGAATGTGAAAGTGCCACACATCGAAAAAAAAAAATTATCGATATTTCATACGGGTATTGAACTACATACGCCTGCTTGCAAGTACAAGATCATTTAGAATGGAATGGTCATTGACCATGAACCGAAAGTTTCACTGAGTGCAAAGAAAACTGCTCTTGAATTTCTTTTATTTTATATCATTATCTAGTTGATATGACAATGACCTCAAATTGAAATTCAGAATTGAATTGGTTTTTAATTGTTCAATGAATGTATCTGTTCCGGATTAAAATTTACAAAAACAACTGCAACATGTTTTGATAGTCAACAGATTTTCCAGCAAAATTTCCATGGAATTAACGGTAGTTACAGTTGGGACGATAAAATACATACTTTTGAGACGAATTTCCACCAAACAAACAAAACCACGTGGGTCACTATTTTTGTCAACAA
Source organism: Leptinotarsa decemlineata (assembly GCF_025532065.1). NCBI lineage: Eukaryota > Metazoa > Arthropoda > Insecta > Coleoptera > Chrysomelidae > Leptinotarsa > Leptinotarsa decemlineata. The sequence continues at coordinate 324,807 of NW_027412560.1, forward strand.
CGAAATGTCATAATTTCCTGTCTTCCATATTCTATTCGTCTTCTCAACACTGATCTCATCCAGTATCTTGTTTTTTTAGGTTTCGCTTCTTTCGCTTTGAACATTCGATTGTAAAAGACTGCAGACCATTAAAAAAATGTCGTCTTGAGAAGGCATGATTAAAACTGTTCCTGTAATGGAAACGACAGAAAACATTTCACAAAATATAAACGTGACTCAGACTAATTTTTGTCTGTTTCAAGTTTCAAGTTTGTTTTCGAAACTAAAACAATTTTTTTGTTTGTTTTTGCAAACGAAATTAGTTGCAAGCGAGTACGTTTGGTGGAAATCCGCCTTTATATAGCATCTTTTTTTTTCAATTAAAAAAGGACGACAAAAAAATTACAATTTACATTTAAATAGAGAAACGTGTTTTTCGTATAATTCAGCGTTCATATAAAAGTATTTGTTTCGAAAACCTTGTTTTTCGTGTAATTCAATGTTTATATGAAAATAGCTATTTCGAAAGGGCTTCTTCTTCCAGTTTGTGTCTGAAAGTTATTTCTTTGCATGATCTACATATCTTTGTATAGAGTAGATTTTTGAAATTGATTGCTTCCTTCCTTTCTTTGGAAGATTTTCACATTTTTTGTATCAAGATGGAGTAGTAGAAGGCCAAAAACTTTCTGTCCTAAAATTATTCCTTCCTCAAAATATATATACCCTTTCTATGGCCGGAATTTAATCAAATAATCGAATGAACATTATAATCGTCATAAATGCGAACTGGATTTATTGTTATTTTGTAGTTAGTACCTGCATTAAATGAATAAAGGGTAATAAACAAAACTCATTTATTATTAATAACAAAACACACAACATGTAGAAATCATAGTAAATGTTCAATATGTCTACCTTCAGACATTACGCATGCGTCTAGACGTCGGTGCATTGAGCCACATATTCGCTCAAATATTCCTGGAGTCTCTCTGATTACCCAGCACGCATCGAAGAAGCGGTTTCTTAAGTCCTCTACATTGCGAACAGGAGTACGATAAACCAAATGCTGTAAATGCCCCCAAATAGAGAAATTGAGATCCGGGGATTGAGGGGGCCAGTTCTGTGGTCCTCCTCAACCTATCCACTGATTTGCATATATTTCAGTTAAATGCTGACGTGCTACTTGACTATAATGGGTGGGAGTCCCATCATGCATAAAAACATATCCCTTCTGACGCCCAAAGGAACTACCTCCAGCAGTACTGGATGCACTTTTCTTAAAAACTGAACGTATGCCTCACCATTTGATCGAGGAGGTAGAAAATGAGGCCCAATTGAATCGTCCCCAATAATTCCGAGCCACACATTGAGAGAAAACTGTTCTTGATGGTTAGTTTCGACAATAGCGTGAGGGTTTTCATCAGCCCATATATGGTAATTATGAAAATTAATAATCTTGTCCCGAGAAAAACTACATTCGTCTGTGAATTCTATCGTCTTCAGAAAGTCACAATTTCTTCTAATCATTTCCAGCATCCAATTGCAAAATTCAAGACGGTTCGGAAAGTCTCACGGTAACAGTGCCTGTACTCGTTGCAGATGGTAGGGGTGTAAGAGTGGTTCCTTTACAATTCGAAATATCGTCATATGATCAACATTTAGCTGGAAAGCAATCTTTCTAGTACTGGTAGTAGGTTGTGCTTGCCCAAGCTGTGGTTTTCGTACTTCTCGATGGCGACCACAATCCTGCGTTCTTTTATCGAATGAACCATATTCTCGTAATCGTTGATGAAGTCGAGCAAATATTCTATGTGAAGGATGCTGCCGTTGAGGATACATTTCAGCATATCTTCTAGAAGCTTCTAACCCATTCCCCTGCGACAGACCGTAAATGTAATGCATATCAGCCATTTCCTCATTTGTGTATGCCATTTTAATAACAAGTGAATTATTAAAGTAACAAATTAAGAACAGAACAATAACACACAATTAGTATTATTTCAATTTCGAAAATTCACAAACTGACAGCGTCATACCAATTTAATTATCACTATCGCTAATAGCGACCTACTAGATAGATTAGTTTCGTATTTTTGCATTTATGACGATGTATCTCTGTAGTTATTCGTAAAATAATTTTTTGCTGCGAACTGGTTTATTTTGGGCAAAAAACCCAAGAAACTTTTTTTATTTAGAATGAAACAGGCTATCGGAAATACATTTTTAAATGGTAAACAAATAATAAGACAAAAAGTTACATTGGAAATAAATTTTAGGGATTGCGTTTTCCATCCCTTACAACCATGGGGTAAATCAAATAAATTTCTGGCTAAGTGTCTTTTTGGTAGTACAAAACGTCAGGTTAATTTCAATATTGTAACTTTTTTAGTGTTTGTGAAAAAAATTGTTATACAAATTTTATGTACCCCCTTTAAGGGGCTGTATCTTAACAATGGATGCTCCAATGAAATTTCTTTATATGAAAGTTTCTATCTTTTTTTCGATGAGAAATCGCCTCCTTAAATGTTTTACACTTATTTAGTTACACCTTTAGTTCATTTTTGGAATTGATTGCTTCCTCCCTTTCTTTAGAAGATTCTCACATTTTCTGTATCGAGATGGAGAAGTAGAAGGCCAAAAACTCTCTGCTACGAAACTAATGTCTCCTTAATATATAGCAATTCAATTCATATCTATACTCTATAAAACGATTTTCTTATAAATCAGAGAAAGGTCAATCAAGTCACAGGCAACAGCTAGTTCAATAATGAACATAGATTCAAAGTTTATTGTTCTTCTGTATAAAACAAGATACACTAACGTATTAGATTGTATTTTCAAAGAGTTGAACGTGAAAGTAGCCTTCAAAACTGTTTGCTCAATTCAACAAATGTTGGGTATCTGTGACAAAAATATATTGATCAGACGAAGCGAGCCATTAAAACTCATTTCAAAGAACATGCAACACACCCGGTTTCGAAGACCAGAAAAAACTGCCTGTAATTGTTAAGATACATGATCCTAGATTTTTAAAGTCTGGAAATAGCAAAATATGGTATGAGAACTATGAACAGTGACAACGGTCCCATCCCAAACATCCCATTGTTTTTCTGTGTGTTCTGGTAAATATTAATTGAGAGTTTTGGAGTGAAGAGTTAGTTTTGATTTATTCTACGCCACTGGTTCTAGATTTACTTTTCATCAAAATAAACGGAAGCAAAAAAAATCGCAAACGAATAATGAAGAGATATATTCAAAAAAAAGACTAATTTCATCTGAGTATTGCGAAAATATGCCATTTGACGTTATTCAAATAGGATATGGTTTTGTAACAGCTGAATGCACTTGACACTAGTTACCGGTTGTTAGTCTTTCGTGAGAAAGTTAATTCGTCTTAATTCATATGACTAATGCTAACGTGGATAAACTCTACTTTCTAATTCTTTTAATTTACATGATTTAGTTTCTTCTAAATGTTTTACTTGATTGAAGTTTCGAGTAGAATCCTATTGGAACGAACGCAATATTAAAGTGTGGCGCCTACTTTACGTTAGAGATTATGACATGACATACAAGATCCATCATCATTCAAAACTCAAAACAAAACAGTTTCCAAAAAAAAATTTCTTCATACTTTGAAAAACATACCTTTGAAACCATAGTTCAATTCAAATTTTTCATTATGATGATTACATTTTGTAATTTGAAATTTTCTATTCACGATAATAATTGAAAAATGTTCACAAACATTTTTTATTTCTAGGCTCGTTTCGCGTCTCTGTGGACACTGGTATATTAATAAATCTGTGGATATTACTGTGGTGAGCTGCTAATTTTTGTTATGTGGGTGATTAGAATAGTTGTTCATAGTTTTGTCTGTACCTATGGGTTGGTTTGTGATGAATTGTGAAAACGTGTTTGTTGTTGTTTTTTGTGATTGTCTTGAAAGTTTATCGAATTATTGGTTTCTAGTTTCATTGTGAATTTAATGTTCCATGAATAGAATTGACATATTGGAATAATGACTCAGAATTACTCCTCATAATGGGGCATTCTCTAAGCCCCCTTCTTAGCTGAAATTTTCATGGACAACTTCGAAAAAATTATACAACAGCATGCAATTTCCTAAAAATGTATTTAATGGTATACGTATAGATACTGACGATGTGATAGCTTGTTTCACAGGAACACAAAGACTAATACATTCATTCTTCCAATACATCAACTTCATTCATGGGAACATTGAATTCGCAATAGAACTAGAAACCAATAATTCGATAAACTTTTCAAACCTCACGATTACAAAAATCAATAACAAACACGATTTTACAATTTACCACAAACCAACCCATACAACTATGAACAACTATTCTAATCACCCACAACAACAAAAATTAGTAGCTTACCACAATCTAATCCATAGACTCATTAATATGTATGCTAATGGCTACAGAAAATTTTAATAAAGAATAAATTTTAATAAAACAAATTGCAGTTTATAACTTCAACCTTGATAAAACACTTCAAACATGCTATTAACTGAGTTTACTCATACATGAAATCATTTGATGAAAGTACTGTGCTAGCGAAACATGTTGTGATATATTTTTCAAATAAAATTTGTAGAAATCAAATCGTGAGGTGTAGTTTTTTAAACATGAAATATAATACTGGCACTTTCAAGACTCTCACATAGGTATACCAAAAAAATGAGATAAAATAAAAACACTATTTACCAAAGAAAATATCAATATAGCATATAAGACTGGGTAAACATATAAAGAACAAGTCACACATAGACAATGATAATAGATCAAGTGCCTACAAAGTAACATGCGGATCATGCCCTAAAGTATATGTAAGAATGACTTCGAAAACGAGAATCTCCGAACATGAAATAAGTTTTGAACTGGAGAAGACCAATTCTACTATTCAAGTAGGTAAATCCAGGTGGTTTTGTAGTGATTTTTGAAAAATATGGGATTCAATCGTTTATTAATGGCATTTACTTGTTGATGAATTTAAATAAAATTATTATACCTTCATCTCTGAGAAAGTTTGAATAATTACTGTTTGACTTGACGAATGGGACATTTCTTCTTGAAATTCCCGTTGTCTTCTTAAGAAGTGAAAAGCAAAACTTAAAAATACTGTTGTAGCATATTTTAGGAGTATTTTTCTTGAAGAACAGACTGTGTTTAAGGTTCAGAGGCGATTACAAGGCGTAAGTTTCCCAACTTGGAATTAGTCAATACTTCACATTTTTACTTATATCGATGAAAATATTGAAAACAAGAAATTGAAGAGGTATATTCCAAGGAGCTTCCAAAACCATATTCAGACCTGGTAATTATTTATTTTTGACCTCAATATGACCAAAAATATTTCGTTCTGACGAATATCTGCAGAATGACAAAACCATTCAGGACCAAAGCTATGTAGAACGGTAATGTAAATGACGTTAGAGCTATGGAATAGTATCGCTCAGCTTTGGTAATTTTTTTCAACTTTATGATAAAGAGCTAGTCATCAACAAAGAACTCTCATATTGTTACAAGTGTCCACATAATTTGCTGATTGAACGGATGTATAATATATCATGGAAGTGTTGTTCGTGCTGAAACCTAAACGAACTACCGCAGTCTAATCGAAGTAAAGCATGGCAAGTCACTATAGAATTTTGTTAATTCCTAATATCACTCAAACATTTGGCAAAAATACCAACCACGACTTATTCTTGTTAATAATGGATTTTTCGATGGATGATTTGGAGTTTTGAGGATTTGATTTACACTCATTATTTATCAAATGAAGAAGCATTATAATAAAACCGATTGTGAATTCTCATCATCAATCACATAATTAACAATTGAATGGAATTGACTCAAATCAGGTCACAGTGTCACCAATAACAGATTATGAACTTGCTCATCTGGAAAGAATACTAGGTACTTACTTGTGTTGACTGAGAACAATAAATACTTTTTGTTTATTTGATTCTGATCTATCGAACAGATATCATTAATTTTCCAGTGTACCAGTTTACCAGTTACAGTTAATTACCTCCACCTTTATAATTAAGGAATGAGATATTCGGAGAAATGCGTATCTACAAGTTATGAAAACAAAAATTATTCCACGTAATAATCCCCTACGAGAAACTTGCTGATGTGTAATTAAAAATAAGGTTTACAGGCTTCAGTGACAACCTACTTATTGTTTTCATGTATGTTCCATAATTTTTATGATTCGGTAGATCTAGTTACCTCCCAATTGCTAATCACAGTTGTTGAATAGACTAAAACGTTGTTTTTGAGATATATCCATCAAGGAATTATATAATGATTTTGTTTGTACTATTTCATATACCTATGCCTCGAAGGTAATTTTCGTTAGAGTGAACACAGAATTTGAGAAACACCTCTAAATTTTGGTTTCATATTCATTTATATGAGTTTTTTGTGTGGTAGACAACATTATATCTACTTTTGTGTGGACAGCTTTGACTTCAGAGTAAAACAGGTAAAAAAGACTCATGATTGAAAAGCTTTTTTGCGATGATCTGTTTTGCAATAATAATATTTATGAATTTTCACAATATTGATTTCATTTCCAAAAACGCGTTTCACTACATAGTAGCATCCTCAGTTGGACTGATACTTCACAATACACTTTATGTAAATTATCAACCCTAATTAATAAGGATTACTGATTAGGTAACAAGTACAAACCATATGAATCATTGGTACTAATAATTCGAATAATTTTAAGAAATTTTTCATGGTAAAGAATCAACTTTTTGTTGGTAGTTCAATACGAAATTTATTGGTTTACGTTTATCAATTTCCAGGGATTTCAGTAGGTTTAAATTTTGTCTTTCATTTTTTTCTAACAGATGACATGCATAGGTTGAGATAGTTTTATTTCATCTGTGTTAGGAATCACACGTTGAAAGGTAAGACCTCTTTAATCCTCAGCTCACACAAGTTTCGACTTCTGAGGGTTGTTGTTCGTAGGGGTGCGACAGCTGGTTAACAGTAAAACGGATTTTAAACAGATTTTTTATATTGTGTTCGGAGATTCTGGTTGTGAAATTTCTAGAGTTTAAATATTTTGTATGCTAGTTAATGTTCTGTTTAGCTCGTAGTCTCCTTATCTTTCTGATACCTTGCACATGTCAGTGTTTTGAAAGTGCTAGTTTTACTTCTGAATGAGGATATACCCATTCAACGACTTGTTTGAATAGTTTTTTGTCTATGATGTGATGAATAACGTCCGGATTTGAGTTATTATTATTTATTATATCGTTTCATAATATATATATATATATATATATATATATATATATAAAAAAAATCTAGAAAGGTTAATGCAGTCAAGCTGCTGGAAAATAATTCCATGAAAATCAAAAAATAAATAGATAAGTACTCTTTGATATATATATTTATATATATTTATATATATATATATATATATATATATATATATATATATATATATATATATATATATATATATTGATATATATATATATGTATATATATATATTTATATATATATATATATATATATATATATATATATATATATATATATATATATATATATATATGTATAATATATATTATTCACCGTCATTTGTTTTATAAAATTTAGGATATTAATGAAATTATCTTTGACATAGGGATAATAATGATTCTGTGAATCATGCAATGCTGAACTGATGATTTGTTTGATCTTCTTTAGTTTTCTCAAACAATTTGATCTTCTTCTTGAAGATGATTATTTGGTGATCGAAACAGATGTCGAGGTGTTAAAATATAGGTTTGGTGTTGGGAAAAAACTCCAGTAATATTCATTACAAGTTGATAAAGGTGATTAGAATGGTTTTGGACAGTTGTTGATGTTTTGGTAAATGTAATTGATGTTCCCGAGGAATGACTGTGATTTTTATTTATATATCTAAACCAATAAGTTGATTTTTTGAAATTAGATGTTGGGAATAGTTTTTTCGAAGTTGTTCATGATCATTTCAGCTAGTAGGCCTTCTTTGTTGTTATTATATGGTGCTATTGAATTCAAAATAATTTTGGATTATACATGTGGATAGTATAGTAAGGATTCATGAATGAACTGAGAGAGAGAACTGAGAATTTTTATTTATTTTTTCTGGGTGAATTCATTTCCATAAAAAATTCACTAGAATTAATCAGATAATGAGTAATAATAATTTACTTGATTTACCTGCTGAGTGTTAGTCAAACTACTTGTTTACCAATTAGTGATCTCTTTTAATGACGCTATGATTTGTATGACTTGCATTGTGAAGAAATGTGGAGTACCAGTAGTCGAGTATATGAGTATTATGTAACTATATGAATAATACATATATTACGTGTATTAATCATTTATAGAAATTGAAATTTTTAACGCGATATTCTGGCTCTTTAATTAAAATCAATATGGGTATGAACGTCAGGTACTCAATTAGTTTAAGTACTTACAAACCACCTAGAGTGGTATTTAGATTTATAAGGGCTCATAATATGAAATATTATTGTATTATTTATGATGCACTTGTTGGAACCTTTGGTGTAGTAATGACTAATACTGGAGTTTTTTTGCCAACACCAAATCGTTATTTTTAACACCTCGACACGTGTTTTGATCACCAAGTTATCATCTTTAAGAGGAATAAAGATTTGGTGTTGGGAAAAACTCCAGTAATAGTATTTATTGTATTAGTTGAAAAATGTCCTTATAGGACGAAACTGCAGTAACGTTAGTTGTAAATAAAAGTGTTAAAAATATAGAAAGTATTATTTCGCATTTTTCATGATGATCTACCATGTAGGAGATGAATTCATTGAAGTCAAGTTTACATATGTATAGGACTTTATTTTTATTTACTGATTGAAGTTACATAAAAAATATGGTTATATGCGACTATACACTATTCAAAATTATTAAAAAGATGAAAATCATTGAATATAATTGATGGCTTTATGTCCTTCAGATAATGTATTGAATATCCAGATTTATTCTTGAAATTATCCTTCAGTGTCAAATTTGGCATTTCTGTCTCTCAATTTTAAAAACTGCACTTCAATTTAAAATATTATATTTGAAGTTAGATTTTAAAATTTGGTGTGGTTCACAATTTCCTAAGGTAAGACATATACAAAAAATAGCAAACAAAAGTTTAAACATCAGTAAGACGATAAACAAAGACAACGAACCATGTCTTCATGTATCAATCCAAAGTGATTTAGCTATTGTAGTCAATCTCTCAATCAAGAACTATTATTATTTTTGTGTTATTATACCCCTCCCATTTCCTGAATTCTATAAGGAAATCATGAGAATGAATGATCATTTGAACCTAGTTGGATTTGACTTCATTTTATTGAAGGGAAGTACACCTATTCTCATGCAGGTACTGGTTCTTTCCTTCCTGGCAGCGTGGAATTTGAGACTTCCAGTCTCCCCCTACGGTATCTCATCAACTGGAAACGCTTGACGCTCCGGTTGACAGGTTGTGTGTAGTATTTCATACTATCATTTGCCACTCCTCTATCTCTTTCATTCGTGTGGCATTTTCAATGAACATATTTATGGCAGAGTCACATGTCTTGTTGTCTACACAATCATTTTCTGTTAGGCCCGTCAAGTATTTCTTATACCGGAAAGTTTCCTTCAATATTTCACGTTACGTAGTCAAAGATCCCCACTGTATCTGCTATTTCGCAGTATAGGTACGAATTATCTTCGACTTCGCAAAATATATTCTAGTAATCTCTAGTTAAAAAGTGATCGATATTTCTGTACTTGCATTGCATCCAGTACTTTTTATTTGATATAAGATATTTTTCCACTAGGCGAAATTTTTTATGTTTTCCCAAATCTCTTGCCACTTTTTGATAGTAATAACTCTCTTATCTCTTTTGTTCTGTATGTGCTCGTGACTCTTATTAGCATTTTGCGTTAGATTTTTCTCACATCTCGCTTATACTTCTGCTTTCGCATACATTCTTTTCATATAGGAACTCCATATAAACCAATCGATTGGATGACGTATGACATTTGCCTCTTCCTAGACCCGGGGTCTCATTGCGTGTGCTCATCGAGCTGACAGTTTTCACTCAGGGTGATATCTAAATGTACAAAACTTGTTTTTGGTGAAATTTGGCTCATAGGCATATAAAGCTTATACATTCTCTTATTTTCCATTTATTTACTTGCATTACCGCAAAAGTATCAAATTTCTTCTCCTATAACAGTAACAGACGAAACCTTTGGTACCTAAGGTTATATTTGATCACGGCCTTTAATTGATAACTGCCGAGTTTCTTGCAGTCTATATAGGATAAACTGATTAAGATTTGAAATTTTCGCAATTTCCAGTATATCTACAAATATATTTTCACTCCGACTTTCAACATCCTGTTTCTCCGAAAGTAAAGAGTAATGAACATATGTTCATAGAAACTTTTACTCATAATATATCACGAAGATTCACTCTGTGTAATTGATGGCAGTACTCAAAAACACCTTGATTATTTTGATAGGGATAAATATCCTATATAATTGCAAAATATAAATTCTGTGTTCTTCCATCGAATGACGTGACCGAAATATGCATTACACAACTAAGCGTCTAAATGGATCGTTTCTGAACCAAATTACACTTTTATCATTTCCATTGAAAATTCTTCTGGAATAATGAGGTCGTGCGCATATATCTGACATAGAAGGAAAATGGTTAACTTACAATTTGAAAATTTCTAGATCGGAATGAATGATGATAGAATAAACAAAACTGGAGTTTTGACTAATTACAACAGTTTGTTGACTTGTCGAATGTTTATAGGAAGTCGTTAAAACTCCATCTTGCGATTAAGTTCACGGGTCAATTACCCCTTAAATTATTCAGAGACAAAAACGAAGGAAAGATGAATATACAGGGTTATTCAAATTTGAGACTCTGAATCAAAATGTTGTGCACGGTAAGAGATACTGAGTCTGTTGAATTGAGGAAGTGCATACAATTGAATGACATGAAAAAATCGAATGTAGTTTTATAATTTGGAGATATACGAGAAAATTGAAAAATAGAACTTTACCATTTTTCATCAGTTTCACCACAGTTACAGAGTGTTTGATCCATGAAATCCTATGATTAGAGGAGTGATTGGATAAATCAAATATATAGATTTGGGAAGCTAATAGACTTATTGAATGAAAGAATTGAAGAGGTTTTTGTATGAACGTGTATAATTATAAAATTATTCCAAAGCGCTTTCGACTTTCGCCATCATTAGTGTTCAGCTGAAAGTAAGTTTAAAATCTGTTTTTCCGTTAATCAGCTGTCGCCCCCATACGAACGACAACTCTCAGAAGTTGAGAAACTTGTGCGAGCTAAGGACTAACGAGGTCTTACCTTTTAACGTGTGATTCCCAACACGGTTGTAGAATCATCCCAGCTTCAACCAGATAAATTCTCTCGAGAAAAATATCTGGTCGAGGCAGGAATCGAACCCACGGTCTTCCGATCGTGAGTCGGGTGCACTACCACCGCGGCCAATTCCACAACAATTCCAGTGATCTAATTGAAGAGAAAGTTTTGTGAAAATTTAAATTCGCAAAATTTTTTTAAAGGTTATGAAATTTGGAAAATTGTTTATGATTACTTACTTGTCACGCAACAGGAAGTATCAAAATGAGTACATGGCACATTTGTAATATTTGACTTATATAAAACAAAAAAGGCTGATAGCCAAGAAAATACACTCCTCAAGTTGGTACCATTATTTTCAACATGACACTTGACACATCCTGTCTCAAGTTGCCCTTCTTCCATATAATACTTTGACTTAAACACATGGCCTCAATCCAAAAATGTATTTTCTTGGCTATCCGCTTTTTTTGTTTTATATAAGTCAAATATTATAAATATGCCATGTACTCATTTTGATACTTCCTGTTGCCAGACAGGTAAGTAATCATAAACAATTTTCCAAATTTCATAACCTTTAAAAAATTTTTGCAAATTTCAATTTTCACAAAACTTTCTTTTCAATTAGATCACTTACTTTCAGGTGAGCACTGATGATGACGAAAGTCGAAAGCGCTTTGCAATAATTTCATAATTATACACTTTCATACAAAAACCTTTTCAATTCATGCTTTAAATCAAATAGGCCTGAAGAAATTATTGCACTGTGAAACAAGGAAAATGTTGGGTGGAAATTTAACAGTAAAAATTAATTCTGCAACTCAGTATGAACCACAGACTGGAACAAATTTTTATGAGGAGCTGAAAGGTAGTTTTCCAATAAACAAAACTGTATTAACAAAAATCCCAAATAAAAAGAGGATAATGATTGTAGCAGGACGTAATGGCAGAAATATAGGAAAAATTTTAAGATCACTAGATAGAAATGATAACTATTTCATACACTCAATTCTGAAACCAAATTGCGCCCTAGACGATCTCGTTGATACTGCTCTAGATAACACAAAAGATTTTAACAAAGAAGATATAGTGATATTGTGGCCTGATGAAAAAAACATGAACTTGAAAGAATTCATATTGAAGATGACTCACACAAATCCTATTATAATTACTGAACTTTACCGCTATGAAATTAAAACAAACAATTATGCTATATATCAAAGTAATTTAAAACTGAAAAAATAATTATTTAATTTGAATTTACATAGTACATGTATCTTTGAATGCAACAACTTTCTGAGGGAATCCAATTATAATCAAAACGGACAAAGCTTAACAGGAAAAGGAAAACAGTTTGTATGCAGAGCCATCTGGAAGTTTATGTCAAATTTAGGAGTAGGTAGTCGACAATAACGGTGACTCTAAACCATCAAACAAAGATGAACGCGAAGCAACTCTTTTTACGTACCAAATTAAACCATTAGCTGAGGAACTTCAAGAAAGTCAGGTGGAGACGAACAAACAAAATTTTTTATACCCTCGTCTATCACAACTAACTACAATAATGAGTCACTAACCAACATTTCTAATGTATCGAATACATCATATATGGGAAAATTTGATATGAAAGGTAATAAATCTGACGTAAAGATGTTTTATATAAACATCCAAAGTATTGGTAATAAAATAACACAAATAGAATATTTCTTAACAAAATATGAGGTTGACATTATACTATTCACTGAAATATGGTTAAAGGAAGGTGAGTTAAAAAATGTTAATATTCCAAATTATGAATTATTGTCTTATTATTGTAGAGAAACAGTTGGGCATGGTGGAGTATGTATATTAGGGAGAAAAAACTCCAACTTGAAAATAAAACCTTTAGATATGTCTAAATATTGTTTGGAACAAACTGCTGAATTTGCGGGTATCGAATTAGTTACAGAGAAGACGGTAGTGATTTGTACATATAGATCTAGTTTAGGTCTTGGGGTGAATGCATATTTGAACGCGATAGATGAAGTATTGGGAAATATTTCTATAAATAATCAAATAATTGTTGTGGGGGATTACAATATCGACTTCAATATAAATGACTGTGACTCAAACAATTGTAGAAATACTATGTCGTCCCATAACCTAACAGAGAAAGTAAATGAAGATACCAGAGTTACTCCGAAGAGCAGTTCAAAAATAGATGATATTTTTACCAATATTAAGGAAGCATACAATGTACAAGTTTTAGAACTACATTTATCTGATCATCGAGGTATATTTTTTAATTTTGATATAGGAAAAATAAAAGATGAATACATTATATGCAGACCTATGACAGAATACAATAAACAGGAGTTTGTAAATAGTGTTAACTACTTCAATAACGAAGAGTATTACAATTTGACTTGTGCGAACTCAAAGGCTAATTATCTTACACATTTTCTAACATATTGCTATGAATCATGCTTCAAGGAGAAAACAGTAAAGAAACAAAAATTTAAAAAAAATAAATTTTAAATTCGATTCAGAACTGGTTCAATTACAAAACTCTTTAGCGGCAACACAAGTCATTGCTAACTCGACTCAAAATAAAGAAGATTTGGAAAATTGAAAATTGAAAATTGAAATTGAAATGCATATATAAAAATAAAATAAAACAGTCTAAACTTGAAAGTAATTCGGAGTATATCAATCAATCTAAAAATAAACAGAAGGCTGCCTGGAATATAATAAATGTCAACAGAGCGACTAAAAGGACTAGCAACTACAAATCGGACGTGACTTCGGATGAATTTTCAGAATATTTTGTTAATATTATTGAAGAACTCTTAACAGATTTCGTTGGTGTAAATGATCAAGATTTTCAAAATTTCTTGAGTTTGCCCCATCCACCAAAAATCTTTTTTCCTATTTCCTGTTACTGTCAGTGAAACTAGAGATATTATTAGTAACCTCAAAAAATCACCAGCAATGGATGTGTTTAATTTGAACAGCATATTATTAAATCTGATAAGGGATTTTCTGATCGAGCCACTGACAAACCTGATGAATTCCTGTATAGAACAGGGTTTATTTCCAAAAATTTTCAAACTTTCTCAAATAACACCTATACATAAAAAGGGAAACTTTGAGGACACAAGCAGCTATAGACCAGTCTCAATCATTCCAATATTAGCAAAAATTTTTGAAATTATTTTAAAAAACAGACTTACAAATTATTTTGAAACAAATAGCTTGCTAACAAAATTCCAACACGGTTATAGGTCAAACAGATCGACAATTACTGCTTTGTGCGAAGCCTATGAAAAAATATTAGACTCATTCGAGAATCAACAATGTTCTATGGAAAATCTCTATGACCTTTCCCGCGCATTTGATACTGTAAATCATAAAATTTTGATAAATATAATATAATATAATATAATATATAATGATAATAAAATTCAAATCCTATCTTATGGATAGAAAATCAAGAGTCAAGTGGCAAGACAATATCTCGGATTTTGTTGTAATGAAACATGGAGTTCCGCAGGGCTCTGTTTCAGGTCCTCTACTTTTTATAATCTATGTTAATGATATGATGTTCAATTTGTCCAAACCAACTAATATACATGTAACTAGTTATGCTGACGATGTCTCCATCATACATTGTAACAGGGACAAATGTATTGTCGAACAAAATATAATGGAATATGAAGAATTACTGAAAATTTTGAACAAAAGCAACTATCTGACATTAAATCTGGACAAAACACAAAGAATCTCTTTCACACTGAACAATACGATAACTAATAATGATATTAAGTTATTAGGAGTGCATCTAGATGTCAGTTTAAATTTTTTGTCACACATAAGCCATTTATCCAAACGGTTATCGACGGCAACTTTTATTATTAGACAATTGAAGGGCAAGCTAACTGAAGAATTCATCAGGGTATCTTACTTTTCAATATTTCACGCAGCAATGACGTATGCTATAGTTGTTTGGGGTGCATCAAGTCATACAGCCAAAATTTTTGTCTTGCAGAAAAGAGTTCTAAGAATTATTGGAGGGGTTGATTATAATGATCATTGCAAACCACTATTTAAAAAATTTAAGATACTCACACTTCCCTCTTGTTTCATATATGAATGTTTGATATATAAAAAATAAAAATATTCGTGGTGATACCGTCAAATATGAGCAGGTACATGTATATTTCACAAGAGGAAAGAGTGATATAAGACTGCCAAAGCCTAGAACAACTAAGATCAAACAATCATCTCTGTATCTATCGATAAAATTTTTTAACGCTCTTCCTAAGAATCTGAAAAACGAAACGTTGAGTTTGAGCAAATTCAAAAAGAAAGTAAAGAGTATTCTGATCGAGGAATGTTTCTACTCCTTTGAAGAGTATTTCAATTACTTTTCATATCCGATACCCTATTTGTAATCAAGTAACTGAATTTATGTATTTATGAAGTATACAAAGCTATACATATTTGTGTTTGAAAATGTTTTTATTGACTGACAAATGGTGTTGATTGTAATGGATTTTAAATAACTTAATTATTCACTGTAATTTTCACATTTTTACTTGCTGTTGTAACTGTTTTATGTGACGTATGTATAAACACTTTTGTGTAACAACATGAATAAAGTATCTATCTATCTATTTATCTATCTATCTAACGTTACGTTGAAAACCTATGCTTATTTATCATTAATTTTTATTGACCAAGTTGTCGACCATTTACTGGTCAATTATATTCTGACTGCATTTTTTCAATGTCAGTTTTGGGTTACACTATACATTGAGATAAATTGAAAAATTAATAATTGTAGCATGCCAATAAATGAATATTTTTAATGGTTCCAAAAATTTTGTTATCTTCAGAGCTGTAGCTACAGACTTCTTCTACCAGGAACTGGATAGACTTACTGCACGTACTTTTCTAATAAAAAATGGACATGGAGTATCATGTGGACGTGGACAATAACATTTATTGAACTGGGGAAAAAGAAAACACACCATTCGGCAATCAAAAATAGAAGTCCTTATTGTTCTTTCTTTAAATTCTAGACATTTCTGTAGGAACTCTTCTGCAGAAAAATTACGTAAAAAAGTCTCAAATGATAAGAATCCTTCCCAAACAAAGAATTCTGTTTACCGAAAAAATCACCAAATTTTTTCTGATGGGATGGTTGCTCGTTTTGGGAAAGTGGTTGTGACTCAGTAGAATCCTCAGGAAGTGCATCCTTTTATAGAACTTTTGAAATCTATATATGAAACTATATCCGAAACTGGCTCGTTCAGATTCCTAAAATTGAACCACGCGGCTCACCACTTAACTAAACCCTTCTCGAAATTCTTCTCCACTCCACTTCTACCAAAATGGTTCCATCTCCTCGCCGTTTCCATGATCAAGAATCACCTATGGTGTAAGTCTATTCTGACCCCAAATAATTTTGGCAACACCACATTCGAGACTTTTGGCTTAACGAATAGAGAAATCCCACTTTAAAAGGGATCCGATTGAATCGGTCGTATTGAAAAGAAAAATTCACCAATCTGTACGGGAAATGTACTATCATCATATGTGTGTTGGCGAAGTAAATAACAAAGACATTCTAGAAGATCCAGAACTTTCTATAAGTAATAAAAAAGAAATGTTTCATTTATAAATTTCTCAAATTTCAAATCTTAGCAAGGTAAAATGTAATTTGGGTTGCCTACTACTCAGGAAACATTGGTTCAATTCAATTAGGACAGTGCCAGTGATTGAAATTCTGAGAATGATACATAACTATGCTGCCCTGATAGTCAAGTTTGATTCAATAACGACACCTAAATGTTAATTTCCATATTTATGATGGAATTGGCAGATACTTGATTAAAATCCAGAATTTATTCAAGCAACACCTTATTGTGGGATTTGATGAGGATGCCTGATGGAGCTCTATAGCGTAACACGTGCTCTATAGCGTAACACTTCACGAAAGTGAAGTGTTTACTGAACATCTCAAAATTAAGTGTTACTCAAATATGTTAATTTTATGGTTGTCAGATGTTTCCTTGTCAAACCCTGTTTTGGTGGCAGAGTCATGAAATTTTTCGGTTTGAAGGAAATAGTCAACGAAGAAAAGAGAAATGTAACTTTCTGTCCTATATGTCGTATACGGACATTTTCAAACTTATACAATTAACTGTAATAGTTTGAGAATGTCCGTATAGGACGAAACTGTAGTAACGTTAGTTACAAATAAAAGTGGTAAAAAACCTAGAAAGTTTCATTTCTCTTTTCTTCATTATGCTTTCCTACCACGTAGTAACATCTACATCCATCAATTTATTGAAAGAATCAAGTATAGCTAGACAAGCCACATACTACTTTAAACCATCAAACATCGCAGAATTTATGGTTAAACCAAGAGTGCCTGAGAAGAAAAATTACCCTGAAATACATTACCATCAGGACCAGGACAAAAACAGCAGCAGCGGAGAAGGCGATAATGAAGGCACGAGTGATCTGGCTGAGGGTGCAGGACACTGTTCTCAAAAACGAGTATCCTGCAACATTATTTGAAGGTATTACACTATGAACTTACTTATAAACTCCACCAGATAGAATTTGACATTTTTTATGACCAAGTTAGGTCTACAATTTCATATACCGAAAGTACCAAACTCAACTCAAGAAACTTAGGGCACTAATACAGAAACAATAACATATCATACACAGCGAATTAGTCGGATCAGATATCCATTTCAGCGAAAGAATCATTAACTTGACCAGAGTAGAATTTAACAAAGAGAAAATTTTAACAATGTCCGAAATATACACCAACAATAATTAATAAAAATAGTTTGGATACGTTGATAACAAATACAGCCATTACATTGAAACAGACAGATAATAGAGATATAGGGGCCTACAAGATGAATGAAGTAATTCAGAACCATCCATTCTCTTTATCAAAGAGTAGAGAAACAGGCATAATTAAAACTATACAACATAAAATAAGAAATAATGATCTTTTTTTCACGAAAGCTGATAAATCGAGTTTATTGTATGAATTTGAAAATGTCCGTATAGGACGAAACTGCAGTAACGTTAGTTACAAGTAAAAGTGGTAAAAACATAGAAAGTTTCATTTCTCTTTTCTTTATTACGATTTCCTATCACGTAGTAACGGCTACATCCATCAATTTATTGAAATAGTCAACATAATATAGTAGTATCAACAAAAACATATTTCAAATATTGGCTAAACTTGAGTATCAACCAAGTGTTTTATGTGAAAGAATAATAAACCATGCCGATAGCTTTTCTGACGGTGGCTTGAAAGAACGTATCTTCTTACAGTACTTTTCCCATTTTTTTCCAGAAAAGAGTTGATTTCTACAACAGATATGATAGTCGCATTCAAACCAAGAGAATACCCAATTCCAATTTGAACAATCCTCGTAACAAGTTTTCGTCGAACTAGCTGAACTAATATCAAGTACGGAAACTACTGAACAGTCACTAGGCTTTCACTTCCACCATGATTAATTTCATTTCAGAGATACAAACAATTCACGAATTGAGCGAGAAAGGAATTTGCGAAGAAATCCAATGATTCAACAAGGCATCTGGCTAGAAAGTTACTTTCGACACAAATAATTGGTGAAAATAATTCAGGAAGAAGTGATATGGTTACAAACAAATTTCGGATTGCATTAAATTGTGAATTCTACGAATATTTTTTGAAAAATCATTTCATTAGGTGTCTAGGGACATTTCCAGAATCAAGCATTTTTGTTGAATTTTTCATAACGAATTCTGTAATAACTGGAAGATGAAAAGAATATTTGAAGCAGAAAGTACTTGGGATTTTAGAAAAATAATTGATGAATTGTCGGTGGAGGAAAAAATAGATGACTTTAACATAAAAAACAACATAGAAAACAATTTTCCACACCCTAAGAACTTCCTGTCCTAGAAAAACCTCTAAAAGAATTGCAGAATTGAGAAATATCGAAGAATAATGGATAAAATTTTC
The DNA here is from genome assembly GCF_025532065.1 of Leptinotarsa decemlineata. Taxonomy (NCBI): domain Eukaryota; kingdom Metazoa; phylum Arthropoda; class Insecta; order Coleoptera; family Chrysomelidae; genus Leptinotarsa; species Leptinotarsa decemlineata. Next base: position 344,267 of record NW_027412560.1, read on the forward strand.
AGGAAATATCATGGAAACAATATATTTTTGTGTGTATTCCATATGCGATGAAAATTATGTGGCTATATTATTGAAAATTGTGTCAAAAGTTAAAGTTGGCAGTAATATTTTATAAATACAAAAGATAAAGTCTGGAATCTGTGTGAACTTCGTTAACGTCATCCCATCATCCTCTCAAAAATTGAAAAGGAAACACTCATTGAGGGGCGGTTTCAGCCAAAGCTTTTGAGAAGGGTCATATAAATAGTTAAATAAGTACGATTAAATTTCATCAGACTGATAAAATACACCGCGAAACATTGTCAACCCCCTTCAAACAAGTACGATTAAACTGAGACTTCACTGCACACAATACTTGGGAGATATCAATGAGTTACCTTACTATCTGTATCGAAACAGAGACAAAAAAAACAAAATAGCATATGTGCGAACCTCGATAGGGTCATCCTATCATCCCCTCAAAACTTGAGAAGGTAACACTCATTGAGACTTTACTGCACTGCACTGACTTTACTTGGGGGATATAAATAAGTTACCGTACTATAGTAGTATTCAACTAATTATCCTTGATTCAATGATATGAAGTAACAATTAATGAAAGATAAAATAAAAACAAAAACAAACTCTTTTAATAATTCGTATCTTCTACATTTTTGGTGCCATTTTTGGAAATACTAAAAAGTGTGCTTCTCCTGTCCATAAAAAAGTACGTACACCTCTCTACTTACTAGGTATTCTAATTATATTACATAGTATGCTATGTAATATCTACTGTAGATAGTTCCATTGTTATTCAACACTGCACAGAGATTATAAGAATTAGTGGCTACATTGTTTGTTGCTGGAAAATCGATGGAAATATTTATTTCATCTCGGAAACTTTTTTTGAAGAAAATCCTTCCAAATGTTATTATTGAAATTTGGAAAACTTCATGGACTATTTTCTGTCTCATTCCAGAGTTTTCTTTCTGAAATAATTCAAGCATTGTGATAGTCTCACTTTGTCAGTACTTTGTGGTATGAGGGAAGACCGATCCCAGACGAGTTCACTTCAAACGTAGATTTTAAATGATGAACCAAACTGTTCACTAGAACTCTTGCGCTTTTTCTCTTTCATTCAATTATTTTTTTATTTTCGTCAAGACTTGTTCAGGTTTCTGAATGATTTCATTTAATCATGATGTAAACCATAAGATATCTGAAGAACTTCTGGTTGTGTTCTCTCCTGTATTTGAGAGATGAGACTGTGTGTTATCTCTGCATTAACATTTATAAGAGCGAAATCTTTCAGTCTATTTTCTAGCATGCTGGCTCTAAACTTCACACGACGCAACGTTGAAACTGATCTCTCAAATTACAAAGTTTATAAGAAGCGTTGCTAATAAAGTCTTCATATTTGGGAAGAGATCATTGCCGCAAACTCTGACTATAGTAACCGCACAACTATTGAGTGTTGATATATTCTTTGATCTCTCGTTCCACTTTGAAAGCCACAGATGAAACTCTGTAATCACAATGAGAGAAGGAACGCTCAAGAAAAAAGATTGAATTTTGATGCTTTCTTCACATTGAAAAGATCTTTTGTTCACTCAGATTATTTTTCCTGATACATATCGTGAAAATTCCGCCATGTAGTAGTACGAGGCCTCTCAATTGTCAAGTTAGTTCTCGACAAATGAGTTCTAAGAGTTTTTTCAAAATTTTTCCGTATACCTACGCTAATGATTTCTTCAATTCTAATGTTGTTTTTATCAAAAAAAACTTATTGTCGAACTACAAAGTAAATTACTCATTGTCGACTAACACAACGGTAATATATTCAAAAAAGACTTCATTTTGAGATTTTCACTTAACAGTTATAGAAAAAATCAACACGTGTTTTGATATACAATGGCTTCTTCGGGAGTGAGTAAAGGAACGCCCAAAAAAGCAGTATAACGAAACACGTGTTGTGTTTTTGTGAAACTGTTTAGAGTGAAAATCTCACACTGAAGTGTTTTCTGAATACGTTATGGATTTTAATCAAGTATAGGCCAATTCCATCATATATAACGGTAATATAGAAACAATAAATCAACCTGACTGCGCCAATTGTTACCGACGTGATATATAGTGAATTGAAAATTTTATTTTTCATTTCATTATTTGAAAGATTTGATCAGGAATTTATTGATTCATTGAATTTAGGTGAACTGGTATTTTTTGACTGTCAATTCAACATATATGATTTTAGGGGAGTTCATGACCCCTGTGATTATCTTCCCTGACATTCTCTACCATATTAATTAACATACATTTAACATACATTCTTTTATGTTCAGGTCTAATATATTTGTGGTTTTCCGAAAAAGACAAATCTAGCCAATATAATGACTTTTATAAGTGAAAGCAAAAATTTCATAACTACATTGAAACCATCTTTTGCCGTATGTAAGTGAATTTTAATCCTGGAAAAATGATTGACATTGACAGTTATTTTTGATGCATTCTCTCATGAAACGAGGGCTTTCAAAAGTTTCTTGAATAATTTGAAAAACAAATTTTTTTCAGAAAGCATTTTCTTTTCCTGAAAATGGTACGTTCAGTTGAGTTTCTAAACAATTTCATCACCGCTTTTAAAATTGAGTGACAAAAAAATATGGAAACCCCTAGAAATTATGCAGAGAATGAAACTTAAAATTATTTCAATATTTTCATCATTGTATACATTGTGTACTCACAGGATTGTTACACAATATAGTTTATGGAAAAGATAAAATTTCACTTACATGGATCTCTGTCATTCTCAATGGCGGACGTTGATGTTTTGGGAATGAGACATTTGCGTTATTGCCTCTTCAGCACCAATTTTGGTAGAAATATAAGATGGAGCACTCAATTCATGACTTTATGTCACGAATGAGTTAAAGTTATTCATGTCATCGTTGACAGATAGACAGATAGACAGCCATATGAATCTTGTTTAAATTGTAAGGGGTATAATTTTAGGAAAGATCAATTTTTGGAAGAAAATTATTTAGCTTTCTACTTCTCTATCTTTATTCGAAATAATCTGGGAATCTTTGTATAAAGATGGAGAAGAAGAAACTCAGAACCTTTCTTTCCCAAAAATGTATCTCTCCTAAAAATATATCACTTTCAATTATTATATTAATATTTCACAAAAAGTTTTAATGTTTGTTTTCCATTCCCTCAAAGTTTAACTACATTAATTCCACTGCATATAATATCATAGCACACCATTTGCATCAATCATAGAATCTATTCCAAAAAAAAAAACTTGATTTCGATATATTTCCTGCTATATTCAAATTTATTATAATAATTACATAAAATGTATGTTTACAATAATGCAAGTCTGTATGTAGGTTGTCTATTTCAATAAAGCAGTATTATTATTGATATGTTGACCAATAAAGGGTCTGAAAATGAAGCACACTCTCAATTCTTATGCAACTTTTGAAGAACAAATTTGGCGCTGGTTTTCTTCTATGATGGAAAAAGCAGATTCCCGTTGTTGTTGTACATAATCGATGATATTCGGTAGTTGTAAGTAACCAATGGTATGGTTTACCCATTGACGTACAATGTGTCGTCTCATTCCGTTGGTAATATTGAAAATAAATGCTCCTAGAATCAACTCTTCTAATTTGTACCATCAATCAATTGGCCGTTTGAATCAAATCGATTTTTTCAATTAAATTGTTCAACGTATTAAAAAAAAAAATACTTCAATGTGAGATTTCCACTTGGCAGTTTATAAAACCTCGACATGTGTCACGGTCCATTACTCCGATGCAAAAATGCATGATGAACTATTCTACAAAAAACTGACTGAAAGTCGATGAATAATTGTAAAAAAAATGCTTTCAAAGTTTAAGGAGACATATACGTTTAGCTACGATTAAGGCACGGTTAACAACCTAAAAATGCCGTAGTACCTATTAATCATCGTACGTAATTGTTCAATGGGTTAATATATTATTGAAAGCTTCAACGGTATTTCCTTTCCTTCAGATGACCAAACAAGATTCAATCGTAAATAATTGATACAGCAATACAAATCGAAATATTAACCATCTGTTTGAAGGTAATTTGCATTTTTCACGGAACCTCTCGCGTTTGTCAATGTTATACAGTTATTGAACTTGATATTGGGAATGGTACACGATGGTAATCTAAAGAGAAATAATGTCTAATGAACTGCTGAAGATTTTCTGATGAGTAATGACAGGTCGTTATATAACTGGTGTCGCATTGGTTGCCATTAATTGAAAATCTCTTGAAATTATTGGCTGTAAGTGATCCTAATGTGATCAGTAGATTTCCCTGTCGGATTCTGTCGATGTAGAAATAAAGTTATAAATACTCCATTAATTTTTAATGATACAAAAATGACATTCGACTCGGCATTTTTGCCATCTGCATGATCGAAAATAATAAAATACAAGCACAGGAATGTGGAATAAGTATCTTCACTTGAATATTTGAAATTTTCAGTGATAACACTACGCTATCGCAGTTAGTGTAGGGATACAATTCATAAATTCGAGTTATCGTACAGAAACGACAGAAATAAAATACATAATATTGAATGAGGAAGGTTATGATATGTTTATCAAATATCACCCGATTTATTAACAGAATTACGATATATTTTATATGAAGCATTTCCAGCGTTATTATTGTTCGATAATCAAATTCAGAAGCTATAACCTTAGTATTTTTGATAACGAAGTGATGGGCATGTGACATCATAATATCTCACAATTAATCTTACGAAACACCACAAGCTTAGTCGCTACTTTGGAAAGCATTGTTTACTCATATAATTTGGTTCATGCGATACTTCGATTTCGTGTTTTCGTAAAACATTTTGGGTACTTTCCCGGGCACCTCGTATGTATGGTATGGAAGTAAATTTATTGTTGTCTTTTTTGTTCACTATTATCGTCTGTTTGGTGATTCGATCACAGAAAAGTGATATATGTATGTGCTATTTGCATTCAATACTTCAAATAACTATCCATAACATTTCTATTATATTGTTTTATTTTATCTACTTGATTTTTTCGATATACACATTTCGAAGGATTTTCGGCACACTCCATTTACCAAATATTCATATCACCTTCCAATGTAACCTTGTTATATTTTCAATCATTGAATTTTATTTATGTATATTTCAATTAAATTTTATAATCTCCATCGTATTTAGGGATTTCATTCAATATTTTTATGTTGATGAGTATATTTTGTATTTCAGATTTTATATTTAGGTATAAGATTTTTAAGTTTGTGTGTTGTTTCATATTTAATTGTATCTGTATTTCTATTTGCATTCAAATTTAGCATATGTTGTTATTATTATAAAAGACGCGGATTTCAGAATTGGAAGTCAAGAGTTGATGGAGATATGTGAAACATATCAAATAAGTCAGAAAAGTATAGCATAGAGAGTGAAGTGGCTGAGACATATTCAACGTATGCCAAGAAAAAAAATATCCTAAGAGTACTACTAGTAGGAGAAGCAGGGAGGAATAGAAGATTGCGACCAAGAAAGAAATGGTAATAAGCCATTCAGAGTGAAATAGAAGAAATAGGAATAATAAATTATTGAGACTAACCAAGATTATGGAAATCCTTGGCCTCTATGGGTGGGCTAACTATGGCCTTCTCCATCTTTTGATCAATCTCTTCCATTTTTTGATCAATCTCTTCCATCTTTAGATCAATCTCTTCCATATTTCCAAGACTTTTGGCCGTACTTCCTATGAGGAAAATACACGTATCGAGGTGTTGAAATAACCGTTTGTTGTTGGAAAAAACTCCAGTAATATCCAATCTTTCATGTATTATATTCCAGATTTCAATTGGGAAAGAACAAAAATGGAATTAATTACTTTGTAGACGACTGAACATCTGTCTTTTCTTTCCATTTGATGCTAGGACATCAGTTGCCAACGCGCATTTTGACGTGGGGACTTATCTCTTTACTCTTTCATGAGAAGTATTCGACTGATATAGCCCCATTCATTTCACATAAATAGGTGCATGACAGAAGTAGCTTCTTATTGCTTCAAAGTTTTTACAACAACCAAATTTGTGTCTTCGGGAAATGAAGTAGACTGATTCACATTAAAAAAACTCGCCAATTTATATTTAACCGGTACACTTTCAATATCACTTTAGATGCCACAGCGATTTCATGGGTAAACTATTTTTGGTGCATGTTCCCGCTAATTTTTATGAGAATGATATATATGAAGGTTAACAATGAGCTGTTAGGAACAGGATATTTTTCACAGTTCATAATTCATCCCGCAGGGGTTTATTGTCGCTATTGAAACTTGACCAAATAATCTCAGCTTCTTGACGAAGCCGATTAGTTCATATGGTGAGTGATCTTTCATGTCAGATGGTAAAAGTGCTGGTGTTAGGTAAGGATTTCAACAATTTTAGACAGTGATTATTTATTATATGGCATGTTGGTCTTCAAAATAATATGTACTGCATTTTAGTTGAAACGAGTTTCAAAATGTCGTTTAATCTGACCGATATACTTTTCGTCCCAGTCCTCACAGCTCATCTAATATATCCCTCACTTTTAACTTTCCAACGTTTTGGTTTTAGGTTAAGCTAATACTTTTAGACGTGAGCAAGCAGTTTTGAAAGCTTTCAGGATAAAATTTTCAAAAATGCGATCTGATCCTTGGTGTATCTTGGGTCATATGGAAGAACAATGAGTATTTGAATCAGTGTAATTTTGAAATGGAACTTAACTATTATATTTGAAGGATGCTCTTGAAGTGAAGGGAAAGTAACAAGCCTATGGCTTCTAATAGCTAAGATATCTTCTGTCTGCTTCTATTTCAACTCTGTTCACGAACGAATTAGCTATGAACAGAGGAACCGTATGTTTACCACTGCTGTGCCTTCGTGCTGTCTGTAGAAACAGTCGTTGAACTGGGAGCAATTTCATGCAGATTTTTGTTAGTTGTTTGTAGTTTTCCATTAATTCTCCACTAAGATTTGATTTTCTGTACGAATCAATGTTAAATTACTGCACTCAAAACTCGATTGTTACATTGAGAGAGTTTCAGTCTATTTGGTTAGCCATTTGGAATTTTATGAGTGGGGGTTATTGCGGAGACAATTGGTTGCATTGGTGAAACCTATATTTCATAAACTGTAGGATAAGAACTATAGGATAGTAATGTGACTTGTCCAATATCAAAACCTTAATGCTTTTTCACAAAAGGCATGCATGCAAGATATGCTCGGTTGTTTTGACGCTGTGATAATTTCTTTTGAGTTGAAAAATTACACTATAATCAATATCATCGAAGTTTGGTACTTGTGGTGTGCACACCTCATGATTCGAAAAAAGGCTTCGAAACTCCTAGAAGAGCTCCCGTGAGCAAGATAATGCTTCAATAGATCATTTTTCATTTGCAGTTCAGAGTTTCAAAATATAAGTATACAGAGGACTCACAATACAAATTATGAACTGTTTTATGATTTCAATAACAATAACTTCATTTTTTTTTTAATGAATCGCAGAGTTTTGATCTACAGTATGGTATTATCTATCAATTTTTTATCAGAGCTTTTGCAATTGAGCTATTTTATTTTCACCAAGTAGAAAAAGTAATGTTGTACAAATCATGAAACCAGGGCGACTTCATTGATTCCAGTGGTGCATTTGCTTCTTCAGCTACAGGAACAACCGGAAAAACCTGCAGTACCACGTCATCTGAAGATATGCCAAAAATAGAAAATTTGATCTGTATATTTTTCATATGGCTGTAATTTGCTACTGAAAACTTTTTGAATTCAATAATTTACTATTTTTTTTAGCAGTCCCTACGAAAATATGATCTGGCAGATTCAGCAGCCTGGAAATTTCATATATAAGTCAAATACATAGTTAAAAAACGATCCATTGTTGAATTCTCGTTAAAGTTATCCAATGAACCCCGTTTTTCATTATAACCATTTTTGTAGGGCTTGCGGCGATTTCATTTAATTACCCTGGCAGAAATGATTCGCCTTTGTCTGCTATTGCCGATTTGAATACGTGGCACATTTGTTTGAATCATTAGCTTCTGAATAATAAATATCCGTCCGCAGAAATATTCTGGAAAGTGAAATCATATGCATGTGCATGTCTCGTCTTGAAAAACTTTCCAAATCGTTAAATCTTTGTTTCGTTCAGAAACACAGAAAGGAATCCAACGAATATGTTCGAAGTTGATTGTCGAGTCGATCGATGCACAGAATGAGCTGAATAATTATTGATAGTTAATGAAACAACCAAATAAATTTGTTCCAATAGTCGGTCAGTTTTGTAGATGCTGTCGATAGTATAAGACATGTTTTAAAATGAACCAATAAGATAGAAAATGATGGACCTTTTATAATATTTGTCAGTATATAACTTTTTGTTTTCATGCACAGGAAACGTGTCGCTACATGTATTCCATAGAAACAACATGCTGAATCGATTAAAACAGATTTCAACCCATTGAATTGGTTTGAAATCTGTTTCTATTTTTTCTTTTACAAGGTCCCTATGGACCTTATATATAAGAAAGGGGTTACTGTGAAACCGTTGAATGTCTATTTGACCGAGGTACCAGCCAATGTGAGACCATCGCTTGACGAATAAACACGTATTATTGCGCATTTCAGTTTTATTGTTTGATTCTTTCGAGTGTATAATTTTGTTTCTTTGGTTATTCTTCATGTTTATAACGTAATTTTGTTTGTTTTATTTTTGTCTAGTGTATAATTTCGTGTAGTGGGTTTTATTCTTAAGAACATTGGCAGATAATGAGCGGGATCTTTTGAACATGGTTCTGAATAATACTATACGCTACCAGCGTTTGACTGAAATGGGCGAAAATGGTGACCCTTTTGATGATGGCGATTATGACCTGACCATACGTATCGGCCAGAATATGATAGATAGGGATGTGTCCGATGTTGAAGTTGAAGGAAAGATATAAATTTATGGAAATCAATTGGAGCCATTGCTACTCTTCCTCTCTTTATTTCAAAAAATGGTACGAAATGGTACAAAGATCCTCCACCGTGCAGTCGTATACGTGCTCATAACATCATCGACTATAAACAAAATGAACCAGGACCACGAAGAAGATGATTTATGATTCGCTTTCAATGTGTCTTTCTCTGATCACCGAAGATATTGCTCAAATTATCATACGCGAAACGAATTGCAAGGTCAACAGGAAGCTGCTACATGGAATCAAAAAAAGTTTACCATGCAGAAGCAATGGAAACCATTGACTCTGACACGTTCGTAGTGATTATGTTGTATGCTTGGCTGATAAAATCCAACACCGAGCCTGTAAGGGAACTATGGGGCTCAACTCATGCTCCAATATTTAAAGTTGCTTTATCGTTGTGTGTCAATTACAAAATTCACTTGCCAAGCCCCAGATGTATATCAAGACTAACATAAAATGCAAATACAATTTTCGTAATATTTTTGTGATTCGTTTCACTTCCTAAATGTCCAAATAAACCAGGAATATTCAACCTGAATTATAATCAATCTTTTTTTTGCCATACCACTCATATTTCACGCGTCTTACCTATCTGTATCATTCAGGCACTTCATAAAACCATAAGCTACATACACATACTCACATAGGCACACTTTCAAGACACCTGAATACTTATCATTCATGTGACCTTCGTATATTTTCTGAAGGACCTTGTTTTCCGGTTTACCGCTCGCGGGACTGTCATCCATCGGGGGGCTAGAGATCGTTCAACAAGCATCATTCGCAGTGAATCTGACCAATTGAACGTATTTCCCCCATGCCCTTTCCCGGGTTGAGTGCCCTGAGTTGAAATTTTCCCCAAACGGTTAATATGTGCAGAACATCCCATCTCGTCCATCCACCCCTGCTCCTCCGGAGCGGTCCACAACTTACTGATGGCCACTTCAGCAAGATTGATATCTGACCTTTTTTGGTCGAAAGTCAGCCTCTGAGTGCTTATACTTTCTGATCTGTTGAATTGTTTTATCATGACTTTCCTAACTGAATTATTGCATGGGGTCCCCAAAAACTAACCGGAGACGAGTGTCTTTTTAGTCGCGAGCAAGTGTTGGTTCTCAGTAAATCTGAAAATGAGATTGATTTGGAGTCTAGTTGAGACATTTTTATACTTACCGGAGCCGCCTGACAGCGACTCTCGGGGGTGGTCTTTGGTTCTGCTTCGTTGGTCTCCTGTGTTTGTCCCTCTCTCGGAATCTGGGGTCATCCATGTTTAGTGCGTGCGCTCGAATTCTGTCGAACGTGTCCTCTGCGTGTTTCCTCATGTATACGTCCTCGTAGTGTATGTTCAGGTCTAGGTCTCGGAGTATGTACCTATTCGGTACATATCTTGGAGCGTTTACAGCGGCCCTCTCGCATGCGTTCATAAACGAATTTGTATCACTTACTTATAGATGGGCTGAAAAGTTCGTAGGTTAACATACAGACGGCGCGACTAGTATGAAATCCACATGAATTTAGTCAATCCTAACCTTCAAACACACGAGTACAAATTTCACAATTGTCGGACTATTAGTTTATGGGATAGAACATTTTGAGTCAAGCCGCTTCTGTTAGTTTGAAGAAAATGGATAAAAAGGAATTTCGTGTTTTAATAAAAATTTCTTTTTGGCCATAGCTTTTTGAAGCCATAGCTTGACTTGATAAATATTATTCGGACTTTGCACCAGGAAAATCAATTGTTGAGAAATGTTTTGCTTAGTGTGAACGAGGTGAAATGAGCAATAATTGAAACTGTTCCACCACAAAAAATCCGAATTTATGCGTCGATATGTGACAATAGATGGAATGTGGATTCATCACCTGATACCAGAATCAAAACGATCGTCATTTGAGTGGACTGCACGTAATGAACCGACTCCAAAGTGTGCAAATACGCAACAGTCGGCTGGTCAGGTTATGGCATAAGTATTTTGGGATGCGCATGGTATAATATTCATCGAATATTTCGAAAATGGAAAAATCATCAACATCGACTATTACATAGCGTTACTGGAGCGTTTTAAAGGCTTAATCGCGAAAATGAAGAAAAAACTGCTGTTTCATCAAAACAATGCACCGTTTAACGAATCAGTGAAAACAGTAGCAAAATTGCATGAATTGGGTTTCGAATTGTTTCCTCATCAATCGTATTCTCTAGATCTGGCCCCTAGCAACTTTTTTCTATTATCAGACCTTAAGAGAATGCTCACTGGAAATAAATTTAGCGCCGCACAAGCACCGCTCTGAGAGCGCTTCAAGGATTTTCCTGTAGTGTTTGTGTTTTGTCCTTAAAAAAAATTGTCGAAACTGAGGCCTATATTCTGATTGAAGACGTATTATAAAAATATCGAAAATTTGTATGACCGCTATAATCGTTATATCGCCGTCGAAGGCAACTATATTGAATACTAAAATGAAATTTGATCAAAAAATTTGTTTGAAGTAAAACTTTACGCGCGCCTGACTTAGGGAGTAAGCTAGTGAATGCGTGATGAGAGCTTTACGAAAAGTGTGATCGGGCGAGGCGAACGGAAGTTGAGAGGGAGGTATGACTTAATAAAGATAAAAAGAGGTAGATATAAGTTTCGTATATTACTGTAGGGGTAAGAGAGAGAGAGAGATGTGCGAGCACACATTTGCCGTGGAGTAGGCTCTGAAGCATTAGAAGAAAACTATCATAAGTTGCCATTAATCAGGAGATTACAATGTTAATTTTGCCTTCGAAGATAATCTTTCTACAAGATAAATTAGAATGAATAATAACCGAAATGAGCCTACCACAAGTCATGAAACAACAATAGATACAGTTTTCTCTAGATATCTAGATCTAGATATCTATGTATCTCATTTCTTATACCGTGAACTTATTGTCTTGGTCTCACAATCAACCACAGTAATTACCGGTGTATTCGATAATGAAAATGATAAAAATAATAAATAAAAATGAAAAATTCATTCATAAATGAATTTAAATACATATTTGTAAAAATTCATATGTATGTATTTTCAAGCAACATTATTTTTTTTGGTCCTACCTGAAAATCTGAGACAATTAAAGGCGTCGCTCATTCGAAAATTCGATTTCACATATAAATAACACATAAAAAAAATTTTCAGTTCATACTCGATTTTTCGGTATTGAAAAATTTTGTTTAGAAAAAACGAGTGTAGAGATTTTGTAGGGAAAGTTATGATATTGTTATTTATAGACTATAATTTCTATTTAGTGAATAAATATAGTACGAGTATAAATCGTTATAATTACTGTTTTTTTTTTTAATTTCTGAGTTGGTGGTTGCAATAATGTTTGCTTATTAGCATTCAGAAATTGCTTTCTTTGCATTGCTACAACTTGAAATAAGTAATGTTTCTGTTCCTCATTTTGAGTTAAACTCCGATCATATGATTTCATCAATTGAACTCCTCGCAAGGGTTTATTGTGGCTCACATCTATTCACACTCGGCCAAATAAACCCAGCTTCTTAACGAAGCCGATCAGTTTGTATGGTGAGTGGTCTTTCAGGTCAGATAGTAAGTGTACGGATCTGCCGAACTTTAAAAACCTGATTCGGTCCCCAGCAGTGGGGCAGGCACAAAGTATATGCTCTGCTGTTTCATCATTTTTCAAACAGAGGCGACACGCACTGTCTTCCGACAGTCCAAGTCTCTGCATATGATGACTCAAATGACAGTGGCCTGTTAGATATCGTAGTTCATTCGTACTGTAGTCCAACAACTGTTTCGTATCAAGCTTCGAAGAGTGAATAAACGCCTTGGAGTGAGACAATCCTGGAAGATTTGCCAGAAATCCATAAATCTTCTTGCCATCCAGGTATTCAATGTTTGTTTGGCAAAGCCCAAAGCGATGCCAATGACAGGTTCTGGTCCGATGAAGCCGCTTGCAGTACCCTCCTCTGCAAGAGAGTCAGCAGCTTCATTACCTTCCAGGCTAGTACGGCCAGGAATCCAGACCAGAGACAATCTCTTGAGTTTTTCTATCGAGGAGAGTCGTTTTTGGCAATTTGCTACCAATTTAGACGTTACTCGGTAGGAGCCAAGATCTTCCAACGCCGCTTGAATGTACGAGAATATTTTTATAATATAACCCTTTCAAATCAAATTTTTATTGACTTGTGTGTGAGGAAAGATTTATCCAATCTCTTCGCACACAATCCAATTGCGTAAATTTCCACTTGAAATACAGTCGCATAAGTTCTTAGTCAGATAGATATATCTGTCCTGGGTCTGCGACTGAAAATACTTGCACCAGAACCGGAAGGCAGTTCGTAGTTGACAGTTGGAGGCATAAAGTCAGAGGTCATTTCCAGAATGCTGTGACTTCCAGTGTCAACCAACAGTCTGTTGCACTCTGCATTTAATTGATTTGTGAAATTGGCAATGTCCACAAGTAAGCCAGAGAGCTTCGCTTGGGCCGTTTTCGGTAAAGCCTTCGGCCACCAAACAACTGCACCGTAAGTGATCATTGGTCTTGCCATCATCACATAAATCTAATGGATTTGTTTGGGACCCCAAGTTTTACCACAAACCCTTCAACATGTTCATAGAGACAATCTGGCTTTGTGTAAAACTTTTTCCAAGTGAGCGTTCCAGGTGAGTCTTTCATCAAGGACAATGCCAAGATATTTCACCTCCGTTCCGAATGAAATGACTTCGCCATTGAGGGAAATTGGCGTAGAACGTCCAATTTCCTCCTCTTGGGGAAGGGGATCAACACAGTTGTGCTGGGGTTGACAGACATCGGATCACTTAGGCACCAACTGTGAACAACGTCCAACGTGCTTTGGAGAATATTATAAGCTACCCTTTCCGACGTAGACCTTGCCAGGTCATCTGCATAAGCTAACAGATCAACTTTTCTTCTGTCAAGGGTATCAAGCAGATTATCCTTCAGGAGCGACCACAGAAGGGAAGATAGTACCCCACCTTGAGGGCAGCCCCTGGTGACCCTGAACCTGATGGCCTCGCCTTCAAGAGTCACAGTTACAGTTCTGTTTACTAGCATGGCATAGATTCAGCCAGTTATGGTCGATTCTGCACCTTTCCCAGCCAGAGACAATCCTATAGATTTAGGTAGTGCATTGTCAAATGCTCCTTCAATATCAAGAAATACAGCAACCGCAATCTCCTGGTTGTCAAGGGATTGAGAGATTATTTCAACAAGGTTGTTTAATGCTGAATCTGTCGATTTGCCGGTTTGATAAGCATACTGGTGGTTATTCATGAAGGATGCATATAATGCTACCCGCCTGATATGTTCGTCCAGTATCCTCTCGAATCCTTTCATCAGGAAGGATGTAAGGCTGATTGGTCGTACCGAATTAGGGTGTGGGTCTCTCCGACTCACTTCAGGTATATATACCACCCTTGCTGCCAACGAACTGGGTGGTATGTAGTTCCACGCCAGACTAGCTCTATACAATTTTGTGAGAATAGGTAAAATTATTTGCAGTCCGTTTTGTAGAAGAGCTGGAAATATACCATCCTCTCCAGGAGATTTGAAGTGCTGAAAAGACTTGATAGCCCATTCAACTGCCGGTGATGTGATAACCTTCTTTGCGACGTCACAATCGTTCTGTTTTGGGCGTTTAGCGCCCTCGAAGATGGGCGGTCTGTTGTTATCAAGAGTCAGATTTGCAGGAAAGTGGTTTTATATCAAAAGCTCTAAGGGGTCGTAAATGTTCCATCGGGTCGTTTAAGCGACCCAATTTCAGCAGTCGGCTCTCTAGAGATAATTTTGTGAATTCTTGTGCTGTGAGGTAAATCAGAGAAACTCTCACAGAACTTTCTCCAAGACTCCCGTTTTGCCTTTCTGATTTCATTAGTTACTCCGATAGGTGAATGAATTAAATTATAACGGGGGGGTTAGCAAGTGTATCCTTGCCATCACATCATTTAAATCGCAGTTTCGTTCCAGATTGAGTTTTCCGAAACTGTTTCGATGGAAAACGAACAAGAAATAACTAACCAATGAGTACTAAATGGGAAAAATCTAATCAAAGTGTTGGGAATGTTGGGAATAAGTCACTCGAGTCTCTAAGAAAAATACTGAAAAGCATAAGTTCCATCCCAAAAATGCAATTGGTTCAAGATAAGTATGAGGATGATTCTGATAAATAACAGTTTTGTGAAATCATATGTTACCAAGTCAACGCGTAACCCTTAATTTTCTGAAATACCTTTTTTAGTGATGATTGTTCTTTTTTCAAATATATATCCAAAAAGGTTTTTTTAAATGCTAACACTGTTTTTTTATTTATCATAACACAATGTATAACAACGAAGAAGGCCTCGTAATGAGTACTCACCAAAGCACCCTACTTGCTGAAATTTTCATAAATAGGTTCGAAAAAACTATTTAGCGACATCCAGATTCCTTCATTTGTATTGGTTTATTGATAATGTTATAGCCTCCTCCACAGGAACACATCGACAATTACAATAACTTATTCAATACATCATCTCTATCTACGAAAACATAAAATTTAAAATAGAATTAGAAATTAATGATTCAATAAACTTTTTATAAAAATTATTTCGCATTTTACCACAAACTGACTCATACAGAAACAACTATCAACAACCATTCTATTCAGCCTTTTCAACATATACTAACAGCTTGCCATAGCATGATCAATAGATTCATCAGATTATTGGTGTACATAAATAATATCAATAAGAAATTAAATCTGATAAACCAAATTGCAGTGGATAACAACTTCAATCCGAATATTAGTTACAAAATACTCTCTCCTAATTTCAATTAAAATGAAAGTGTTACATGAAATTGGCTAACTTATCATCTTAATTGAGTTACAATTAATTCATTTGATGTATTGCTGGCAGTTAGATCGCTAATATAATTTGTGTTGCAGTTTAACACATGAACGACGTAGAAGTATTTGAATTGAAAGTTGTTACTAGTTTCAGGAAAAATCGGAGATACCAGATGAAAATTACCGGTTGAAAAATCCAAAAAAATTCTTGATATTATTGAACATGAAAGATATGTGAATGCGTTTTTTGAAATTATTTCATAATAAGTATATGGATTTCCATCAAATATCGCTAAATTCCACGAAATAAATATATATTTACGATTTAGAATCGATTGAATATAATTTAAATAATTTTTCATTCAGTTATTTCAACATATATTTTAAAAATTGTTTCATTTTTTTTTGTGCTAACTCTTGCCGGAAACTTCACTCATGGGGACTTCAGTTTTTGGGTTTACTCATATTTTTTAACACTCTTCATACATTTGCCTATTTTCATTTTATGAGCAAATCATTTATCAAACCATACCCAAGTTGACAATGTTTGATATGATTCGTCAAATCAAAACAACTTTTCTATTCATGAACCGATTGTCATGAATGAAACACCAAATGTTGAGTGGTGAAATTTACCATATCGGTGAAAACCGCACCTAAATCGATCGAATGTTTTTGTAATTAGCATAGAAAACTGATAATTATTCAAAAATTATTGTTTTGCGCCCTATTACATTAATCAGGAATCTAAATGATAATTTTTCTCAAATATCTTTCATATACAGACAGCGCAGCAATCAGTTACACTTTGTTGTAGTTATTGATCATACACATGGTACAGCGCGGTGACCGTTACGTCAGTTAGCTGTATTTTGAGAAATCATAGGATTCATGTCCTGGAAATTAACCAATAAACCAATAAACATCGAATGTTTATACTGGAAGTTGGTCCCAACTTTCTTAATTCCAGTGTAACACTATCTATATTTTCACATTTTTGAATACCTGGCATAATTCTGAAGGGTGATTATGGAATACCTTATTTACCAAAAATGAACCGTTCTCGAGATATTCATTTGTTTTTCCAAAAAAACTAGGTATTTAGCTGATTCTCCCAATAAATTCAAAAGTTTAAAAGAGTCATAAATAAGCTATTATTGATTCATCAAAATACTTGATTTCATTGTTTTGTAGAAGTAACATTTCGAAAATGTTATACAAGGTGGTCGGAATGGATGACTAAATCAGAAGATATGAAAATGGGCCAAAACTAAGTTTTTTCAAATCGAACATTTTTAATTCATTATTTATTCATCTGAATTCCTGTTCTCAAGTAACAGCACTAATAAAATTCCTGTAACTGTAAATAGTGACTTCAATGTCCACAATATCGAATTGCTCAAATTTTCAAATATTAAAGACGAACAAGTTAGCGAAGTAGCGAAGCTGAAGCTTTTGCAATAAGCAGGGAACTTACTTAGATTACAAATGAGCCAATTAGGATTTCTCGCCCATCGGCAGTGGCGCAAAAATCTCAGTGCCGAAAACCAAACTAGGTTTTTTGATTCACGCAACAGCTACAAACCTAGAATAAATGCTTGTCAATTCCAACGAGTCTAGATCCTTCTGGTCGATAGCTAATGCTGTCAATCAAAACTTTACACAATCCACAATTTCACCACTGACACAAGCGGATGGTTCCACTGCAACAACACCCATAGAAAAAGCAAATATACTGTCTGAATAATTTACGTCCAACTCTACAGTGGATTTTCTGGAAAAGGCACCACCACCCATTCCCACACTGGAATCCACAATGCCAGAAATTACTTTTCGACAACGTCTAGTTAGGTGAATTATAAAACAGCTCAATATCAATAAGGCTTCTGATCCTGATGAAGTGCCCGTCATCGTACTTAAAAAGTGCGCAAATGAATTTGCACCAGTATTTTGCAGACTTTTCAACTTGTCTTACATAGAAGGGATTTTTTTCTTGTTGGAATATTGCTCGCGTTTAGCCTATTATCAAAAAAGGCAATAAAAATCTTCCAAACAACTATAGACCAGTTGCTTTGCTATCAGTGATATCAAAAATCATGGAGAACGTCGTAAACCACCATATCCTTAAATGAAAAGAGAAATGAAAATTTCTTGGTTTTCTACCACTTTTAATTGTAACTAACGTTACTGCAGTTTCGTCCTATATGGACATTCTCAAACTTATACAATAAAGTTTATTGTATATTGTATATATGTATTGTATAAAGTTGTTGAACATTTTATTAAAACAACGATAAAAATAAAATGAAAACAACAATAAAAATTAATTGGCGCTCCGGGGCGACTTCATTGATTCCAGTGGCGCATTTGTTTTTTCAGCTGCAGGAAAACCCGGAAAAACCTGCAGCACTACATCATCTGAAGATCTTGATCTAACAATGTAGGGTGTCTCCAGAGGCTCCGATAAATTCAATGCATCGCCAGAACACTTCGTGACACGACTATCGTCAAACTTAAACCAGTCCGTTTCGTCTTTGACCAAGGCGTAATAATGACCGAATTCAACGCCAGAATCGCAGTGAACAATGACTGCATGAATATTATAATAGTGGTCTGCTAGGTTGAAATGTTCATCTATTTTGAACCTTCCAAAGAGCTTCTTGCTTCCGTTAGAGGTTGAGTCTTGTTTGAAAATCATCAGTGTTATTATTAGATTGACTTTATTGTATAAAGTATGTATTGTATAATGAATGTATTGTATAAAGTTCATTGTATACGTTTGAGAATGTCCATATAGGATGAAACTGCAGTAAAAGTGGTAAAAAACATAGAAATTTTCATTTCTTTTTCCATTATGATCTCCTACCACGTAGTAACGGCTACATCCATCAATTTATATCCTTAAATATTTGGAATGCTTCAACATCTTGAGCGATCATTAATATAGCATTCGGAAAAGAGATCAACAGGCAACCTTCTATGTATGTCTCCCAGTTGCGTTTGATATTTCTAAGGTCTTTGACCGTGTGTGGCATGAGGTTTTGCTGGCCAAACTTCGATGCTATGACTTGTCGTATCATTCTTGTGTATGGCTCTCCATCTTTCTGAAAGAACATCAACTGCAAGTGGGTATCGATGGATATTTTTCGAATACTTTCACCATCAACCCTGTTCCGCAGGGATCCGTATTGTCTCTAACTTGTTTTTTTTTGGATATCAATGACTTATTGAAAAAAAAAACGAAGAATCCAATATATTGCTTTGCTGATGACAGCACTCATGTCAAATCATTCCATTTGGATTTCAGGACATCGGCTGCGGAGGCACATCTTCACCGGTAGCAGGAAGTTGCATATCTTAATGAGGATTGAGAAGTGAATTCGATTGTTTGAAGATGGTTGACAATGTTTCGTGGTGTATTTCATCAGTTCGGACTTCCATTGTCTAATATAGTATAAATTGATTTGATAACCCTGAAAAAATTAAAAAGATTCACCGAAAATAACGATTTTATTAAACAAAAAACTGAAATTACGAAGAAATAACATACAACAACAACAACCAAACAAATAAAAATTAAAATATTAATAAAAGCTGAAAAAATTGAAAAAATTAAAAATATTATTAACAAAAAAGAAGAAATGAAAATTAAAAGATTTCAAACCAAGTTATGTAACACCGTTTCGATTGTTAGTATCCACAATCGTCTTCGGGTGATAACTGTGAATTGTTTTCATCATTCTGCCTACGCAGATGATTTATCATTGTGTCTTTATTTGACACTAATTTAGTAATGCTTGATGAAGTGATGTAATGAATAATATATCAAATTTTTCCAATGAACGTTCTTTATTATTCATTAAGGGAAAAACAGAGACAGTACTAGATTCTAGAGTAAATCAGACAATATTAACAAACACTCAAGAATGCGTCAGATTTCTTGGAGTATATTTAGATGAATTTTTGACTTGGAAAGCCCACTGTGATAAACTAATGGGCAAATTGAATTCACTGAATTCTCCTCTTTTGAATTTTCGAGATTTTTTCAATATGGCACAGTTACTGGCAATTTGCTACACTCAAATTGATCCAATTCTCAGGTATGTTATATGTCTCAGCATCGGATGTTTTCATTAGTTAAAAACGTATATTGCGTACCTTGGGTACATGTCCAAGTTAGGGACTCATGTAAACTGTTTTGAAAATGTACGGAATTTTACCTCTTCCATGTATATGTTCCATGTGTGTGCTTATATTTTTGAAAATAGGTCGTTTTCCGAATTGAATGAAGATATTCATGGTTATAATACTAGACGTAAACACTCCATATATATTATTCCATTACTGCATATTTTGCTCCCAATTACTTAGGGCTACGACTTTTTAAGAAACATAAAATGTGAGGCATTTCAAAAAAGACTTAAAACATTTTTCATTGGAGAAATGTTTTCATTCGCTTTTCGAATTTTCAATTGAAACTTAATGTATGTGATTGTCTTATATTTACATTTTATTTTATTTTCAATACTTTTAATAACCCTCAGAATTGGGCGTGACAGTTCTCGTACTGTAAGTGTCAACGGAAATTGGGATTCAACTGTCAATGGGAAATTAGGATTTATTATTAATATTACATTGAAGACATACAAGAAACTGTTCATATCGATTGTGATAATTTGGTATATCTCTGTTTCGAATCTTGCGTACCTCAGGGCTCTAAATTAGTGCCTTTATTATTCAGCATCTATACATCCCATTTAATAACCTGCTCTTAGCATTGCTATAAGCCGGGTGACATGCAAATATTTTTTAGGTTCCCTCTTCAGATTGTCTCTTTGTAACAGCAAGTATCAAAGTGTGCATTAATTATTGAGAGATGGTGGACTTCATATTGAACTACAAATCAAAAAGTTCGAATTGAACAATGTGTTTTACAAGAAATGGTGCTAAAACCACTTCACATTCTAAGAGAAGGAAAACACACCGTAACGAGATTTCCTCTGAAATTAGAAAATGATTCATCTCCTGTTCAAAAGAGGGTAACAATGTCAAAATAATTGACTTTGCATTCAATAGAATTTTCAGTTCATTGAATAGTATACTATCGAACACTTGTTTCCAGTGTTATAAAACGTACAAAGGACGACCGTTTGGCACAGAAACAATGGAAGTTTGAAATTGAAATCGTTCAGTGAATATGGGAGGTGAAACAATTCATTGCGAACTATGTTTGTTGAACAAATGAATTAATACACGAACAGAAAATCTGTCAAATGCGAACTATTTTCGGGAGTGAACTGTAAAGCTCTATGGAAATATATTTTGAAATTCAATTTTCAAACCGATGAATATACTCGAAATGACTCTCACATATTAATGTGGATAGGTCCGAAATGTGATATTTGGAATTAATTCTCTTGAATAAATTGGAACTGTATAATTTTTCTGACAACAGTATAAAGTTGATCAACTCATACTCAGAAAATCGATTTCAGACTGTAAAAGTTAGTAGTACTCTATCAAACCAGGAAAAAAGTTCAAAACTGGTGTACCGCAATGATCTATCTTGGGACCTCTATTATTCATAATTTTCATTGATGATCTACCACATGGGGAGGAACTGATATCATATATTTCATTATGAGACCATACATACTTCAATCCAAACAAATGTAAGTACCTTTAGATGATTTGTTTGAAGATGGTTGACAATGTTACGTGGTGTATTTCATCAGTTCGGACTTCCATTGTCTAATATAATATAAATTTATTTGAAATCCATAAAAAAAAATCAAAGAGATCAACCGAAAATAACAATTTTATTAAAACAAAAGACTGAAATTACAGAAAAATAACATACAAGCAACCACCAAAGAATAAAAAATAGAAATATTATTAAAAGCTGAAAATTAGAAAATTTAAAAATATTACAACAAGATTCAACCTCTAACGGAAGCAAGAAACTCTTTGGAAGGTTCGAAATAGATGAACATTTCAACCTAGCAGACCACTGTTATAATATTCATGCAGTCATTGTTCACTGGGTTCTGGCGTTGAATTTGGTCATTATTACGCCTTGGTCAAAGAAGAAACGGATTGGTTTAAGTTTGATGATAGTCGTGTCACGAAGTGTTCTGGCGATGCATTGAATTTATTGGAGCCTCTGGAGACACCCTACATTTTGTTTTATGAGGGAGAGGACATTGTTAGATCAAGATCTTCAGATGATGTGGTGCTGCAGGTTTTTCCGGGTTTTCCTTCAGCTGAAAAAGCAAATGCGCCACTGGAATCAATGAAGTCGCCCCGGAGCGCCAATTAATTTTTATTGTTGTATTTATTTTATTTTTAAAATAATTAAAAGTAAATAATTATTAACAAAAAATGAAAAATAAAAATTAAAAGATTCCAAACCAAATTACGTCACGACGGTTCGATTGTTAGTATCCACAATCGTCTTCGGGTAATGACAGTCATCACCCGAATAATAATAATAATAATTTTAATAAAAATTAAAAGATTCCAAACCAAGTTACGTCACGACGTTTCGATTGTTCGAAAAACGTTGTGACGTAACTTGGTTTGGAATCTTTTAATTTTTATTAAAATTATGATTATTATTATTCGGAATCTTTTAATTTTTATTTTTCATTTTCTGTTTATAATTTTTTTTTAATTTTCAGCTTTTATTAATATTTCAATTTTTAATTTTCTTTGGTGGTTGCTTGTATGCTATTTCCTTGTAATTTCATGAGAAATCTATTTTTACTGAGCAACCTCTCCAGAAAAGTTTCAAAAGTAACTCTTCAAACGGCATATTTCTCCTTGATCCATTATTTCTTATGGTATTGTCGCCTGGGAACATGCAACAGACTGGTAGAATATTCCGCCACCAACGGAAAGCAATATATATATATATATATATATATATATATATATATATATATATATATATACATTGTAATATATATATATTACAATGTAGGTTTTCACGGATGGTAGAATATGATGTGTTGTTTTTCCGGGTGTTCATCCGTTGTGTACTATTCGATAGTCGACGTTTCGCCATCATCTCAGATGGCATTATCAAGACGAGTTACTGCTTCGCTTCGAGAGGTGTAACTTACAGAGTTACACCTCTGAGATGATGGCGAAACGTCGACTATCGAATAGTACACAACGGATGAACACCCGGAAAAACAACACATCATATATATATATATATATATATATATATATATATATATATATATATATATATATATATTATATATATATATATATATATATATATATATATATATATATATATATATTATATATATATATATATATATATATATATATATATATATATATATATATATATATATATATATATATGATCATTCCCATATTGATTTCAATTTAAGAGCCACCGGTATACAGCTGTTTCAGCCTATTGGGCATCGTCAGTACCGGGCAGGCGGTCCTCGATTGAAGACAAAATGAGAAAAACCAAGAAAGTACTTGATGAAAATAGCTGCGTAAACGCAAGCGAAACTTATGTGGAACCACCTGTTGGTGTGACACCCAAGTCGACTTGCCAAATTTTTATGTCAGTGTTGGTGGTTTGACCAATCAACCGACAACTGCGGTAGCAGAAATTTGGGAAGCTAACCTGAATAGCCATCGGAAAACGAATCCACATGTTTCTAGAAATGATATGAAATCTAGAAAAGTTAATGCAGTCAAGCTGCTGGAAAATAATTTCATGAAAATCAAAAAATAAATAGATAAGTACTTTTTGATCATTCCCATATTGATTTCCATTTAAGAGCCACAGGTAGACAGCTGTTTCAGCCTATTGGGCATCGTCAGTACCGGGCAGGCGGTCCTCGATTGAAGACAAAATGAGAAAAAACCAAGAAAGTAAACTAGCTAGGCTAGTTTGAGTAGAGCTTAGATGATGACAGTACGACCAGCTGTCGAAAGCGTCAGTATCGTGCAGGCGGTCCTCGATTGAAGACAATATGTGAATAACTGAGAAAAATACTCAATAAAAATAACTGCATAAACGCAAGCGAGACATCTTTCTATCTATCTATCTAACAAATCAATAAAGTAGAGAATTTTGTGTTACATTAACGTGAAAATCCATATTGGAAAGGATATTCAACCAGATGTTTTTACTTCAGAAAACGTAACCATTGCATATTATGGGAATTAAATTTGGTTAACACCAGTTAATCAAAATGCTAATATGTCTTTGAATATCTGGCAGTAGTAGTGGCAGTATACCTCACAATTTTAACTTAGAGAAGAATTCAGAGTTTTCATCTGTCACGTCAAATAGCAGTAGCTCACTCAGAAAAATGTCATATCCAATGCTTCGGATATGAATTGGGATATACTCGTACTGTTCAGAACCTTTCAAAAAGATTTGCGTTGGGAACAATTTGTGACACTGAACTAGTGAATGCTAGTTTTGTCCTTCTCTATTTCAAAATCCAAATTCGTAAGAATTTGAATCTCTAAACAAAATATACAGAATTTGCTTATCGGATGATGAGATTGATTCGGTAGGGCGTGGACTCACAGATGAGTAGTTGGCAACACTGAAAGATGTTCAAGGATTATAATTCCTTAACGAAGTTAAGGCGATCTTTTAAAATGAATTTGGAGTTGTCATAACTATTAATATTTTTCACATAGCTTGTTGAATAGTTTAGCAGGTAGAACTACAGGACTATGGCTCGCGTGTTAATCGGTGGCTCGTGATTTTTAAATACTTTTGACTGAATGGATAGAGAATTGAGTCGTATTGTGAATTAGAGAATTCTGATGGATTATCTAGGGCGTATAAAATATTGTTCGTGATATAATAAATTTGGCAGTGTCAAAAAGTTAGCATTTGTAATTAAATGGCTCAATCGACATTGTTCTTATTATTCTTTTTTTGTATCATGAAAACTTTTTCAGATCTAGTGCTGTTTCGCCAGCACAGATTTGCGTAGTTAAGGCATGAGAGTACGTAAGTATAGTAATATAATTTATGTAGCCCAAATGGAACATGCGTGCGAAGCCTCCTTACCACACAACAGCACCCCGACAGTTCATAAAGAATATGATGTATTTGATTCGACCAGTTGAGTTGCGAGTCTAAGTAAACTGCTGAGTATTTGGCAACGCTTCTTTCTGCGACTGTGTTTTCATGAACGCGTACCAGAAGGTTGCTATTTAAGTCCTTCAATGAAAATACTATCAACTCTGTCTTTTTATCACACAGTAAAAATAAAAATCTCAAAGTGAAGAACATTATCTCGATTTGAAGAAATCTTGCTCTTCTATATTCATGAAGAATAATTTTTTTAAACTGAGAAACATATTCTCTCAAGTTAAATTTGAATCATTATTTCAAATGGACTGAATAAACGCTTCTTTCAAGTAAAAAAAATATTCCACCAAGATACTGCATACATTTCAATGGAAATAATAACATTAGCTCACGAGAAGTAAGTATGCATTCTTCAGTCTGAGCAAAATTTAATCTCGAAGCAAAACTGTTTTGGGTTTTGAAAGATTGATATGTTTACTTGGAACATTATTTAAATGTCTCCGTATGAGATCAATTGTTTTCCTTTGAAGAGAAGCATTTTTCATTGAAACACTTCTATTTGTATAAATCAAATGAACTCATTTACTTTATCAAAGATGAACTTATGCTTCTGTTTATAAACTGTACCTCTCATTTGGATGTATTTACTTACTTGAATCCAAAGTATCTCATCTGTAATATAAACAGCTATGGGTGGTAAGGAAAAAAACTAAATAATACATTACATAGTATCATTGGCTTATTTGAAGCAATTGCAAATCATGAATATTATCTTGAAAAAGCATGTGATAAAAAACAAAACCTAATAGAGAACTGAATTTTCTTTGCTAATCTTTGCTTAAATATCATATTCCAACCGCACACTTTTGAGAGATCATACAGTTATAAAAATTAAAAAAAATAAATATTCAATGAGAAAACATATATAAAAAAGGGACATATTCTTGACAAATTGCAAATTAACAAATAAAATAAAATCGAAGCCTATTAACACATTACAGACAAGAAAACGAATTAATTCATTAGTAATTTCACACAAAGAAGTTTTTAAAACTAGATGCCATTCTGGTAAGTAACATTAAAAAAATCACTATCGTCGATCAAGTTCTGCATTATGCTTTTGTTTGTCCACAATTGCCGGAACATCACTTGGATTCTGAAACGAAAGAAGAAATTAGCACATCATCCTTAGCCACTATTTCAAATATATAGAAAAGTAAAAATATGAAAACAGCAGCCAAACAAAATATTTTTTTTTATAAAACACTGTTTAAGTGGGTTTATTTCGTTAACTAGCCTAATTGTTGTTCGCATGCACTGACAACCCTCAAAATTTTAAACTTGTCCGAGGTCTTATTATTTAACATACGATTCCTAGCAAGTTAAAAGGTGCTTAAACATTATTTGATCAGAAATGAATAATCAATTCAAAAGACGTACCTCAAATCCCTTTGAAGTTGACAGAAGTCTATACAGAAAAATTGCCTTCCAAAATAATTATTAGAGGATCAATGAAAAATATAAAATGTTTCAATAAAAAAATGTAACTCATGATCATACAAACATACTTAAAAAAATATGATTCGCTATTTAAATAACAGCATTCACTGTTTTCACGTTTTTGGAAATTCATATTTCATCTCTAGTGAGTTTGGTAATATTTCCACCTATTCTCACATTCCTAAAGGAAATCTATCAAATAATTTCAAGCTGAGTAGGGTTTATTCAATTTGTTCCCAAAGAATAACATAAAAATATTTCTGAAGTGATCACAGAAAGCAAAGACGTTTCGGAATTCAACAAATATTTACATGTTGAAATCAGAAAGTGGTTGTCACATATAGAAGCTTTTTATACCTACTGGTACCTATTTTGATATATTTTGTATTATTTTGTAACTCTATCTTTCAATAAAAAATCAATTCGGTATAAGAGAAAATCAAATTTTATTCAGAGAAAATGCTCTTATTTGAAACAAGATGTATGTTCAAAACAAAAAAAAATTACGGAGGGCAAAATTAAGAGTTGCCGTCAAAGTTTACCACTTTCTCTTCGGTACTACGTATACAATGCGGTACTTACTGATATAGCGGAGTTTTATCCAATTGCACTGCCTACAGACACATTAAACACTTCCTCCTCAAAATCGCAACACACCGACGTCACTTTCCAACACATACTGGCGCGTACGCGATGCTCACAACGGAATTCCCCTTTCCCCTCTCACTTAGAGGGTCACAGAAAGACCAGAGCACCAGAGTTTTTTTCAAACTGAAATTCCTGTTATTTTCAGTCGATCATGATATAGTTTTCTATGTAGATTCACAAAACTCTTGTTATGAACGAATTGAGTTATTTGAAGGGATACAGTATTAAATTCAAACAAATACTATGTGTTCAGATCAAGTTGATATTGCTCTCCATTTGAAACAGTTCATTTTTCCCTTCAAATAGGTGGTGGATTTCGAGATGATATTGATTCAAAATAGTTCATTTTCGCAATGATATAATCAAACGAATGATGTCGTTGAAAGGTAAAGAAATTTGATTTCTTTGTTGAAAAAAGTGTGATTTTCTGGTGGAACATGGCGATGTTGGAATAAAGTAATAGTTTTTCCAATAGAGATAAAAATTTCAAAGCAACCCATGATCTTCTTTTAAAGAAATACTTTTTACTGTGCATTCAGTATCATTTTATCAGTGTTGCAATAATGTTTCATGGAGTTGACTATCTCATTTGATTTCAAACTCAGTACTTGGGGGATCGGCAAAAAATGCTAGATATTCTCTGGCCAATAGAGACAAAATATCATTGATGAAAGTTATAAATGATAGTGGAGCCAGGAGAGTGCCTTGTGGGACACCGTCCAGGGAGAATTTTTCATGCGATCACATCAACCACATCAAAAGCACGCGCAAATCAATGAATATGTGGTGATAGGTTCGACTATATCGTGAGTTTATGGTAAGATGAAAAAAAGAGTGGAGAAAATCCAGTCAGTTCTTTAAAGAAATTAAATTTCAACAGGGCTGGTTAGTGAATGGATATGAATTTGATTATTTCGCTACAGGTTACCTCAGGTGTTCGGTTTCACGAAGACCTGTTTTTTCTACACAGATCAAAGGCTCAGAAGCTGAGCTAAGGATCTCAGTATTCTCAAATGGTACCATATGGTTGTTTGAAGGTGATTGACAATGTTTCATGATGAATTTCAGTAGTTCGGACTTCCATTGTCTACTATATAAAATTATTCGAAATCCCTGAAACAACTAAAAAAGAATGACCTTCGGGGGATGACCAGTCATCACCGAAGACGATTGTAGATACTAACAATCGAAACGTCGTGAACTAACGTGACTTCATTTCATTTCAGGTTTATTTTGGTTAATATAATTGTTATTTTCAGCTATTCATTTTCAATTCTTCTTTTTTAGTTGTTTCAGGGATTTCAAATCATTTTATATAGTAGACAATGGAAGTCCGAACTAGTGAAAAAGCTACCATATGGTATTACGTGAACCCGAACGTAGTAACAAGTCAAAATAATACAGAAATTTCAAATCTGACCAATGCTCTAGGATGAGGCTTCGTTATGAATACTGAGTTGGTCTGAGGAAACTCAGGTAGCCTATTGGAAAGATCGACACCTATAAGGTTGATGCTTCCCAAAGTTGAGCGTGCGAGAAAATAACAAGAGTTATATAAATTGAAAGGGGCATATTTCCGAGTGGGACTGATTTTTAGGAAAAATAGATTTTGGATTTCTACGTACCCAACTTCATACAAAAAATGTGGAAAGGAAGGAAGCAAAAAAAAAAACAAATTACGATGATATAATGAAGTTTAATTTTTGATCATTTCTCCAATCATCTCTTTTTCAAAAGAGGGTAACAATGCCAAAATAATTGACTATTCAATAGAATTTCAATTATTTCGACATTGTTATCCTCTTCTGAACAGGAGATAATTGGTAAAATGAGCAAGAATGAAACTTGTATCATTTTAATTTGTCAAAGTTTGATTTGTTTGACTGCTTCCTTCTTTCCTTCGAAACATTCCCACATTTTTCGTATGAAGATGGAGAAGTAGAAATCTGAAACCTTTTCTTCCCCAAGAATTATATATAGTACATCAGCGTAAGGGGTTGAAGGATATCCATTGAACCGCAAGACAATGCTATAATATCATGAAGGGCGTTTTATGAAACTCGAAGATTTTTGTGTTTTGGCACAATATAGATTGAACTAAACAAAGGAAAAATTTATGAATAGGTAACCAATAGTCCTTATCAAACCTGTGAACAATTGAATAACATTACAATACAAATACTGTATCCTGAAAGCAAATCAAGTTTTATATCAAAATGATACCATGAGGTAATGCAATCTTGCTTGAGATACAAGAGGTATAACAAAATCAATTATGAAATACTCAAATATTGAAGTTATGAATAACTGACAATCGTGAGAAAAAAACTTCAAGTGAAGGCAAAGTTCCGATACAATTCTTACGAATGCACCAATACATTTTCCTGCAATACATTTTTCTGCAATGTGGTCCAGTATTGAATAAATTGGATGTTCTTGATAATAATTTCGATGAATAATCACTAATTTATCAAAACCATATTAACTTGAAGTAACGGTAATAGGCTTCTTTGATGAGTTGTAAAAAGATAATGAAAGAAAAAGTGATTCTGAATATCATTAAAGTTCAAAGTAATCTAATCATTTAACTTACATTTCAAATTTGTTCATGAACAGATTAGCCATGAAATTAAAAAAATTGTTTTCCATTGTTTGTGAAAATAGCGAACTGAAACTGTTCCATGCAAATTTGTGTGAGTTGGGTGAACTCTTTGAATTCTCACCACATAGCTCATCAGTCTGAAAGATCCTTCAAATAGGTATTCGATTGTTTTATTGAAAATAACGAAGATTCTTCTACTCAAAAAAAAATTTGCTGCTCTCTATATCGCCACCCTGTAAGTGTTTTCAGACACTCCATTATTCAAAAATCCAATGCAGTGAGGAGCAGAAGACCTATAAATCCGTTAACAACTAGATCCAAGTAGATACAATCTACTTTCGCAGTGAATAAAGTAACCAGGAAGCGATGTGTAGAATACCAGAATGAGCGTGAACACTGCCACGACTGGTTGAAAATCGCTTGAACTTTTCTTTTCATTGCCGTGTAAATGGCGTTTCCAGTTGTTATTTCTCGAATCTTCACATTCATTGCACATGTTGCGGTACAGTTATGTCGATTCGACCGCGCTGATACAACAAATAAGATACCAACGCGCTTGGTACGATTCACTGAAGATGTGGCTTCGGAGTTGGTATCATACAGGGCGTTATCTGATCGATGTTGATAGAAGGTGACGGTGGGGAATTTTGGTTAAATTTTATGACACATCATAGTCAAATAACAAATTCTATAGGTATCTTTCTACATTCAATTGAAGAGTACAAAATTCGGGCTATAGTAGGCCGTGGTCGAATGGAACCTGAAGTACCAAAAGTTTCGTCTGCTATTACTGCAAACATCATTAGTGGTATGTGCGTTTACTGAGACTTCGAGATATATCTTTCCTCCTCGCAGTAAACTCACATACCACTGATGATGTCTACCGCAGTAGAAAACGAAACGTTTGCTACTTCAGATTCCATTCGAGCTCGGATTTTTTACTCTTTAATCGTGACAGTACGTGAAAAACGATGTTCGTATATTCATACCCACTTACAACTCTGAAGGATGACTTTTATATTGAGATAAGAGGTTCCGCCGTGACTATCTGCCTTTTCGAACGCGATAAAGTCAAAAACTATTCAAATGATTTTCACCAGTGAACGGAGTGTTTTAAGAGGAAGATTTATTACGTTGTTTCAATAGTTTTGCTCTACTTTGAACTGAAATATCGCAGTGAATACTTATTCAATATAATCTACATAAGCGTCATTTGGATCAGTGCACTCTTACCCGTTGGTACGTTTAACACAAGCCGCTTCATTCCGTCAGCATAAAAATTGTGTGCTCTGGATTCGATGGCCGTCTATACCTGGTCCTGATTGACGAAGGTTCTACCGATGGAAAAATTATCGAAGTGCTTGAAAATATGGGAGTCGGTTGGCAAGTAGTCTGGGAGTATGGTGTGTGAGGCAGAACTTCAATGCTCATTTTTTCAATTTTCGGACTGTACCGGCCCCCCGGCTGGTACCATACGAATTTTTTGTAGACCATTTCACGGTGTACAATATTGTAGTACATTATTTTGATCTATCTCGTAAGGTTCAGTCAGCGTTTGCAATGTAAACTGGAAACATATCTTTATTTACATCACATTAGAAAACTTTAATTGTTTCTCTACTATAATATGCATGTTATACACATATAAACCTTCATCTTGAATCACCTATCCATTAAAAAAAACCGCATCAAAATCCGTTCCGTAGTTTTAAAGATCTGAGCATACATAGGGACAGATAGCGGGAAGCGAGTTTATTTTATACTATGTATCGTTGATTGAAAATATGGGTAGATTAAAAAAACTGTCGTGTAATAATGAGATATATTTAATAGTAGAAAATTATAAAGATAGCGATGGAGAAATTTGTCATCATGGTATTATTCTGAACTTCAACATCTTCAACCAACGGGTAGTTCACATTTTTTTCTGAAACCGGGTAAAATACCTAAACTCCTTTTGTGATTGGTACTCGATACTTCCTGTGTTAACAACATATTGTGCATTTTGGAATTTTAACTATATATGTGCAATACATTTTTGTTTTTGCATAGCATCAGAAATAAGTACTTGATTACAATATGTTTTTTTTTTCAGTTCTGAACGTTGCAGCTGGAAAAGCACCAATGCAGGTTAGTACCGAAGTTGGCGGAATACCCCAGAAAGCTATAGATGGCAGCACAAGCGCTTTTTTCAATAGTGATACATGTACTCTAACGAAAGCGGAAAGAAGTCCATGGTGGTATGTCAACCTGTTGGAGCCTTATATGGTTCAATTAGTTCGTCTGGATTTTGGGAAGCCCTGTTGCGGTAAGTGTGGCTTAATTTAATTTCAGAAATTGTACGTTTTTTTGTGAACGATATTCAAAGAAGATGACTCCCATCGATGTTATCAAATATATAGTTCAGATTTGTTGGGTTTGCTATACTTCAACGAGCTGGAAAACGAACGCTATTTAAAATATATTAAATACATGTATTCGTTGAGAGACATTATATTTTGTTGAGAAGTTACTGTTCCTTGATGTCTTTTTGGGTTCCTAACTTCCACCATATGAAAAATTTTGATCAGCAGAGAATCTGCTTAGATGTATTGTTAATTGTAATTTTAATTGACACGTTCACCCCTGAAAGTTACTGCCTAATATAAGGTTTATTCTGGTTCTAACATTTGAAACTGTTTGGAAACTGCGCAAGACATGATGCGTACAAACAAAAAATTTGAAACAGTCCGAAATAGTCTCGGACACTTGTTTAAACCAGAACGCTTTTGAGGAGACCACTGTGCCACCTGTCGTATATATGAAGAGATGAAGACATGAAAATACTACTGATCATGTCCATTTTGTTATGTAGCTTATCCTTATAGTCAGTTCAAATGTTATCTACTCTCAATTATCAATTATTGAAACCAAATAATTGAAAATAGCCCAGACAAATTTCCACATGAATGCGCATGAGCAACGGGAACAGTTCTCAACAGTTCAGCCTCGAGAGCAAGAACGATTGGGGATGGTTCGAAACAGTTTGGGATCATTTCGCAGTCGAAACCAGAACAGAGGATTCATCAGTCCGAAAGTATCCTCAATAACCCAGAACGCTCTTTATCAACTGCGCATGATCCTTACGTCCTAGAATCTGAATTTCGTAGAACCAGAACAAACCTATAAACTTTTGATGAGTCCAATTGGTCAGGAACTTGTTCTCACTGCGTAATATATACCGTTGATGAGTCCACTTAGTCAGGAACTCCTTTTATTTATAAACTTCGTCCATAAATAAACTCAATGAGTAAGAAACCAAAATTTTGAATATTTCGCTGTTTCAATATGGTTGACGTTTCGAAAAAAAATCCTTTTCAGTTCTCTTGACTTTCAAAATCAAATTTCGAATACGGCCAATTTCATTTAAAAAAAAGGGGCTTTGAGAGCTGTATCACGGATATTTCTGTTATACTTTCCCACTGGTGGGACTGGTCGACATTATAAATTAGTAAAACGCGTATTGGAAATAGGGTCTATACAGGGTGTTTCCTAACTACGGTACCAAACTCCAGAGGGTAATTCATTGGGTCGTTTTGAGAAAAATATCCTATGAAGGTATGTCTGGAGTTGTTCGTTTCTGAAATACAGGGCGTTGAAGAATAAAATTCATAAAATATTATAAATATCCTTACACCTATTTGGTTAAAATTCACTACAGTTATTTGAAGTAATGAGGCGCTTATTGAGCCCGAACTAGTTTGAAATTATTAGGTCCAGTGGAGTCTCAGTGGGCGCCAAAGTCAACAATATTGGGGAAAAAAGTACGCCACTGACTTATTGTTGTAGTTTTTTATTTTTTAGATTAATCAACTAAAATACAACTTTTTCGTCACATGTGTTTTCTTCATATGTAGCTTCGTTTTCGAAAAAAAAATTGAAACCACTTTGCATATCATGAACACCTGCTTTGGAGATCAACTGACAGTGATAAGTCTGAGTTGTCAATTAACAGTGATTCCATCATGAATAATTTTACTGAAGCTGAAAAGGCTGACATGCACTTTATTTATGGATTAGCAGATGAACATGCGGCAGATGCACGGATAATTTACCAGGACAGATATCTCAAGTAATTTCATGTGCTGAAACATTCAGAACGCTACGTGCAAGATTATATGAAACTGGGAGTTTTAATAAAAATGCAGGTGGTGAAAGACCAGAAACTGTAATAACGCCTGAACTAGAAGAAGCTATACTTGATGTAATAGAAGATGATCCTTCAAATAGCACCAGGAAGATTGCACTGCAGCTTTTCATAGGAACTTCTTTTCTCAAAACGACCTAACGAATCACCCTCTGAAGTATTGTACCGTAGTTAGGAAACACCCTGTATTGTGAGATTTTGTTATTATTATCATGAACAGTCAATAGATAAATGCACTCTAGAGATAAATACAGTCTCACTGCGAAGTGAATTGGAGAAAGAATTTTTAGCTATGGAATGAAACTGTCCATTTATTTCAATATTTGCTCTACTTATTTACAAATATTTGATTAGTCATCTTTATGATATTCAACATATCTCCATATCTCTGCATCTCAAATGATAATGAAATCAATTATTCGGTTATAGATGCGGCATTGGAATTTTGTGCATAGTCATTTCTTTCTGGGTCAACGGAATATAAATTGAAGGTCTTCTCTGGAGGATTCTGACCCTGACCCTGCTAACCTTAACCTAGAAACTTGAATTGAGGCAGTGCGGTGTAATCGTGTCGGATTTAAATTCGATGCAAACGATATATGTTCCAAATCTTGTTTGACGTTGTGAAGCTCCGTTGTATTTCAGATGAGGTATTCGAAAACCAATTTTATCTTTGTCTATTTTATTATTGAATATTGTTAATAAGATGATGAATCTTCTAAATATATATATATATATATATATATATATATATATATATATATATATATATATATATACTATATATATATATATATATATATATATATATATATATATATATATATATATATATATAACAGAATAATTAGTGACTGGATTAACTATAAATCGATTTAATTCGTGAGGTTGCAGTCAATAGCTGGGCTGTTACAAAGAAAACTCTTTGTTATATGTCAAGCTTTCGGTATATTTCACACCTTCGTCAGGACAACTACAATAATAAGATTATATATCTTGTAAAAAATATATAAATATGGAGAACTTACTAACGTGTGAATAAAATATAAAATGGTTCAAAAACAGATAGAAAAACATTAATAAATGACAGTTGATAAAAATTTTGGCTGACAATGTCAAGTGGGAAAATTCTGAATGATACTCGAATTACTAGATCTTTTATTTTCTTTATCATACACGTACCTACTGAAATATGATACCTCTGCTAGGTGCCTGCGCCTTAATTGTCTTAAATTGATTTTACAACTTAGCCTTATTTAATAGTCAGGTGAATCTGATAAATAAAATATTATTTCAATAAGCTGTATACTTAGTATACTATATGTCCAGCTATTATTGACTATTTCTCCTCTCGAGGGGTATTGTAGATGATATGAGGAAAGAAGTTTTAGTTAAGAATGAACAAAATCTCGACTTTTAGAAAAGACAAAAACCAAGATAAATATATCTCGGTGCCATACCACCAATACACGAAGAACTTTGGAAAGCTTTTCAAGTAACTATGTATGTAGGTGGTATTCAAAACAAGTCATACACTGCATAGTCTTTCAGGAAATCCAAAGGACAAAGTCGAGAATTTGGAAAAGTCTTGAATTCATGAAATTAAATGTAAGGACTGCGATGCAGAATATTATGGACAGACTGAAAGATCAATTAAAATAAGATATAAGGAACACTTAGTACATCTGAAATATGGAAGACCAGAAACATCAGTAGTCCCTCATCATATTTTGCAACAAAACCATTCCTTTGACTTCAGTTCATTAAGATTAGTTAGACAAGCTAACAACAACAGGGATCTAGATGCCTATGAGAGTGTAGAAATAATGTAAAATCAATTAAAGACAATTCAAACGCAGGTACCTAGCAAATGTATCTATGATATAAATAAGGACAATATTGTATGTAGATTTAGTTCAACCTTCCTCTTGGGGATGATCACTTGGTGATCGAAACACGTGTCAAGGTGTTAAAAATGACAGTTTGGTGTTGGGATAAAAATCCAGTAATATTCAAATGTTTTCATGCAATTGAATTTTTTTCCTTTGTTGCACTGCCTGCAGCTCTTCATTATGCAGTCCTGTTTTATTTAATGTTCTCTAAATGGTCATATAGACTTAGTATATGCATTTATATATTTTTTTCTTACATATACATGCTTCATCAATAGGATCCATTCTTCCGACAATAAAGCTCATTTAGTATTATTATCATTTTAGTGTACAATGAGTAGCTCTACAATGTTGATGGAGTTCTGTTTTTTTTCAGACGATCCCTTTAATGATTTTTTGGTTTGTTTTCCCGGGTTTATTTGCCTACAACAAAATAGTTAAATAACAAGATGAACTGAACTTTGTAAAACACTAACAGGTTTGCTTTACGAAATGTCAAGTGTTGTTTTACGTTTTTCGGATTGAATGAAATGTGTTAAATCATATTTCTCTAAGTACTTCCTAAATAAATGAATTTCGATCGCAGGAGCAAAGAAACCAGCAACAATCGTAGTTCGAGTTGGAAACAACAGACCTGATCTGGGAACTAATCCCATTTGCAATCGATTCACGGGCTTCCTGGAAGAAGGCCAACCCTTGTTTCTACCTTGTAACCCGCCAATGCCAGGAGCTTTCGTGAGCGTTCATCTGGAAGCTCCAGCACCTAGCCAGCTATCAATATGTGAAGCTTTCGTTTATACCGATCAGGCACTTCCGATCGAGAGATGTCCACAGTTCAGAGATCAACCGCCAGGTGAGTGTAGTTTTTGTTTGATTTTTTTCATAATTTCATAGTTTTCTAATATTCATCTATTTTTACATATGAAAATGAGCCCGTAAAATAGGTACTATCCAAACGTAAATGTACCAAATGAATATTGTGAGTCTTGCACGAAGTTTACTGCTCTTATTCATATTCAAATTCAAATAACACTTCATTAGAAGATTTCCACTGGACAGCTTACGTGTTTTGCTATACAATAGTTTCAATACCAACCACATGTTGTTTAATTTTTGCTTTAAAAACAACATTTTGTAATCTACTATCTAGTTAAAGAGTAATAATTTCACCGGAGTTAAGGTAAGAACTAATTTTAATATCTCATTAAATGAAGATGTGATTAACTAACTACCAATTTCCACATGAGAAAACAGATTCAGAACAAAATACGTATTCAATTCTTTGCGGTCATTCAGAAAATTTTCAGAATCCATAAATCTATTAATTTCTAAGCACTTCAAAAGATTGTGTTCCAAAAATTCCTCTTCCAAATGTGATACTTCATAATCTTAGTAGAATTCATATTCCTCTATAAAAAGATGATTTGCAAATGTAGAATTGGTCTTCATATTCAAGAAATGACCCATATGTTCTTTCATTTTTTATTGAAAGATTCTCACTGTTTGGCCAATATAACGTTTTGGACAAGAATCACAAGTCAACATACACAATAAGTTTTGTATTAGTAATTGTATTAGTTTGAAAATGTCCATATAGGACGAAACTGCAGTAAAGTTAGTTACAATTAAAAGTGGTAAAAAACATAGAAATTTTCATTTCTCTTTTCATTATGATCTCCTACCACGTAATAACGGTCAATTTATTAAATATTGATACTCAGCTTGCTTAAGTGATTGATATTTTCCAATATGGAGGCAAAATATACAGATACGATAAGTTACTGACTAATTGAACTTTTCAGTAGTTCACACTTCACAGCAACTTTTCGGGGTGAACTTTTCAGTTTGCCTTTTACTACACAGCAGATTTTCTATTAATTTGGCTTTCATTTTTTTAGATCGTGGAAGATTATAAACTCAAAAAATAGTAAACTATATTGAGTCCTCCACAAACAAATGTCTTTTGAAAAAAATTCAATATTTAGAATAATTTTATTAGGAAAAAAAGGTTTTTTTTGAAATGCTTTCGACTCGATTTGTTGCTGTATGTGATTCACTGGATGTATCATGATGGATTCTAATTTTGGAATATTTTTTCAAAATCAGTTTAAATAGCTTTAATGAATGACCACGTGACCACAATCGTCTTCGGGTGATAACTGGACTTATTCCTCCGAGATCTGACTATAGGTCATTCGAGTACTTCCACCTATCCCCTCTTTCCTCTTTCCGCTTCATTGGTTTTGGCGGGAGATGACCGTTTGGCGGGAGTTGGTAGTTTTTCGCTTGAATAGAGGTTTCCATATGTTACGTATCTCTACGTTAGCTTGACTAAATGCGTCGTTGGACAAACATATACGCGGCTTCTTTGAATTTTCGCCTGAACCAGTGTTCCTCTTTGGGGATGATTTCAGCTTGAGCCCACTTGATGTTGTGTTGATGAGTCCAAACATTCTCTGCTATTCCGAATTTGCTGGTTTCTCCTCGCTGTGTGTTTCTTGTGCTCAGCAATGCGAACTTCCAATGGCATCTTAGTTTCACTGATGTATGATTCTCCGCACTCACAGGGTATCCGGTAAATGCAATTCTTGGAATCGCAGTCCGCGTTTGGTGGCCTGGTTTTCGTGAGGCTACTACGGATAGTGTTCCCAGATCTGTAGCAGGTCCTGATGTTATAATTGGACCCAATTCGTCTTATCCTTTCCGATAATCCTCTGATGCAGGGAAGTACAAGTACTGGTTGTGGCGGCTTTTCTTTCTTGTGGAGTTTTTGCTGTCTTCTAGCTAAGGCCTGTTCTATCATCACTTTGGAGTAACCATTCCATTGAAGGTCATTTTTGATGATGCCTAATCTCTTTTCGAGACCTTCCTTTGTATTACAGAGCCCAAAAGCACGATCCAGTAGAGTCTTGATGATGATTCCTCTCTTAGTCGATTGATGGTGGTTGGATTTCTGGTTCAGATAATGTCCTGTGTGGGTGGGTTTTCGATATACAGATGTTTCCCATTTAGTGTCGGTCCTCTTCACTTCTCCATTGTGAAAGTGATGGAAGGTCTTACGTTGTTGATGTGATTCAGGAAAGTGTCTAGTTCGGCATTCCCATGGTTCCATATTATGAAGGTGTCGTCTACATATCTCAACCAGACTCGAGGCTTCTTGTGGGCTTCTTCCATGGCCAAAGTTTCGAACCACTCCATATATAAATTGGCTATAACAGGTGAAAGTGGCGATCCAATTGGCAGTCCCTCATCTTGCGTAAAGAATTCGTCCTTCAATTGGAAGGAGCAGTTTCGTACACAGCATCCTAGTAATTCCATGATTACTTGTATCGGTAAGTTTGTTCTATCTTTCAGGTCCCTATCTTCGGATAGCTTCTTCTGTATGATTTGAAATGTTCCTTCGACAGGAACGTTGGTGTAGAGGTTTTCCACGTCGAAACTGATCAGTGGATCCTGCTCTTTGACTTCGATTTCCCCTAGTAGTTCAACGAAATGCCCTGAATTTTTCACAAAACATGATGTTTAACCTTGCAGTGGTTAAATTATTGGTAGTAAAAATCTGGCCAAGTTCTGAGTGGCTGAAGCTCTGGAGCTAATGATCGGTCTGAGCGGAACATCCTTTTTGTGGATTTTGGGTAGTCCATACAAGTGAGGGGGCTTACTGTGGTGTGGTGTTGGCGATGATCTCTCTCTTTCCGTAAAATAGACTTGGTATTTTTTCAAAGTCTGGTACAACTTCCTTTTAATTGATGCAGCAGGGTCTCTTACGATCTTCGTCTATTTTCCTTTCTGAAGCATCTCTTCGATCTTCTGTTCGTAGAGATCAGTATCCATCACAATGGAGAAGGAAAGCCACAACGAATTGCCTTTCTTAAACGTGTTGAAGAGGACCGACACTAAATGGGAAACATCTGTATATCGAAAACCCACTCACACAGGACAGTATCTGAACCAGAAATCCAACCACCATCAATCGACTAAGAGAGGAATCATCATCAAGACTCTACTGGATCGTGCTTTTGGGCTCTGTAATACAAAGGAAGGTCTCGAAAAGAAACTAGGCATCATCAAAAATGACCTTCAACGGAATGGTTACTCCAAAGAAATGGTAAAACAGGCCTCAGCTAGAAGACAGCAAGAACTCCACAAGGAAGAGAAGCCGCCACAACCAGTACTTGTACTTCCCTACATCAGAGGATTATCGGAAAGGATAAAACAGATTGGGTCCAATTATAACATCAGGACCTGCTTCAGATCTAGGAACACTATCCGTAGCAGCCTCACGAAAACCAGGCCACCAAACGCGGACTGCGATTCCAAGAATTGCATTTAACGGATACCCTGCGAGTGCGGAGAATCATACATCAGTGAAACTAAGATGCCATTGAAAGTTCGCATTGCTGAGCACAAGAAGCACACACAGCGAGGAGAAACCAGCAAATTCGGAATAGCAGCGCATGTTTGGACTCATCAACACAACATCAAGTGGGCTCAAGCTGAAATCATCCACAGAGAGGAACACTGGTTTAGGCGAAAATTCAAAGAAGCCGCGTATATGTTTGTCCAACAACGCATTTAGTCAAGCTAGCGTAGAGATACGTAACATATGGAAACCTCTATTCAAGCGAAAAACGACCAACTCCCGCCAAACGGTCATCTCCCGCCAAAACCAATAAAGCGGAAAGAGGGAAGAGGGGATAGGTGGAAGTACTCGAATGACCTATAGTCAGATCTCGGAGGAATGAGTCCAGTTATCACCCGAAGGCGATTGTTGATACTAACAATCGAAACGTTGTGACATATCTTGGTTTGAAATCTTTTAATTTTTATAATTTTTTCATTTTTTGTTAATAATATTTTTAATTTTTCAATTTTTTCAGCTTTTAATAATATTTCAATTTTTACTTGTTTGGTTGTTGTTGTATGTTACTTCTTTATAATTTCAGTTTTTTGTTTAATAAAATTGTTATTTTCGGTTAATCTTTTTGATTTTTTCAGGGTTATTATTAAACAATGGAAGTCCGAACTGATTAAATACACCACGAAACCACCTTCAAACAATAAAAAATAGGCTTGAAAAGAGCAAACGAGTGTTCCCCACCAAAAATTCATAATGTTGTAAAGAAATTGGTATTTTTAAAATTCATTACACTATAACATATTGAGATTAGTTGGAAACTGAAATAGTTTTTGTCAAACCATCTTCGTGGATACTTGGTAGAACACGGGGTGTGTCTATACCAGAGTTCTAGGTTAAAATTCCACTGACGGATGTCAGATTCCTTTCCAGCTACTCTACCTACCTAACCTAACAGTACTCACTTCGGTCACCCGAATTGTTACTAATGGCGTACCTCAGGATTCGTTACTTGTTCATAAACGCTCCTACACATTAACCTGTTATAAGTTGTTCGTTTGTCCGTTCCCGGTTTGAACGGCACGTGGAATTTTCAGAATATATTCACTATCACATGTCCTGTATTCCTCAACCTCTTTCAGAAAACAGGTATGATATGAATTTCATTAGTTCGGACTTTCATTGTCTAATAATTCGAAATCTATGAAAGAACAAATAAAATTAGGATAAATAGCTGAAATATCAATTATATATAAGCAATGAAAAGTGAAATGAAAATATAATGAAACGAATAAAATTAAATAATCAAGACATTCATTCTTAAATGACCACAGAGTGAAAAAATGATAGATAAAAATAAGCAAAAAATTAAATCAAATGAAAAACTATATAAACAATAAAAATGAAAATTTAATGAAAAATTTATTTTATATAATTTCATTGTTAATTCTTATTTTATTTCTTTTTACTCTGTGGTCATTTTCATCTTTTATCTTGACCATTTTATTTTATTTGTGGAAGTCCGAACCAGTGAAATTCACCATGAAACATTGTCAACCACTTTCACAAAGGTATGAAATGATTTTTGGAATAATACCATAGTCCTAGGATTATCATTTCTACACTAATTGAAAGTTCTGGATCGTCACTTTAGATTCGGTGAAATTAACAACCGCTCTATAAGTTCCTCGTGATTGGATAGGGTAACATTTCTCAGAACTAATTGGTAACTTCGAAACCAAGTTTTGATCAGTAACATGAAGTGGAATATTCTACTTCGTTAATATGAGACTTTGCATATTGTTAGGATCTTTGTTAATTGATAACTTTGATAGGGGCGTGCGAGCGTTATTAGATTACCTTATGGATCCAGAGTTTTCGACCACTAGAAACACTCATGTTTGTTTGAACTTTGTTGCACTGAAATATTGTAGTAAATTGAAAACGAGATTTACTTCTGATGAAAAATTTTTATTTTCAATACTTGATGTTCATTTGAGGGTCTTCGGCATTTGAAAAATGAGTCTGAAAAAAATTACAATTGATTTTTTGAGAAATGTATAAATACATGAAAAAAAATAATAGAAATTGTTCTATTTTCATTCAAAACTGTGAAGCCTATTCAGGTTTATCTAGATTCTATTATATTTAGAGTATATTATTACTATCATTATCATAATTATTATTATTATTACATTCTCAATCTTTCGAAAGAATGAATAGAACTATAGTGACAGTTCACCATATTGATTTTTTTTTTCATCATTACATCTCCAAGTAATTCTAATTTATATCATCGAAAAATACAAAAGAAAATGGAAAACAATACAAAATATTCGCTACATACATACGTACATCTATCCACGATAATGATTATAGATTTTTTTAAATGAATTTTATTCAAAATGCGTTTCGCTACTCGTTAGCTTTATCAGTAACGCCTCGTCTTGAATGAAATGTATTGTGGAATTTCTATAATTATTTTCATGGATAGTGTTATTAATTTTCTTCAAGTAACGGTTCGGAGTATTTATATTACATACATTTTGTTTATTTATTCATATTCATTCGATACTGTTTCAGCATTTCAGTATTTCAGTTTGAAATATTCACATAACAGATAATAAACACCTATGGTTACTCAAGAAAAAAATTGGTAAAAACAAACATTATACTGTGTTATATATATATATATATATATATATATATATATATATATATATATATATATATATTAAAGACTCCTTAAAGGGTATTTTGACACCTTTTATTTTAAATATCGTTTTTCTCATTGCAACGAAACTCTTCACTTCATCCCAAACGAGTTCAATGGGATTGAGTTCGCAAAGATAAGGAGGCAGACGCCGAATAATATTTCGTTTTCGTGCAATCTTGTCGACCATATATTTTGTGGAACGAGCTCAATTTGAACATACTATAGACAATAAATTTTTTTCAACCATACTTTCATCAAATGATAGGTTTCCTACTCGTGATGCACTGTTTGGAATCTTTGGTGCAGTAATGAATATTACTCTCTTTCTCTTGAAGATCATCACTTGGTGATCGAAACACGTGTCGAGGTGTTAAAATTACGGTTGGAAAAAAAACTTCAGTAATATTGATAGGTTTTTTGTCGAAGTTCCTCAATGATATCCGATATATTAGTTAGTATTATTACAATTTTTCTGGAATCATAACTTGCATTACCTATCACAATCATAGAGTTGGGTGAAATGGGGTCTAACCTTTGCTTAAAATATATGATTTTCTCAATATAAACTACACTAAACAAAACCATCAATACTTCCAATGTGGGCAATTTTCAGTCGTCATAAAATCACGAAACATTGAATGAATTCCAAATTCAATTCGAATGCCACAGAATACAAATGTATAATCGTGACTCGATATATCGGTTTTTGAAAATATTTCGAGAATAGATGAAATTTTGTGAGGGAGCAATGATAGATTATGAATCCACTGTTACCTGAGATGTTGACAAAATTGGATATAGCGAGTTGTGCAACAACACGCCTCATTTCTGGGTTATATTGGTTCAAACTCCGCTTATATAGTGAAATTAACCAGGTTTACCATTTAACCTGCCTTTTATAATTTATCCCATTTGAACTGAGCTTAAAACTTGAACAACTGGGCTTCAGTCCCAAATTTTTGGGTCGATTATAATGATGATTGATTGAAGATCTTGGCTTCTTTGTATGATTCTATTCAAGATTATGTTTCAAGAAGGGTCGCAAAGGTTAACTTGGTTCACAGTTGGTGTACTTTTATGTCAGAAAATCATTTCATATCATTTATCGTAAGTTTGCTTTTATCAGATTCAACATTTCAAATTGAAACTGGTGTGTCAAATTCTGGTTGTGTTGTATTAACTCTTTTACTAAAAATCGCGCCTATGAGTCACTTTTTTTTATTTGTCCAAAATATATATATTATATCAGAACTGAAAGTGAATCTGAAATAAATCCTCAATTCTTCTGGGATATTATTTACCTCTCATATTTTAAGGACGATGGCATCTGCCAGTACGAAGGTGCCAAATATCAGATCTATTTATAGAAGACTAAATCCACGAATATCAATCATTAATGTAAATAGATCTTGTTTTCTTTTATTGAAAAGGACTAAATATGTCTGTCTAAGGATCACTCTTTGAAATTTTTTGATGATTTCATCTATTAATGAATATATGGAAATTAAATTCATTTCCGAATATATCAAATAACAGAATTTTGGATGAAAAAAAAGTACGTTACAGAATAGAAAGGTTGATCAATTGAAAAATTTTTCATTTTTCGGTGTTCCAAGATGACAATCTACATCTACCTCAAAAATACACAACAGCATTCTTGAACAATTCCCAAGAAACAATAATGTATATTAGCAAAGGAAAGACAAAAACAAACAGGTCTTATTACTTTCTTGGAATAATAGCCTCCTATTTTCAATTAACATTTGTTAAAATTGACGTCTGAGGCGTGGTAACATGTACTTTTTGAACTATCTTGGGAATGAAGGTATGATTAATGAATCAGAAGACAATAATAACCACCGCTTATAATTACATGATATTTTCAGGAGGAGACTAGGTTAAAATAAGGAATATCTAGCGTCTCAGTGAAAGTTGATTGTGATGTAGGTGAGAACGTTACTTGTTATGTTCTCAAGATATATATTCATGCCAATCAATTTTTTACAAAGAGACAATAGACTTTTCACT
This sequence comes from Leptinotarsa decemlineata, assembly GCF_025532065.1. NCBI lineage: Eukaryota > Metazoa > Arthropoda > Insecta > Coleoptera > Chrysomelidae > Leptinotarsa > Leptinotarsa decemlineata. Next base: position 389,155 of record NW_027412560.1, read on the forward strand.
CTATAAATAGTTCTCTCTTTATCCACATTTCATACACAAACTTGCTCGATAGTATTATATCTATATTATCAGTTATCTGTTTGTAGTGTGTCCTATATTTTTTCATCTATCTCGTAGGGTTGCAATGTGAACCCAAAAGATGTGTTTATTTATGACAACACAATTTATTTGTCGAGGGGGACGCTCTCAAGGACTATTTGTAGCCCTCGTGGTTCAACTCCCTAAGAGATGTAGATGTTACCCTTATAATTTCAAATGGGAAAGAAAGTCAAGTGGCACATCATTTTGATTGGCGTTCAACTCTGCTTCCAATGATACCCTGACTTATTATTTTTTATGAGCATTTTGCGAAAAATTGCGTTCTAAACTAACAGAAGTGATTATCAGTACGCCTATACTGACATTCATGATTTGAGCAGAACTGACAGGAATATCAGGTGGTACCATTAACATTAGCCATCAGCTTCAATTAATTTGATTCAAAAACTAGTCTAATAGTGAAATGTAGATGGTAGTGAAGTTGTGTATAGTAAATGCCGAATTTTTATTTCTCATCGCAGAAAGTGTACATATAGCCGTCTTTTTTTGCTACTTCTGCTGTAATAAGTTTGCAAATTTGAACGATGTGGTAGTATTGTTCATACAGTTGTACCTGTTGGACGTTTTAATGAGTGTATGAAAGTGTAAAAACGGTTTACATTCTACGAAACAGAATTAAAATGATTATAATTTATGGAGAAGTTGGAAAGTGCGCACGAAGGGCGGTACATATTTTCAACGAAATACATTCAAAGTGTACTGTAAGCCACCGATATGTACTTGATTTAGTGAATGAGTTGCAGGAAACTGGTTCAGGGACAAAAAAAAATGAAGCAGCTCAAATTGAAGTTTTGAGAACATTTGCTGCAGAGCCCACATGCTCCTTACGATAAGTCTCAGAACAGACGGAAATGTCACGCCAAACTGTAAGAAAAGCATTGAAAAGGCATACATTTCATCCTCATAAAATGCAGATTCTTCAAGAGCTCCACAATGATGATTATGATAGAAGAATAGAGTTTTGTGAAATCATGTCTCATCGAGTCAATATTCTCCCTAATCTTCTGGTAAACATCTGTTTCAACGATAAGTGTTTATTTTTTCTGAATGGAAATGTTAATAGACAAAATTGTGTCTATTGGAATGACGAAAACCCACATATTTTTCGGGAAGGGCTTCCACAACACTCAAAAAAAGTTATTATTTGGGCTGATATTTTTGAAAATGCCAGAGAAAACTCAACTGGCAATCTGTACCTTGGAATGCTTGGAGAGATTATCGATCCTCTTATAACTCACGAGCTAGAAACTCAAATGGATGCAGAGGATAATGGACCTATGCAGGAGGATCTGCTACATTTTCAGCAGTAAGGTGCTTCAACTCATTATTTTACTCCCTTCCGACAGTGGTTAAACGAGAGATTTCCAAATAGTTGGATGGCACAAGGGGATCAGTTGAATGGCCTTCGAGATCACCAGATTCAACACCCTTAGATTATTTCTTTAGAGGCATCTTAAATCAGTTGTTTATAAAACACAACCTCCTGATATTGAAGAACTCAAAAAACGAATTACAGCGCAGTGCCAGTCAATTCCTTGTGAAGTTTTCCGTAACGTTAGAGGAGAGTTCGAAAACAGACTTCATTACTGTTAAGAACAAAATGGACGATATTTTGAACAGTTTACAAGATAAGGGTAAGTAAATTCTATGTTTCAAATGTCTTTTTCGCCGATTAAATGTTATTTTGTAAAAAGGAAATAGCCAAAAAATAAAAAATCCCAAACGTTATACATTTATTCCTGTCATCCAGAGGTTAGAACAGTGCCAGCTACTCTTGTAACCATTTTTATCAAAAGGAGTTAATAAAATAATGTATCTCAGAACAGGCATTTTCTAATTACATGTGTAAGTTGAAACGATATATATTTTTCGGAAAATTCTCATAAAAAAATAATAAGTCAGGGTAATATTGAAAGTAGAATTCAACGCCAATCAAAATGATGTGCTACTTTACCCCAATTTCCATTAAAAATGCTAAGGGTAACATCCACTCCTCCTAGGAAGTTGAACCACGAGGGTACAAATAGTCTCCGAGACTGCCCCCCTCGACAATAAAATTTACCTGTTTTTTTGGAAAGATGATATTGAGGGTGGGAAGTTTTCAAATTGACACCCTGCATAAATCATCCTCTTGAATTACCCTATCTATTGAAAAAACCGCATCAAAATCCATTGCGAAGTTTTAAAGATCTAAGCATAATACATAGGGACATGGTTTTGTTTCATACTATGTTGTTCTTCATTTCCGGCTTCTAATATGTGTAAATTCATTTCAATTGACTTTGGTAGGGTGAAAATAATACTTCATTATTTCAGACAATATCAAAATTCGATGCTAACAATTGTTTCAAAACACTGTGTCATCTTCTGAGCGAGTTAGCATTGGGTGTTGTTCAAATTGTGAAGTATTCTTTTCACCCTACCCATTCAGTACCTTAATGACTGCAAAAAAAAAGACTCTTAAAGAAAATTATTTTATGGACAGGTTACACTAGATTGATTCGCCAGATGTAAATCTCAAATGAATACTAATTGTTTCTAATGAAAAATGAGAAATAAAACTACCATTTTTTTGTTCCAATTGTATTTGTAACTAACTTTACTGCAGTTTCGTCCTATAAGGACATTTTCAAACGACAAACGACAACAATATACAACGACAACTTTTAAAAAAACTAGATTTACTGATAATCAAAATGTTAGAACCCCCCATTATCGAAAATCCCATACGCAAAGATTCGTCTTATTTTTCGGGCCAAAATTATATAACCAGCTTCCTATGGAGCTTAAAACAATATCCAAAATTGAAAAATTCAAATTTGCTATCAAAAAGTATATATTAGAAAATTCCAAAATACTTGACGTATTCTGAAAATATATTGGAATGAATTACCAACAACCCATTATTTAGTGCTGAAGGTAACTTACAGTTTACTTTCTTCCGACCTTCACCCCCATTGTAATTTCAATCAAATTTCAATTTACTGTCACTTTTATGTTTCTTTTGTTCTAAATTGACAATAAAAAATTAATAATTTTTGTTTGAATTATGTAAGCATGTACTGTTAAATGATATTCCAACTATGAGTGGAGTGAAACAGCACAAACAGGCATTCTGAAGGTGTATTTCACCCATTTGTAGTGGTTTTGACATAATATGTTAATGACTAAATTTCACATATTTGTACTGAAAAATTGAAATAATTTTGATTTCATTTGATTTGACTATTGTATTTCTATTGATTAGATTTGTACTGAAAAATTGAAATAATTTTGATTTCATTTGATTTGACTATTGTATTTCTATTGGTTAGATTTGTCCTGCACTCTCTGGGAGCATTACCTGAGAACCAATCTGTAGCTGATCACTGGATTAATTTGAGCAAGAAACTATACTCTGAGGAATATTGCATGAATATCTTTGTATATAGTCCAACTTGGTTGTTGTAGTAAAGGTAGCAGTTTTTCCGAAATTATAGTTTAAATATTCAATTTCTTGGCTTATATATTCCACCTCTTAGCAGTCAGATTGACTCATCTCTGAAAACAGTGATACTGTTAAAGACAGTGTTGAATTTCACAATAGGGAAGATCAATGATCAATTTTTTTGAGTAGATACATAAAATGAAAATGATAAAGCTCAACCCTGAACATTATTGGGACATGTCAATTGAATTTTAGAATTATGGTAATTATGGTAAAACCAAATAAATTGTGTTTCATTTGCCACTGGTGACAAACACTGCTTTGGACTACAATATTGCAATTTATGAAATATTCTCTATTATTTTCTGTGAAAGTACTACACATATTCCTCACTGGCTAATAATGTAGCTTTTTTAACGTGAAATAATTTTTGAAATCGGTAGTTTTGGAGTTTATCCATCACGAACAAAAAATATTTCAGTTTACATTAGGAATATTTCATTTGAGAATAGAAGAAAATGTCTCTGTGAGCCCATAATTATTATATGAAACTTAATATTCCAACTTAAAATTCATTACTATCTATTGTTTTATCGTGTTTACCGTGTTAGGAATCACACGTTGAAAGGTAAGACCTCGTTAGTCCTTAGCTCGCACAAGTTTCTCAACTTCTGAGAGTTGTCGTTCGTATGGGGGCGACAGCTGATTAACGGAGAAACAGATTTTAAACAGATTTTTTTGTTATACAGACAACACGTGTTTGCTATACAATTGCTTCTTCTAGCGGTCCCATTCAGTATGAAAATTCGAGAAAGCTATTGTATAGAGAAACATGTGTTGCGATTTTGTAAACTGTTCAGCGAAAATCCAACAATGAAAAGTTACTGTTTTTCAATATACTGAGAGATTGTATTTGTATAACATTGGTTCAGATTCAGATTTTTTCTTCACTTTCAGGTAGCACCGCCACCTACAACGGAAAATGTTACATATTTTATAATAGGCAACCAATGAAGTTCCGAGATGCTCTCTCCTTCTGCAGATCGAGAGGAGGTACTCTTGTCGACGAAAGCAATCCGGCACTCCAGGGCTTCATCAGTTGGGAGCTATGGAGGAGACACAGAAGTGACTCCAGCGGCCAATACTGGATGGGTACTATCAGAGATCAGGATACCCGAGGATGGAAGTGGCTAACAGGAGACGATGTGACAGTATCTTTCTGGAATTTGCCGGTGGGAAATGGTGAATGCGCTAGGTACGACGGAACTAAGGGATGGCTTTGGTCCGATACTGATTGTTCGATGCACTTGAACTACATTTGCCAACATCGTGAGTTTCACAATATTTATAACAAGGTGTTACTAAATTCTCTCTCTAAACAGTAATATACTATTTTAGGCTATATTTACAGTAGGTTGAGCTTCACAGTCGTTGGAATCCGGCAATGTTTATATTTTAGGAAATTTTTCAATATTTTTGAAGTGCTTAAGGATATTAAAGAAAGTTTGAAAGTATTTGCAAATATCTGAGTATCCAGGATATTCGAGGAATAATCTAGAACGTTGTAGCATTTCGCAACATTAGGAATTTTCGAAAATGCTTTTTTTAAGGACAGAACACAAGTACTACAGGAAAATCCTCAAGGCGCTCTAAGAAGTTTATTCCAACTACACGCAGTTCTCCAAATGAAAGAGTCCTCAAGATGTGAAGATTGAGGTGTACTGAGTTGCGTCGCGTATTTATGATAAGTACTGCTCTTCTTGGAATCAAATGTGCCCAATCACTTGAACACCTCCCGTGAAATAATCCATAAAAAAGTGACAAATCGTCAACCTTTATTCGATGTTCCGAACCATCAGAGTTCCAAGTGATGTTCGAGCTCCAATCAGGCGTTAGGCTCTTTTCTGGATGGAATCCAGCAGCTTCAGGGTATGCTTATGAGCGAAGCTCCAAACACGAGAACAATACTCCAAAGAAGTTCTGGCCTAAGCTTTATAAAGCATCAAAAATTGCTGAGGTGTGTACAGTTTTTGGTTCGGAACACTCTCCCAAGCTTGTGAGGAGCAGCCTTTACAATTCCAGCGATAAAATTGTCCCAAGGCATATTGGTGTCCATTTTAACCCCCAACAAACTTATCGAAGCTGAAAGCGGAATTGTCTGTCCTGATATTTTTATTCATCTTTTTGGAGAAAACCGATGCCTGGGTTTTCGTGGCATTGAATTGAACGTGGTTACTTTCACCCCAATTCGAAATTACTTTTAGTTCTTCATTAAGATATGCAACCCCCTGCTACCGGTGAAGATGTGCATCTGCACATCGTGTCGTCCAATATATTGTTTTGCTGTCGTCAGCAAAACAATATATTGGATTTTTGGTTTGTTCCAATAAGTTGTTAAGATACAATAAAAATGATTTGGAGACGATATGGATCCCTGTGGAACACCAGCGTTGATGGTAAAAGTATTCGAGATATGTCCATCGACGGCCACTTGCAGGGAACATATCTTCGTGCCAAGGAATATCAAGCGCAACGGCTCTTGACCTACACGTTTCTGGATTACGTTATTCCAAATATGGGTGACATACGATAAAAGGTCGCCTGTTGATTTCCGTTTCCGAAAGCCATATTGATGATCGCTCAATATGTTGAAGACTTCCAAATATTCAAGGATATGGTGATTTACGATCACAGAATATTGAATATTGTGGTATATAATTAAATATTCAAAGAAAGACCATGCACACTCACGCAAAATGTCTCGCGGAAGAATGCTCGAATCATTTAAAATTTTGGTATGTTATTGTGTTCGGTCTGCTGATTAACCAATAAATACTGTTAAGTGAAATGTAAAGCAATCTTAACTTATTTAGAATAGATTTTACAAGGCAGCATTTGGCATAATTTTACCGAAAAAAAGTATACACCTACATTCATATTGTAAATTATACTTCAAGTAGGCACTGACATCTTTCCTGGCTTCGAGATGGATAGCAGTGAAGGGTTTTATCAGGCTACTAGCGACCCGACCCGACTCTCCACGGGTGCAATGCTGATACTAAATATAAATATACCGGCTTCGCAACCGGTAACGCCGCAACCGCTGTATCCTTGCATTTTAAATCTGTAATATCTTTGAAAAAATTCATTTGAATTACATACTGTGAAGAGCCATATCGATTTATGTTGAATGTACAATGTATTTAAGGTTGGATAAGGATGCTGTATCGTAAATAAGTCATTATTTCTCGTAAAAAGTAAAGGATAAATAATGGTCATTTTGGGTTATTCCTAAGAGATAGATATATACCATTGCGGATTTTTTTATATACCTTTTGGAGGTGTACAGTTCATTTTTTTATATATCTCGTAAGGTTCAGACAGCGTTTGCAATGTAAGCGCAAAAAAGTGTTTACTTACGACATCACATTAGAAACCTCTAAAATGATCAGTGTTTCTCTTCTATATTATGCATGTTATATTCCTCTTGAATCACTCTATCTATTGAAAAAACCCGCATCAGAATCCGTTGTGTAGTTTTAAAGATCTAAGCATTCACAAGGACAGACAGCAGGAAACGATTTTGTTTTATACCATATAGTGATTTCAAAAGTTTCTTTCGTTTTTTGTGTATACTTCAAACTGTAATATCTCTGAATAATTATTGAATTTTCAAATATATTTTATTAGAATCAAAAGGGTTAATGAAAATTTTATTAAAACAACGATAAAAATAAAATAAAAACAACAATTATTATATTCAATTATATATTAATTATTGAATTGAATAAAAAAATATTCTTCATTAGAATCAGTGTAGTTTTACCAACGTTACACAAGTTGATTAATTCCGTCAGCATAAAAATTGTTTGCTAGGGATTCAATAAAGTCGATGAAGCCCTTTTTTGCCTGGTCTTGATTGACAAAGGTTCTACTGGTGAGGAAAGTATCGTAGTGTTCGAAAAGATGGTAGTCGATTGGCGAGAGGTCTGGGAGTATAGTGAGTGAGGCAGAATTCCGACGCTCAATTCGACGATTTTGATACATTTAGTCGATTTCCTCACAACAGGACTCTGCTTTGATGATTTGGTCCGGTTGCATAAAGTTATAGTGAATCACACCAGCCGCTGTCCACCATACACTAACCATGGTTTTTTTCTGTTGGATTTTCGCCTTTGTGAACTGTCTGGGTAGCTTACTGTATCCAACCACTGTCATGTACGTCTCCTGTTGTCAAAGAGAATCCATTTTTTATCACACAAAAAGGATCGTTTTGGATGCGCAAAAGCAAAGAACCAACGTCGAACAGTGCATTCATTAACACTATCATTACCAAATGCCTGATTAATTTTTGGGGTGTTTCGACAGCGCTTTGGTCCAATTTAAATTCGTAGAGAAAAATTAGCCCAAAATCGCTTAACGACATCATATAGTTATAAGCTGAAAAGAGGCAAAAAAAATTTATTTGGAAAAAAATGAACCGCGGTAATGCATAAAGTACAAAATTCTCTATCGATCAATTTATACCACGACACAGCAGAATAAATATTTATCGAGATATGAAGCTTCAAAAACACATGACATTGAAAAGGAAAAAACTTCTGGAAGAATCTGATACCTATAATTGCCTATAATTTCCAATCTTGATTAACCTAAAAATATAATATCAATGCCAAGTAATATCTGTTGCAGTGCAATATCAAAGGTAGGATCAATTTTTTCCATAACTTCAAATTCAACTACTAGTTTGTATTATCCAAAAGTACGAAATAATCTACCAGTATATGATCTTTAAAAATATATGAAAGGCTTATACAAATTTTCAATTATCGAAATCATTCAAAATCAAAATTATACGTCATAAATTCGATTTTCTCATTATACTCTGCGATATGGGTCAGTTTATTTTGGCCATAAACTGTCATTATTAAACTTTTATATCCTGCATTTGAAAAACTATACATACTGTTTTTGTGAATCGAGTAACACAATGTTTATAAACGTTTCAAATCCTGCATAATATTTTGAAAAAATTTAAAAAATGTTGAAGGAAAAACTGGAAATCACTGGAATATTCCAGAAAAATTATATCACTTCTCAAAATAACCAGCTGAAATGACATAAAAGGATTGATTAGTTAGGTATCAAATAACTTTCGAGGTCAATATGAATTAATTTTTCCACAAATGAAGTTGATTCTCTCAAATAATAACTAAATATATTATTTGAGAAACTCATTTTGTGATTCCTATTGTACGAAGTTTTTCGGAGTCCGAGTGTCGTTTTTTGTATATGTTTCAGAGAATATTGTTTAAACGTGATTATACCTACAGTCAGAGTTTTGATTTTTATACATGATGACGAGTTTGAAGTCAAAATTTTTTATTTAGAAGTTGAAATTACGTATAGAAAACACGTATGAGACCGCATGGATATTTTGCTCACACTCATGGGCACAAATGTCCTCACACTATTATTCACAGCAACAATTCAATTCTGAATGATTGAGTTCTGACCTCCAGGATTGCCCTGCTGCTTACAAAAAGTGCTGAAATAATTCCCTCAATATCAAATATTAAGAACAATCTTTAGATATGAGTAACTTCACGTCATTTTTGCTTCAGTCGGAAACTATCTGAACGGAGTTAGTTTTGGATTTTAAACATCTTTATGAAATATATATGAAAATTAGCACTCCAACTTTAGCACCTAGTATCGATAAATTGGCTGTCGCTTCAAGCTAGTAAGTATACATACTTCCAATTAGGGCAATTCAAAAAATTAATAAGATTTGGTGGTCCTGAGACTATCTATAAAATAATGTACATCACATTGATGATCCTCTATTCGTCTATTGTAACATTCGAAAGATCATAATACAATTTAGAATTACTTTAATTTGTTTTTTTCCATAACCTCTCATGATCTATCTAAACTTCAGAACCCAAAGCATGTGGACGACCGGAGCAACCTCCAAATTCTACAATGATGGCTCCAAACTTCAACGTAGGAACATCAATAGAGTACGCATGTGATGAAGGTCACCTTCTTGTCGGCCCTACTCAAAGAGTTTGTCTAGAAACAGGTTTCTACAATGAATTTCCTCCAGTGTGTAAAAGTGAGTATCACATATTCAGTAGATCTGTATTTGATTTTGAAACCCAATTTTCTGATTCATATACTGAATATATATTGTGGAGAAATGACTTGTAACTCTTCAAGAACCGAATATTCCAATTAAAGAATAGGGTTTTTATGGAATGAACTTCTCGAAACCATGTTTTCAACAGAAATTTGACGGCAACGTAAATTTTCACTTGCGCTTCAGTACTACTTTAGTAGAACGATTTATCTTTTGCCACAAAATAGGCCTCAGTTTCAGCAACAACCTTTTCATTCGAGCGAAATTTCTTACTGGTTAACATTTTTTTGAGGTTTTGCGAGAGAAAGAGTTACCCGCTTTTCAAAGAATCTCAAATTCTTTAGACCCAATGCTTATCACTGCAAAACAGTTTGAAAATATGGGTAACAGTCAGAATAAAAATGAACAAAATCAACAGATTTCTATCAACATCAACAAGTACAAAATGGACATCATTTGAATGGAACAGTAAATATATAAAATGTCTTATTAAGTAGTTTCTATGCATGATCTACAAATATCTATGAAAAAATGATTTTGATGTATTTACTGTTTTTTTTTTCGGAAGTTTTCCACATAACTTCTAACAAATACTATTTTCTCAATATTCGAATCATCCATCATTCAAGTTTGTGGGGATGGATTTTTAATATGTATGCATATTTGTGGCTCTTTCACGGGTAAACTACTAAACGGATTTAGATAAAACTTTACGTAAATACAGCTTATAATCAGAATAACAGAGATGTTACAATTTACAAAGGTTTTGTGTGATTTTGGTCATAATATAACGTATTAAGTAAGTCGGAAAAATTCTTGCTCCCTGCGAGCTATATTGGCGTGCGCTGCCTATATCGTTGAAGTTAAATACAGATAATGTACCGTGATATTATGTATCTTGGATAGTTCTAAAGAAAAGTACGCGATAGCATATATCTCCCATCTAGTGGCTACCACAGTAGCCACTATATGCAAAATATTGAGCCATAAATACAATTAAATTGGATACGTTTTTTACAATGCCCATTTTAGAATATCTATCAAATTATATCTAAGTAATTTGGACGAATTGTTTAGAACTTACCACGATAAGATTTACTTGACGCAAAGCTTACTGGCTTACTGGCTTACTGCGTCGCATCTATTGTAAGACAACGGAGAACGATGCGCAGGGGAAGAGGAACGGTATAAGCAATGAAGCGTCATCGCCGAGAACGCGAGCCGAACGCGACCCGAACGCGGGCAGACGCGTGAGAGCAGACGTTGTTGACGGTTGTGTTAGTTTTGCGAATTTGTTTATAGGTAACATAATTTGATTCTCGAAGCTATTCATTACTCAGTGCAGTTGGCATATTTTTTTAGTTACTGTATTTTTGTAGTAAAAATATAAATTACTAACTGTTGCCCGCTCTTATTTCCATCCCCAAGGGAAAAATAGGGGTTCAAAGATGGTATTGAATTTCTTTAGTTTTGAAGTTGAAAACTGAAGTTTTGGATTAAACATAATATTGTAACTATTTGTTGAAAATGGTCTGTAACAAAAATGAATACGACATACCAAATTCTACGCGGGCGCTACGGCGAACAATTAGTATAAAATAATTTTCAATTGTAACCGTTCAAACCGGTTGACATTGCGTTGAACATTTCCGTAGAACATAAATTGCAATGTTTCCACTGACATGAAATATAATCTTTACTCCCCAACTGAATAACACATTAAAATTCCGTTAAAAATGGTGGCATCCAAAACACTGAAACTGTGTTACGTCATTTGTTGATGTTCACTCAGTGGAATTTCAATTTAGCTGAAAACGAAATCCAATTATCGAGCTTTATTTGTCGACTTCATTAACCCGCCACATGTTGATTCCAGGAATCCAATGCGGATATCCAGCGGATATCGCTAATGGGGAGTACAACTTGGTGAACGATAGCGTTGGTTATTTATCCAGGGTAATCTACACCTGCGACGAAGGTTACGAAATGATCGGACGGGCTCAACTGGCGTGCGATATTGACGAGAGATGGAATGGACCACCACCTAGATGTGAAGGTTAGTGTGAAAATTGAATAGCTCCATTCATCCAATTATTAAATCAAAAATAAATAAGACATAAAGAGCTACCGTGGTATATGTAACTGGTATTTCCTACCTAAACTACTGGATAGCTTGATAACTCATTAGTTTAAATTTTATTGTAAATAACGTTTCACGAATAATCAACATAGTTTTTCTACGAGTTACCTACAGTGCCAACTCATAGGTGCTCGAGCAAAATATTAAAGAGATTCTGGGGAAAAATACCAAATGGATGCATATAGATTTCTCCAAAGCATTTGATCGTTTAAATGAAATGAATAAAAAAACTTTTGTCTGAATACCACTGGTAAATTTTATTTATACGACCGATTTCGGGTTTGACCCCATTATCAAGTATAAAACTAAAATCTGAATTTTGAAATATAGATTTTATTAGAATTTTCAGGTATGTTGCAAGGACAGGTATTTGAGAGACAGGTATTCGAGAGACAAATACCTGTCCTTGCAGCATACCTGAAAATTCACACAAAATCGGGATCAAACCCGAAACCGGTCATATAAATGAAATTTACCAGCGGTATTTAGACAAAAGTTTTTTATTTATTTCATTCAAGTGATCATGAATTACCATAAAGTAAACAAGTCATCAATCACACGCATTTGATCGTATGTGTCATAATATATCATTACATAAGATGAGGAAATTTGGTTTCACAGATCTTCTGTATCTCTTCGGCACCATATCGCCCATCCCAACTCGTTACAAGGCGAACATCAGAGTGCTTTCTCAGATTTTCCATAGTTTTCCCTGAAACAAATATTTATATATATGGGACAAAAATTGAGTTTTGAAGATAGCAGTACATATCAAATACGGCATTATTCATTAGTAGTACGGTGTAATTAGACCTAAACCTCAACATCCAAAGTAAAAGTTTTCCTCCAACACCAAATTGCTCTACATAGTCCCCTTATTCTATGGTAAAAAGTTACACCATTTTGAGCGTCGGGTTTGGGGGTGAGGGGGGGGAGGAATTTGAAAAATCACTAGTTTTTTTAGTTTTTCGTAAATATTTCAAAAACTAAGCGGTTTATCCTAAACATTGCTATATACAAAAATGTTCTACGTTAAATTTTAAATAAGAATGGTCCTTTTCATAATCACTCTAAATTGTACGGTTCAAGAGTTACAGACGGTGTAAATGTTAACATTTTCGTAATTTTGATAATTTTTTAAAAAAATAAGCTTCGTAAAAGAATGTTGCTATTTCAGTGGCCGGTGGTATGTTAGTGATAAGCCCTTGAAGGAACGACAACCTCACCACCTTATCAAGGGGCACTCTTTTTTAAGGGAAAAGAGGCTTCCACAGGCCTAGGCCATATAAACCTGTGGTACGAACATTGCAACATAAATTCACTTCTTAAGCATAAATATCTTTCAAATTTGGAATGTTCAATGTCTTTATTAACTTCACTCATCCTCCAGCACATTATCCTCCTCCTCTAGCTCGTCGTCTAAGATGTTATTATTGTCCATGTTATCACATGCTTGGCCTGAGCAATTGCTGCATATGATAGTGCAGTTTAGACCACTCCTTCTGCATTCACAATTACGAATGCATTCATCTTTGCAAGTACACATTATAAGGGACAGTAATTCCTGGGGGGCTGCAGGACGTGCTGTTGTAATTGGTGTCAGGTGGTCGCCAATCTTCTTCCAACCCCACTCGAGTGGATCCTTATCTTCATTCAGCCACTGTTGTACCTGGTGGTAGGTCCTAAATGAATGATGTCTGAACGCTCCTGAAGTGGGGGGGTAGTGCATCCAACTTCAGTAATGCATGTATAGGCTGCTTTGCAATCGCTTTCAAGTAGGACTGGTAGCGGAGACAATCTAGATCTTCAGTGTTCTTGGCTCCAAACATTGCAAGTAGGAAGTAATTTCCTGCATCAGCCACTGCACTGGGGTCGGCTTTGGGGTTGTTGAAGACCAGAAGTTTTTCACGAAGAACGTTGTTGGCTTGAACATTCCTATAAGGTGCAATTTTTCCCTTCTTATAGACAGCAGACACAGTGTCACATCCTGTGAAGGCGTATGTAACCAGAAGTACATCTTTCATATCCCCAATGCCTTGCTGAATGTCAGAAATAATGTACACTTTTTCCTGGTGATTTCCTTTTTTAGGTACGACCATTTTCAGTTTATTCCCTGAAGGTGCGTGGACAGTCAACAGTACTAATAAGTGCGTGTCATCACCAATAACACACGTTTGAACATCTTTCTTCGCTTCATCAATAGCTGTTAAGACTACTAATAGGTCAGCATCACCCGATGCTTGAAGAACTGTGCAACCACATTGTTGCAAGTGCGATGAAAGGAGGGTTATTAGACCCATCTTGTTTTTAGCACTAGCTAAAAATTCATTTTGATTTATGTTGACATGGATTGAGTCTTCTACTTTGACCACAATGTTGGAACGTGATCTTCGTAGGTGTTCTTGATCCTTTGTGTTACTTCGTTCGTAACCATCAAAAACAACAGTCGCTTTTCCATAATGAGTACATACGTAATCACTATATTGCTCGCAAATCTGTTTAAATGTAGCAGGCTGTTGCCAGACAACACGATGTAGGAGGTGGCCTCCGTCAATTATATAGGACACTTTCACTGGGTCATCGATGTTTGATGATTCTTTTGAATCTGAAACCAAAACCGTCACCATTGATGATTTTTTCCCCTTCCTCATCAAGCCAGATTCGTCAAACAGTGATGGAGGATATGCACAGAGTTCAAACTGAAAAATTTCCTCTAATCTCTCATCACTCCTTACTGTACACACCATCCGATGTAAGAGAGTGTTAGGATTTACACATACCATGTCGTTGTTAATTTTCACCGACTTCTTTTTCAACCTTCTATGGTGCCTCTTAGCCTCTTTTTGACTATAATACTGTAGTATATTATTACTCTTTAATTAAATCATTTACTTATTTCTATATAGCTTTATTTGGAAAAAAAACCTTAAAAATTATATCATTTTTATTTTTACACCGTCTGCAACTCATGAACCGTAAATTTTACAGGGAATATGCATAGAACATTTTTTGTTTAAAATTTCATGTAGAATATTTTTGTATATAACACTCTTTGTGCTAAACAGCTTAGTTTTTAACCAATTTCCAAAAAACTAAAAAAACTACTAAATTTCCTACTTTTTCTCCCCCTCCCCCCCAAACCCGACGCTCAAAATGGTGTAACTTTCTACCAAACAATAAGAGGGTTATATAGAACAATTTGGAGTTGGAATAAAACTTTTACTTTGGATGTCAAGGTTAGGCCTTTTTTTAGGTTAATGACACCGTACTATAGTTTGAATAGGTTCTTTCCAAAATCATTCGAGGCAGCAGTTCGCAAAAGTATGTTCAAGTCTATGTAGAGCTTCAACCATGTGTACTGCTTGAATTTTAGAACACGATGAATCTTGTTCAAAATGAAACCATGTTCTGAGGCTTGCTTGAGATTTCTGTAATGATTCACATACTTTTTCTTCGACTGCAAAGTAGCCATCAATTTAAATTGTTTCACATCCGATGTACTTTCGGTTCGAAATTTTTTTGTCTTAGGATCCACATGATCGGGGCAGAACGGTAAATCCCTATGCATATAGTGAAGATTGTTTGGATACTCCATATCAACTTCTAGTATATAACCTTCCGAGGCACCATCATGCACAGTTGTGATATCAATGTTGGTGTCCATCCACTCAAACCAGCCGTATGGTAGATATTGAGACATTGCCCAACTATATTGATCATTAACATCGAAATACATTAGGTATGAGTCAGCTTTGGCTTTATCATAATTGTCACCCATGTATTTGTTATTAGCTGTGACTCTTCGCTTGGAGCAAACTTGACTCAGTCCACCTCTTGTTTCATTTTCTAAAAACATCAACTGATCTACATCGGTGAGAAGTTCAAGTTGCTGTTTCGTTTTGAATAACATAGCATCCCATGTATAGCCAGGCAGAGTGAAAAAATTGGCAGGATCCAAACCGTAAGTTTTATGACAACTTGAGCGGAACTGCTCGAAGACATAGCCAGAAGCATGACATCCGTCTTCAAATACAAATCCGTATATTTTCCCAATGTGTTTATATTAAAAGAAGCCCATATCAGCTTGGCACGTAAGTAAGATCTCCTAGGACATGGTTTTTCCTTCAATTTAATGTGATAGGTTTCGATAGGGGGTAAACAATATTCATTGAATTTTTTAAAAGAATCGATATAGTCATACGGCATACACCCTTTTTTGTCAAAATCTACTCTTCATCATTCGAGAGGTTGGAGAACTGTGATATGAGATTTGGAAAATCTGATATATATGATACCAACGTATCCAGCTAAAAACTTATTAATCTGAATGAGTTAAAAAATCTGAAGTGGATCTTGCTACCAGAAATATTTTTAGTGAAGGAGATATGCTTTTTCTTTGTTATCGGCCAAACGGCGACACGTCAATTGAGATCCAATGCAATATTTTCTATACAAAAATGTGCATCATACCCTGATAAGTTATGAAACACGATGGGAATTGTTTGATCATTTTGATAGTTTATAAGGCACTCATTGTGTGATGGTCCGCGATTGATTATTTTTAGGTATTAGACGATTATGGTCGCATACTATTTTGTCTGATATATCGAATGGTTTGTCACATATATGACAATGAGTTGCTGCCTGAAAAAATGTTTACTGGCTGGCTGATATATCTACATCAAATGGACACTGGAACACAGTTGCAACATATTCAGGAAACTGGCCTATCTCGTCGGCAAACCATTTCATACAATTTTCACCACGAAATGATCGATAAAATGATAGTGTATCATCATAAGAGCGTTTCACATAATATCCAGTAGATGCCGAAATGTGTCGTTGAATGAATACCTTACAACTTCAGAACTTTTGAATAATCAGGATAAGATAGGATGTGATCTGAATGTTGTCCATGAGGAACTGGATTCAACGCCGAAAAACAATGGCCCAAGGGAAGCGGGCATTATCATGATTTTTCGTTTGATTTGAGAAGGCAGTTCAATGTATGATGAACCTCTCTGCGGCACAAATTTGTTTACGTTAACCTCCAAATTCACTACTTCTTTCAACGTCTAACCTCTGTCACGTTCCTGAAACTCTTCCAACTTTATCATGATTGGCTCCAAAACATGTTCCTCAAACAATATATTCATATCAGTGTTACTATGGATGGATGCGTTAGATATTGTTTAATAATTATATTCGTTGAAGATTCGATCGCCTTTGACGACTTCAAATCCTCCACCGAATGTCATATTATCCTTTAAAAATGCATCCTTTTTCAATGCATTTTGAATTAGTCTCACAAAAAGGGTCTTATAGTCGATCAAAAATGAGGTAGGGTTCTTATGCTTGAGATTACTAATCACTTCAGTCCGGATACGCGAATTGAAAGCCGATTCTGAATCATCCCAATGTACTCGATTAGAGGTTGTCTCTTTCCTGCTAATCAGGCCTGCTCCTTTCTTCATCTCAAATTCCATCTGATTACGTAGTGTTGTAATATTGACCAATAATGCTAGTAGATTCTGTTTCCCTCCCATAGTAGCAGTATTTTTCAGATCTTTTTTTATTCGTTCAGAAGCCCTATAACACTCTTCAAGTCCATTCTTCACTATTTCTCCTTGTATTAATCTTTTATGAGGCTCAAGATAGATGCGATATATTTCATCACATCAGCAAACATTTTTCAAAATTGCAGAAGCAGGTTCAACAATAACTGATTGATCGAAATGGAGCGCCAGAAAATATTCCTCGAACAGTAAATTAGAAACAGCACTACCTAGCGGGTAAAACTTTGCGTTAGAAGCAATGTGACCAAATATGAATATGAATAAAATCTGCCATTGAGACACATGTCTTATGTAATCATAGTATATCAGAGAAATGAATTTCTACGATGATATATTGGTCTGAAAACACTATATTTACAGGAACAACAGTAAAAATGTTGACAAAAATGTTTATCGCGCTATTACAGTACCCAATTCGATAGCGACAAGTTGCATTACTGTATCTTTATCATGCAGCAAGTGAATGTTATACTGATTAAAAGAATAGAGAAACCAATATGCGAAAACTTCATATTGAATAAATTGAGATACTTGTTTTCTCCTTCTTTAGTCTACACTGATCGTAAGTATCGATATTAGGTCGAATCCAACTCATGTATTGGAATAGAATGCTAGTTTGTATCAAACTCCTAGTATTGCACTTCTGATGGATATATCATACTGTTCTGTTTCTGTTCGATATCTGTCGCCCCCATATGAACGACAACTTTCAGAAGTTGAGAAACTTGTGCGAGCTGAGGACTAACAAGGTCTTACTTTTTAACGTGTGATTCCTAACATGGTTGCAGAATCATCGCAGCTTCAACCAGATAAATTCTCTCGAGAAGAATACTACAACATAAGCATAAGCATGCATGCGTGTGTATGTACGAAAAATGTGTGCATTATGTAATATTTGGGGACTCACAAACCAGTATAGCAGGACATCGACAGAAAATGACCACGTAGTCAAGTTGAAGATCAAACTCAATTTCAAGGTCAGATCATGAAATGGTGGGGGGGAGGAATCAGTTTTCAGGTTGAAGTGTGGAAATACCTCCTTTTCAGTTGAATACACGCTTACATCATATGGTATATTGGCTTGAATCTTGGATAATATTGAGTTTTAAGAACAAGATAGTAATACATTGCATTGCGACATGTAAAAGTTCATGTCGAGAATATATTTTGGTGTGAAAAATAGGTCTTTTTTGCTGTAAAATGGTGTGTTGTGACTGTATGCATTGTTTTGGAGAACTTACAAACCCCGTTTAGCATGATGTTGGCAAAGAATGAACTTTGTATTTATTATCACAGTCAAACCACACTCCACCGTCAGATATTGCAATATAGTGTTGCATTTCAAACGATTAGATTGTATTGCAATGCGTGAAAGTTCTTGTTAGGCGAGCATATGCATGTGTGAGAAATATCAATCTATTCTACTGCAAAATGGCATGACCCTACGCATCTCTTTTGTAAACTCCGCAAATCTCCGTCTAGCATAACCTGGGCAGTGAATAAACTCACGTTTAGTTTCAAGCTCAAACCAAACTGCTCTGTCAGATCTTGACATGGTGGGGGAGAAACAGACCAAAGTGAGAACAAACCTGCTTTTCAGTTGAAATCATATCAATATCATCTACTATATGGCTTCAGATCTGTAATGAATTATGTTTCTAAAAGAAAAACGTAGTCTGAAATTTTAAATTATTACATATTTTCAAGCATGCGGAAGTTCATGTAGGGCAAGCATATGTGTGAGAAATATCAGTCTGTTTTCCTGTAAAATGTCAAGTGTTGACACAACATGTCTACAAATCTCCGTCTAGCATGACATTGGCATAGAAGTCAAAGTCAAATTTTAGTAATCATTTTTGATACATGAATGTATATATGACACGTCACATTTTACAAAAGATATTTTATCTTATAGCACTTATATCAATAACATCACATGTTACACAAAAATATTATTTTCATACTCTATCAGGAAGTAAAAACAACTAACTAAAAAGTCTTTGACTTTTTCGAAACTGACAGTATCAAATATCTGGAAATAAGCAAAACATTTCAAAGTGGAAATAATATCACTTATATGAAGGCAGAAAATATTCGAGTTATAATGTTCATAAGGAAGCAACAGTATAGAATTTTCATTACCATCAACAATATAGAAGACAGAAACATCCAATTACAATCAATCATTTACGACCACAATACATGGAACAAAAAAATCATTAATGCACCTCGCTACGAAAAAACAATTGGATAAAGAAATGCGACATATCTGGGGTCACGATTTCTTCAGAATTCCCGATTCAATAAAAAACATGAATAGCAACAAATTATTCAATGAAAAGATTAGAACTTGGATTTTCGAAGCGGAAAGAGAAATTATTCAAAATTTTGTTGCACAAAATAGTCTACACTGAAATTACATTTGAACATCTCCTGTTGTATGTGAAATTAAATTTCTAATGACTTTGTCGCAATTAATTTCATATTTTTCAATATTGTATTACTTTTTCACTATTTTTTGTAAGTTGCTGAGATACTAGTAATAATTATTACATCACTAACAAGACATGCTTGCTTTCATCTAATAAATTAGCGGTGAACTATATAATTTGAAAAACAAATCTTTCAGGTCGAAAAATATTACATGAAATTTTTATTTTAGCTATTCAGTGTGAACCTCCAGCAAATCAAATCACCAATGGAATAATGCGAATACCCAACGATACCTTACATGGATCAGTGATCGAATTCAGTTGTCATTTGGGTTACAAATTGATTGGTCCAGATACAATCACTTGTCTATCCAATGGGCAATATGATTATCCACCGCCAACTTGTCAAGGTGAGTCACATTATCTAATTTTCTCTATCAAGATGTATTCGGACTACTGGGATGAATCGTATGACGTTGGTTGAGAATGTATCATCGATAGTTGTTGAATTGGTACTAGTGTAAATATACTGCTATTCCAGTTTGAATTGTAGTGTGTTTATCTTTAGAACAGATTAGTTTTTGTGAAAAAAAATTGGGTTTTCTAGTTCTCCATCCTTGAACAAAAAATGTAAAAAACGTTCATATTTTTTGTATCAAGAAAGAGAAGAAAGCAAACAACTTTTATAATACGGTTGAACACCCGTTATGATAGTTATGATATACTTGTATTTGCCGATGAGCCTAGATTTGCATTCACTATGAAAATAAACTCCATCAGTAATATACTTCCATTAATATTTTTCACAAAAATATATACGTGCAATACATCCGATTTCGAAATACAACCATTGGAATGAAATGTTGAATTTTTCATCGAACGAAATTATCTTGAATTTTTTTTTTGTGATTCTGATGATTCAAAGGATTTTGTATCCTCAACATAAGGATAAGTATTGATGAATAAACGGAGTTTTTTGTCGAAAAAATTGAGTAAGCCATTGTGAAATAATGAGAAGATAATTTTTTGTAGATTATCTCTGTATTTTATACTGTTTTTTGGGTTTATAAGCTTCCACAATCTGAAAAAATAAAAGTCAAATCAGTAGAGAATCTGTTGAAGTGTATAAAGTGAAGTTCAAACTGGAAATTTTACCCCGAAAAGTAACTGTGTACTGGAAAGTCCAATTATAATTGGATTTTCCTTACTTTATTCAGTAACTTGTCAAATTCATAAATTCTGCATACAAATTGAAAAAAAAAGCAATTAAAAAAAATTAAATATTGATACTTAGCTTTCTCAAGTGGTTAAAGTTTCTATTGATTTAGCTTCTATTTATTCAGATTGTGGAAGATTATAAACCCCAAAAAACAGTTTAAAAATTCTTTATCTCTTGTTACTTCATGTGAATGAAGATGTTTTATTACATTCATCGAGAAGTTATTCGTATCTACACTAGAAAATTCACATTATAAAATTTACCCTTTCTACACGTATATAATAATTTTTCATTTTTATAATTTTTAGAATATGAAAATACTTCCAGAGAGTCAATACTTATTCTCAATACTCAAATCTTCATTCATTAAAATTTCACTCCTTGAATTCTTAGTTTCTTCATGAAATAAAACTACGTTGGATCATTTCTTCCTTATTTCTCACTCGTGAACTCTTCAAGTAATCAAGTAATCTGCTATAGATGAAACCACAAGTCTTTAGGATGACTATTGTTATTATGCTATGTACTATCATGGTATTGCTAAATAACGAATTTTTTTTTGAAAATGGGAAATATATCAATAAAGATTCGAATTCTTGTGGTTTTACTATCGAAAATAATAGTTGCATAATATTACTGCATGAAGGAATTTCCTTGACGAATTTTTTCTTTTCAGAAATCGCCACAACAACACTCACGACTCCCGAACCCACAAAACCAAGCAGACGTCCATCCTCCTCCTCAACAACTCTAACTACCCGTCAACGAACCAGGGGCACTCGTCCCCCACCAACCACCATCAGAGCGATTGAAATCATGAAAGTAACGAACAGAACAAGAAGACCAGTTTCTAGAATCCCCTCAACAACTCCGGTAAACGTACCATCTTCAGTGCATCCCTCGATCATAGTTGCAGGCCATCCACAGGACAACGAAATCGCCGGTAGTTCCAATATTCAACATGGAGAAATACCCAATGTCAACGTGCCGTTGTCCGTGGACGGAGAACGCAGAGAAACGTTTGGCGCTAAACTGAACCTCGGGGCGGTCATCGCTTTGGGAGCTTTCGGAGGGATCATCTTCTTGGCGGCCATCATAACTACAATAGTAATATTGGTCAGAAGGTGAGTTATTGAAAATGAGTTTCACTTTCTTGGAATGAGAATTGACATTAATTGAAATCATAACTGACTATCTTCTGGTGCATATTAGAAATTTGGGCTTCCATTGCTTTGAGTGGTGTCAACAGAATGAAAATATATAAAGAATCAAATGGAATAAAAATGAATTGAATGTTGAAAATTTCAGAAACAATCGGATTGAAATATTGGATTGAAATACTGGATTGAGTCAGTTGAAAAAGAAATAATGTCGAATTGTCGAAAATGAATATGCAAGTTTGTAAGAATGTTAATTTGTGAATCATGATTCGAACAATAATTGAGGAGTTGATTATATACAAATAATACAAATTGAAATAAATCAGAATGCAATAAAATAAAATGATTGAGATGAATAATGAAAAAAATTCAAACGAAGTTAATTCATTACGTTTCGATTCTTCATCGGCTAATAAATCTTCTGATCCTGATCATCGAAAGGAGAGGAAGACTGATTTGAGATGAAGTCGACCAACAACGCATTCAGTCAGGCTACTGTGGAGATACACAATATAAGCAAACTTCTAATCGAGCGAAAATCAGTCTACCTTACGTTTAACCAGAAAGCGAGAAGCGAGATTGGAAAGTAGAGAGATAGTGTTGATGCTCAGGAATAGTTCAGTTATCATCCGAATATGATTGAGGATATCAATTATCGAATCGTTAAGAAGAAACTTAGTTTTTAGTGTTCTCATTTCAACTGTGATTTTTTATCATCCATCCCAATTGTTTTTTAAATTTTATTATCATTTGAATTGTTGTTGTTCTCATTCAATTGACATTGCAACCCCTTATTCATCAATGTATTTCTATTCAACGTTACAATAATTTGTTTTCTTCACACATTAGCATTCTTACAATTTTTGATATTCATTTGTACACAACACATTCGACTCCGTATTATACATATATATATATATATATATATATATATATATATATATATATATATATATATATATATATATATATATATATATATATATATATATATATATATATATATATATATATATAAATAAATAGATAAGGACTCTTTGATCATTCCCATATTGATTTCCATTGACTGCATTAACATTTCTAGATTATATATATATATATATATATATATATATATATATATATATATATATATATATATATATATACTCTCTGATCATACCTATATTGATTTCAATTCAAGAGCCACCGGTTCACTGTTTCAGCCTATTGGGCATCGTCTACCGGTGGCTTTTAAATTGAAATCAATATGGGAATGATCAGACAGTACTTATCTATTCATATTTTGATTTTTATGGAATTATTCTCCAGCAGCTTGACTGCATTAACCTTTTTTCTCGATTATTACATATATATATATATATATATATATATATATATATATATATATATATATATATATATATTTATATATATATTTATATATATATATATATTCTTCTCCTCTTATATATACAGGGTGTCCCTGGACTTCCTCTTTTCCTCTCGGGAATGTATAGATGGGGTCAAAATATCACCAGTACTTCATATAACTTTTTTTCCTAAAATCCTTCGTTACCAAGTAACGGGCCCTCGAAGTCACAAAATGAAAAATGTTTTTCTTTGATAACTTTTCAAGTGAATATTCAAAATCATCCAAATTTTGGTAATTGACTGAACAAATGAATTCCTTCGATGAGCTTTCATGCAGGAGTCAGTTGTTTTGCTACAAAGTCAGGAACGGACTACCCCCGATGGTCCACACCCCAAAACTTTGAAATGACAGATATTTTTCAATATTTTTCAACAAATTAAGGTTACTTGGACAATTTTATGAATAAAAGTACTCGTGTGGAAAGTCGATCGGAGCAACGAGTCTTGATAAAAATGTAGTTTCACTCGACGACATCAAACCCGCTCGTCCACCATTATTTGAAATGAATAATTATCAAAGCAGAAATAATAATGATAACGTTAATTCAACAACATTTATCCTGAGATGTCTACCATTATTCGAAAATATTAGTTTTTAAGGAAAATGGAAATGATAGGTAAAATGTTCATAACGAATTTTTATAATGCAAACACGTTTAACTAACGGAACTCAAGAGCCTCAAGAGCAAACAGAAATGAAAAATCCGCTACAGAAACTGCTCGATATGACCACCTTCTCTCTCTATACACTTTCTTAGTCTGCGAAGACACCCTCTCTGTACTTGAAATAGCATTCCAGGGTCGTTTCGTATGGCTTCACAATGTAATGTTATTCTATTCAACAATGCATCTCTTGTGTGAATAGGTATAGCGTAAACAAGGCTTTTTAGATGCCCCCACAGGGAGAAATCCAATGGATTTAAATCCGGAGACCGCGATGGCCATGAATATGGCCCACCTCTACCAATCCATCTATTGTGGAAAATATGGTTCAGATGGTCACGCACAATCAAACTAAAATGAGGAGGAGCGCCATCATGCATAAACCACATATCTCTTCGGGTTTGCAATGGAACATGTTCCAAAAGTCCATTCAAATCGTTCTGAATGAACTCCAAATAACGTTCTCCATTCAATCGGTCCTGTAGAACGAATGGTCCTATAAGATGGTTTCCTATGATACCAGCCCAAACATTCACGTTGAATTTCCGTTGGTGTTTGGTTTGCAATATCCCATGGGGATTTTCTTCGGCCCATATATGGAGATTATGAGAGTTGATAACTCCATCTCTACTGAAACCTGCTTCATCAGTGAATAAAACTCGATTAATAAAAGTCATATCCTCTCTTTGCCTATCCATGAACCAATTGGCATATTCCAGTCGTGCTGGAAAATCTTGAGGTGTCATGGCATGAACCTTCTAGATGTGAAATGGGTGGAGCAGTTGTTCCCTAATTATTCTATGAATAGTGGACTTGGATGTATGGAACTGTTCTGATAGATTACTGATGCTCATTGAAGGATTATCAGCGACGGCTTCCAAAATATTTTCCTCCAATACAACGATACGTACAGTCCTAGGAGCGCCCTCACCACCTCGTTTTGGCAAAACTGTTTTACAATAATATCGAAATAAAACAACGTGCTCAAATTGATTATCAATTATTACATAACTGTCTCCCTCAAGCTGCGATCGACACGCTCGAATGTTTCTCTTGACGGTACCGTTCGATTGGGAAAATGCTCGGAATACAGACGACGAGCTTCTGCAACATTACAAAATGCTCGTCCATAAAATACATGCATATCTGCATATTCATTGAATGTGAACTGTTCGGCCATATCAAAAAAATTCAAAATATCCTATAGAATATTGACAATACAATGATAGTCATATGACAACGCACCACTCAACAAAACAAAGTCGCATTCCAGTTTCTCATTTTTTATCAAAACTTTCTAAAAGGTTTTTTTGTCAACATCTGTGAAAGGAATGGAACATAATCATTCCCTGGATATTTTTCACCTGATCATGTGCAGCCGTTTTTGTAGTTCATTCGTTTGCTTTTTATTAGTATAGTTAATATTTTTTCCGATGTGCGTTTTTTCAGCTAAATTTAGATTCGTGTTAAAGAATTTCTCCCATAAAATTATAATTATCAGTGAAACTCCTCAATAGTTTAGCTGTGAAGAAGAATTTGAAACATTCGAATGTTGAGTTTCATGAGATTCAGATAACTGATCAACACGAAACGTGATTATTCCACACGTATTATGTACATACAAAATATGGAATGAATTCGATATTTCATAGTAGAGTAGCTTGTTAGTTTAAAAACGCCACAAATCTACAGAAGTTGATATTTCTTTTGAAAAAATATCTGCTATCACAATTGTGACTTAAACTTCCATATAGGTACTGTACTTTTTGTTTACGACTTCATTTTAGCATACTTTGTATTATTCCTGTTATAAATGTTGTTGAATTAACGTTATCATTATTATTTCTGCTTTGATAATTATTCATTTCAAATAATGGTGGACGAGCGGGTTTGATGTCGTCGAGTAGAACTACATTTTTATCAAGACTCGTTGCTCCGATCGACTTTCCACACGAGTACTTTTATTCATAAAATTGTCCAAGTAACCTTATTTTGTTGAAAAATATTGAAAAATATCTGTCATTTCAAAGTTTTGGGGTGTGGACCATCGGGGGTAGTCCGTTCCTGACTTTGTAGCAAAACAACTGACTCCTGCATGAAAGCTCATCGACGGAATTCATTTGTTTAGTCAATTACCAAAATTTGGATGATTTTGAATATTCACTTGAAAAGTTATCAAAGAAAAACATTTTTCATTTTGTAACTTCGAGGGCCCGTAATTTGGTTACGAAGACTTTTAGGAAAAAAAGTTATATGAAGTACTGGTGATATTTTGACCCCATCTATACATTCCCGAGAGGAAAAGAGGAAGTCCAGGGACACCCTGTATATATATATATATATATATATATATATATATATATATATATATATATATATATATATATATATATTTTATATATATATTTATATATATATATATATATTCTTCTCCTCTTATATATATATATATATATATATATATATATATATATATATATAGAGGAGAAGGTAATCGTTGCTGACTAGTTGGGAATATATATATATATATATATATATATATATATATATATATATATATATATATATATATATATGTTAACTCGAAGATTCTCACGGATAAAGTATGATGAGCTGTTTTCTCGGGTTTCGCTCCGTGTTCTGTGTATTTTCTCCCCATAAGGATTATTTTCACAACGTTTCGGCAAAGTCTCATTTGCCATCTTCTGGTGATGTCTGGTTTTTTCAACTAGACTGAAGTCTAGTTGAAAAAACCAGACATCACCAGAAGATGGCAAATGAGACTTTGCCGAAACGTTGTGAAAATAATCCTTATGGGGAGAAAATACACAGAACACGGAGCGAAACCCGAGAAAACAGCTCATCATATATATATATATATATATATATATATATATCATTTCTGGACGATTGACCTGACAGTGACAGTGATAGTGATATTAGTGTTTTTCAGATTGAGAATTCTTTGCCATAAAAAAACAATAGGTGCTCAGGAGTTTGAGTATCACTACGTCAGCTAGGTAAACAATAAATGAGTTGTGTCGAAAGTTATGTACTAGAACACATGTTATCGAATGGTCGGAACAGTATGTAGCCCAAAAGCCATGTGCGTTATTTGAAATGAATAACTAATGTATCAGATACCAAGAAAAGAGGGTACCTAAATTTCGCGGACTGCAAGAGTTCGATTTTCGATGATAGACGTAGATGTGTGATCTTTCTTCTTAACAAGTAATATATGGAAGATCGAGAACTATTGGATGGCTGAAATTCTTTTAATGTGAACATTTCAATGAACTTCCTATCTCAGTACTATTGATGGATTCACCCTATAGTACCGCAGATTCGTAGGTTATTACGTGCTTAGACACGGCTTAGGACAGTCCTATTCCTTGCCCACAAATGCTTCGTTTTCATCAATAGCTGCCTGAAGTTTTATTTTCTCTAATGGAGTCAGTTGTATTTTTCACATGTTTTAAGTATTGGCAATGAACGGTTCGTCGGTTATCAGTGACGATTCTTATTAACATCATGAGTACTGAATATACCTTTCTGAACATCATTCTTTATCATATATGGCATTTTTGGATGAATGTAGCCATTACTACGTGATAGGAGAATGAAGAATGAGAAATAAAATTTTCAGTTTTTCACCACTTGTATTCGTAACTAAAGTTACTGTAGATTCGTCCTATAAGAACATTTTCAGACAAATGCATTATTCGCCTGAAAATGAAAATGTTTGTATTGGACGAAACTGTTGTAAGGTTAGCTACAAATACAAGTTGTGAAAAAACAGAGACATTATAGGGAATTAGCATCTCAGCAAAGTTAATAGACTTGTCGATTGGAAGTTCGAAAGCTCAATTGGATTCTTGGTAAAATTTGTCTATTCGGATCTGTTTAAAAAAAATCTGTTTTTCCGTTAACCAGCTGTCGCACCCCCTACGAACGACAACCCTCAGAAGTCGAAATTTGTGCGAGCTAAGGATTAACGAGGTCTCACCTTTTAACGTGTGATTCCTGTCGGTGATGACAAACGGTCCTTATTGACTTTATTATCTGTTGTGGTTGCTTTCCAAGGAATGTTTTGAAAACGTGGAATCATTTTCACCTAGTCTGAAGGACCTTTCATGTTCAGCATACCGTTTTGAGAAATTTCCGCCACATCATTCCACATTAACACTATTTCACTTTGGACACCTGGACTTATAAACATCAGATTTCTCCATCTCCTTCATTTTATCATTGATATTATAAAGGAAATTAGATAACCTGGTATGTGTCTTGAATGTCACATCGTTTTTTCTAAAAAATCCCGCATTGTCTCCGTTCTTTCACCAAAATATTTCAAAGTGACATATTTATTAATTTCTGATGTTTGTTAAGAAGTAACTTCAACATCGCTTGGTATAGGAACAGAGACAATTGCGGGATTGAAAAAAAAAACAAGTTCAAGTGGCATATTATCTACGTTCTTTTTTAATTAAATTATTTAGAATCCTTGGAAATTCATAAACATGAGCAAGGCGGATGTGATCTAATTATTGTCACAGGGAAACAAAATTCAGGTGATAGTCATTAAGGACGGTGTGTTATTACCGACAGTGATTATCTATGTATAAGAGGGTGTACATTATAAATTATTTCAGATTATTGAAATCGTTCAAAAATGTTCTTTCAGGATCAAACTGCAGTAACGTTAGTTACAAATAGAAGTGGTTTGAATACATATGAAGTTTCAATTTTCATTTTCTATTATGATCTCCTACTACGTAGTAATGGCTACATCCATCAATTAACCTATATTTACTTTTATCTTGAACATTCATAGCCACCTTGATCTCATGATAGAAAATTCTAAAATCATTGATTTTCAAAACCAAATTGATTTTTCCAAAAACAATAATTCGAAATGATATAATAAATTACTTTTTTCAATACTTTAAAATGTTTGTTTCTCTACGTTCCATGTTTGATATTGTTGACTGTTTCGAATATATTCTATAACTGAAAAAATCGAAAAATTATGTTACAATAATATTGAGAATTGCAAAATGGGAGCAAAATAACTGACAAAATTTGCGGATCGCAGTGCGGGTGCGTCAGCTCGGTCCTCCCATCGCCTGCCATCAGCCAGCGCGATGCCCTCCCGATGGTACACCCTCCTGGCGCTGCCTTTTCCGGACCAGCAGATCGGCCGCAGAGAGTTTTCGCGCAGCTACCGCTCGCATCGAGCTGGGTACTTTTCCAACCCCATCTAGCAGTACCAGTCGAAGACGGTACTGAACCACAGGTACGGATTGACACGGCCACCCGCACTGCACTGCATGCTCCGCTACAGCACGAAATAGCACTTTTTCAACTAGATCGAGAACATTTAGAATTTGGTTTTGGTTCTTTTGATGTTCTTGAAATGATACAGGTCGTTTTATAAATACGGCAGGTTCAGTTTGAGAAAAACCAATTTATTGAGCATTTATGTGATCTATAAATTGGTTCAGTCTCTCCCTCACATGTCTCCAGATGACGAAAGTGTCATCCACGTATCGTAGCCAAATAGTTGGTTTGAAATCGTCGATTGCCTTCTTCTCAAATAGCTCCATGAAGAAGTTGGCTATCACCGGGCTGAGTGGACTTCCCATCAAAACGCCATCCTGTTTGGTAGTCCTTGAAAAGACTGACAATATCACTAAGAAACAAGTTGGCTATCTCTCTCAAAGAATCTTTCAGCGGGACGTTATTGAACAAGGACACAACGTCGAAACTGATAAGAATATTACTTGGCTCCCAAGGTTATATTCATAATTTTTCACACAAAGTTTTTCGAGTCCTTGACGTACGAAGCTGTTTTTCCAACATGAGGCTGAAGAAGCGATGCTAGGTGTTTTGACAAGTAATACGTAGGCGAATCCGGTGCACTCACTATGGATCTCAATGGAACTTCTTTTTTGTGTATCTTCGGAAGACCGTAGAGCCTTGGCGGAATAGCTTTTATTTTTAGAATGGTCTTCTGAGTAGTTTTCGACAATGATGATGATGATTTTATGAGACGGTTCGTATTCCGCAACCTTGATTTCTTGGCCCACAGCCGGCTCATACGGAAAGCCATAGAAATCCACAAACATACGGAAAACTACCATCAGAAAAGAGGAGGCGGTAACGCTTAACCGGATTTGGAATTCCATACTAAAAGATGCCAAAGTAGCAACAGCGCAATGCAATGTTACGTCATTAACAGGTAAAAACAATTAGGCCAATAGCAACGCATCAACAAGAGAGGCGGACTACCTGAGTCAACGTTAATACAACCTATGAACTAGACAAGAAATCACCAGTCATCGGTGAATCATCAAGATGAATAAACCAATGAAGAAGCCAGCCACTCGCGCTGGCGGAACGTGAGGATGCAGTTCCAACCCGAATGAAGATAGTAACAATGAAAATCTCGACTGCGAAAGCCTTAACGAATCAATCATATCTAATCGTACATCCCTAAGGGTGACCAAGCCACACAGTAATATTCAGTTCCTCACTATGTTAACCCTGCATGGGACCGCAAGTTGGGCTCGACATAAAATGACGATTCATGGGCAGACATTGCTTCCTGTATGTACTCGAAGCCTCAGTCAGTCAGTAGTGAGAGAAATAATTCGGAAGGTCCTAGGTAGCAGTCATCATACCACTCTCCTCAGTAAATACGTTAATACTACTAGGGTGATGACTGCTAGCTAGTACCTACATCATTCAACATCCATTTCATTACTCAACTCGTGTCATTCTGTTTATTTCATTCAGCGCCTCAGTATTACAGGGTAATATGTTATTCGCCATTTTGTAGTTGCGGTCATCTTGAATTTGCATCTTTTCCAAAGTATACTACTATTCTACTAGTCAAGCCCTATCATTTGATACCCATATTTAGGAGTAATCCGCTATTTTGTAGCTAGACCATCTTGAATTTGCATATTTTTCAAAGTGCACTAATATTCTGCTAGTGAAGCCCTGTATTTTGATATTGAAGTAGTCGTGAAACAATATTATAATAATAATAATAATAATAGATCCTGCCATAGGATCTATTATTATTAATATATTGTTTCACAATGAAACACAATGAAATACAACACAATGAAATAAAATACAAACTTATATAGTAAACGATGAGATGAGTTACCAAAAAGACGTACTATTCCACTCATTTTGATATGTAATCCGCCATTTTATAGCTACGGCCATCTTGGATTTACAATGATACAGAATTTATTGAATTGTATTATCATCAAAACTGAACTTGTGTACCGAATATCAGATAAACTTGTCAAGAGGAAGAGGGTCAAACTTCAATTACTAAATTTAACCCAAACGAACAACGAACAAACAAACAGGGCAAGCCAAATAAAATCGTTTAAAAATATTAAACAAAAGTACTCTCACCTGGCGGTTGATCCCTGAACTGTAGACATCTCTCTATCGGAAGCGCCTGATCGGTATAAACGAAAGCTTCACATATTAAGGTGCTGGAGCTTCCAGATAAACGCTCACAAGAAGTCTCAGCATTGCGAGATTGCAAGGTGGGAACAAGGGTTGACCTTCCTCCAGGAAGTCCTTCAGGAAGTTGTTTGTTCTACTCATCCCATCGAACTTCAGGTGAAACGTTGGTTCAGGCCGCGAGGCCGGACGATCGATTTTTACTGCCTATCGTCGCTAGGAATCGCACGTTGAAATGTAAGATCTCTTTAATCTTCAGGTCGCACAAGTTAGACTTTTGAGGGATGTCGTTAATAGGAGCATTATTGATGGGTATGTGTTTGAAGTCATGTGGGAGTTGCTAGAAGTTCATTCATTGAAGTTTCAACAAAAAATTTTTCTCCTGGACAGTTTTGACCATTTTCAACACGAAGTATTTCACGAAAATAGAAAATGTGGAAATTGAATGTTCCTATTAAAACATCCAATTCATTTTTCATTTTTCATGAAAAAGCCGACATTTCCAGCTAGAAAAGTAGCACAATACAATTGTTTTCATTTGATATTTTCCATAACTTAAATTATTCATCAAGATTATACAGAACTTGGAGAAGTATAGTAAAAGGTTGATCAAACTTTTGTTTTTTTGAAGAATTCAAGCAATATCTCCATTTATAAAAGAATATTTCTACACAAACGTATGAAATAAATATAATATTCCTTCTCTGTATATTGTAACGGTCTTGCTTTACTTCGACATAGATAATAATATCCTAATAAAAGGTATATAGTATTTCTGAATGAAAACATTCTCGAGTAGAAATTAATCTAGGAATGAATGCCCTTCACGACCGCCCTCTCAGTCTAGTGTTAACAGATCGAACTTGAGATTCCTCAGTTACCTATTCTGCAACGCACGATATGCTGTGGCATTCGAAAGAAGAATATACAAATATTTTATCCCTAGTAAGAGATACCATAAAAACGCAATGTCATTTTGACACCGTCTAAAAACTGATGCTCATATCAATGACATAATAATAACAATAATAAAAAACGGAAAATACCTTGGTTGGCACAATGTTTTGAGAGCTCAGCTTTTTTTGAAAGTGGATTGTCGTGGGGATAACTACGACGTGATTGAATTACAGTTTTAATTTGAATCAGAGTATGCTAATTCCATCTTAGGCCTCTCATATTCGCCTATTTTTATAAATATGGATCATGATATTGGTCACCTCCACGTCAGAAGGCCGTGGGTTCGATTCCCGCCTCGACTAGATATTTTTCTTGAGATAATTTATCTGGTTGAAGCTGAGATGATTCTGCAACCGTGTTAGGAATCACACGTAAAAAGGTAAGACTTCGTTAGTCCTTAGCTCACACAAGTGTTTCAACTTCTGAGAGTTGTCGTTCGTATGGGGGCGACAGCTGATTAACGGAAAAATAGATTTTAAACAGATTTTTAACAGATTTAAACATATATACAGGGTGACAATTTGAAAACTTACAATGGCTGATTCTGAGCCACCCCAACTTCATAGTTTCGAATGGCAACTTGTGGCCTTATCTAAAAGCTCTTGAGAAATGTTTAATGGTACCCTACAAAGCTACATTCGATATAGTAGTTTCTGGTTAATTAAATAAAACACTTTTCATTTCAATTAAAATTTTATTTTCCACTATCGATTTGAAAAATGTTCAAAATTTTTAATATTTTCAAACTCTTGATGTACATTGTTTCTCTGGGAATAGCTCGGCATTCTTGGATTATTGTTTCCTTCAGTTGCTCTATTGAGTCAGGTTACGTCTCAAAAACAACAGATTTTAGGTGGCCTCAGATAAAGAAACCAAGAGGAGATAGGTCCGGGGATCTACGAGGCCTCTACATCTTCTTCCAATACAATAAATAGCATAATTATTATATAACCGTTGTGTAACTGGAACTAGGTCTATAATTTGACATAATTTTTCTCTCCCTAGATTTGTATAATGGTTTGATAACTGAAATTTTCAACGTTTACGGGAAAATGTCGGTTCGTAAAGACTCATTCATTATATGTTTTAGTGGTACTCCGAGTGCTTTATTTAATTTTTTGATTTCAAAGTCTTACAATGAATTCAGATTTCTATTACAAGAAAACATTTTATTGGCTTTATCAATCTTATTAGCTGGAGCTGCGTCTACATTTGAAAAATATTCATTGAACTCAGCTATTTTTTCTGTATGATATCATTCTCATATTTTTTGACATTCATTCCAAATGTCGAATAATATCTTGAAAACGATGCTCTTCACTCTGATTCTACGGTAGAAGGTTGATATTACATTCACCTCCTTGCCAACCAACTAATTCATACGACATGATGAAATTAAAACCAATTCTCCAAAAGCCGTACAGAAATTTGTATACAGATTAATTTTTCTCAAAATAAATGTTTTGTCTATTTATGAAAGCTGTAGAAAACCTTCAGGTAATAACTCCCACTTCAATTATTATTTTATTTTTTCCACCTACAGCACCTATAAGTCACTTTTAATATCAGCACTTATATTTTGCGAACAATCAAGAATTACCTAATACATATTTTTTTCACTGAAAACATATTCTTCAGTATTTTCATTCAGTATTTATAAAAATACATACATATCCCAGAAAACTTCGATAAGGGGTAAAACTTTGCTCAAAAGTAGCCAAATACGTGGTAAAACGGGGTGAAATTTGTAACACACTGTAGAAATTCAATTTAATTCAAAATATACTTTATTGTTCGAAGAAGTAATTCTTATTGAGAAATCCTGGTGAGGAATACAAATAACATGTAAATGAAATCATAAAAGTAAAATCACAAAAAGTAAGTGATAACATGAACTGAAAAGAGGGATGTAAATAACAATAACTTAATAAAAAAACCTTCAGGATAAAAGAACTTGATCAATAAAATACAATAAATCAATTTGAACTGAATTTAATGAAACAAATCAAATCAATAAAATACCGTAGATAATACAGTTAGTCATTCTCAATTAAAATTATCATCGTAGAGTTCTGATAATCTATAATGAGGTTACACAGAAAGCAAGGTATTCAACTCTTTCTTAAGAGCGCTAAGGTCATTTATGGTTCTTATAGCTACTTCAGGCAGACGATTGAACATTTCGAGACCGTTGTAAATAATGGAAGCTTTAACTAGGGTCCAAGAAGGCAGCGGTAATTTAAAGCTGAATATTTGCATGGTTTCATACATTGGCTCGTCCAAACTATTAAACATGTTCCTGAAGAGAAGGCAGATCCTTTTATATATAAACAAGGATACCACAGTTAGGATTCTGTTGGAGAAGAAAAGAGGCCCACAAAAGTCCATTAGCTTGGCTTCACATATGCATCGTATTACACGTTTCTGTATCAATAATACTGATTGAAGGCATATGGTAGAATAGACACTCCAAAAGCAAATACCATAACGGAGATGAGATTCAAAGGTATGATGACAAATTATTCTAGCTGATGCAGATCCGAGCTCTAATGTAGTTACTCATATTGCATAACATCCAGAGGAGAGCTTGGATTTCAAACTATCTACATGGTCGTTGAATTTTAAATTGTTATCAATGAACATGTCAAGGAATATAGACGTTGGTACATTGTCAATTTGAATATTATTTAGATGTACAGCTGGAATCTGGCAACGATAGGGTACTACTTTTGTTTTTGATAAATTCAAGCTCAAGAGATTTGAGTCAAACCAGTCTTTCACTCTCAATAACTTCATACAACTTATGATCGCTACGGGAATGTCATGAAATTGCAAATAAAGTAAAGTAAAGTGGAAGTTAAGAAAAGTACAATAATTTTTTCAGTTGAACATTGATTTGGACTTGAAAACCCAAAAAATATACGGAGTATGTAATGAAATTTGAGAAAATAATCAAAATTCAAATCATTCAGTATGTAGATTTATAATGGTTTGTTTCATACAATTATCCAAAGAATCACTATTTATTTATATGCTATCCTGTGTACCTCGAAATGCATGCTTTTCTGTTTTATATATTTTCCTTCATTATATGGTATACTGCAATTTATGTTCAAGAAAATATCCACTTCATCCATCTTATTCGTTATTTTCTTTCTAGAAATCATAGTGCCAAACATTACCGTCATCGTGCCTCTCCCGATTGTAATACTGTCGCTTCCTTCGATTCCTCCAGTTCTGAATCTCGCAACGGTGGACTAAATCGATATTACCGACAAGCGTGGGAGAATCTTCACGAATCCGCTGGCAGCAAAGCAGGCCTCAAAGCAGCGCATAACAACCACTCACCTCTGCGTAGAAAAGAGACCCTGGACGAGCCTTACAGACCCGAAAGACAACGCGATGGTCCGGAAATGGTGGGGTCGGACAATTTCGGAGCTAAAGGGAGCGCAGCAGTGGAGAAGAAAAGACATCACCACCATCACCATCACCACGAGGGAAGGCCCCATAAGGATACAAAGGACTGGCGCGATCAGAAACCGTCACCTCACAGGGAACACAAGCGATACTGACAACACTTTATGATAATAACGGTCCAACTCGATGAGTAAGATGTTATTAAAATTATTCATTTTCAGTAATGTCAAAATTATAGATATACAGCGGGGTTATTTTGCTGAAAAGCTTCAAAAATAGCTATAGCTCTTGTCGGCTACAACAATATAATAACAAAGAAAAACATCATATGTAGTTCAAATAACACCTTCCAGCAGGTCTACCAAATTAGCAAAATAACCCCGCAGGATTTCGATTTGGATATACAATCTATCTGAAAATTGAATGAGGTACAACTATTTTAGATCGAACCAAGAATATTATGATCCCGTTAAAAATTATTTGCGTCATCTGGAATGAATTGTCTGTTTGAAAAATGTGTCCTTTTCTGATTAGAGATAGTTTCGAAAATTTCTATAGATTTTTAGTGAGAAACTGAAGTACCTACTCTAGAGAAAAATATACTTATATACTTATACTTATTATTTAATTTTTATCGTTGTTTTAATAAAAGTATGTTTTTCGTTTGAGGAATAAACTATGAATCTCGCGAGACCTGTAATAAAATAAAAATTAAAAGGCCACACCATAAATAACTTTCAACTGGACATCCGTTAGTTAGATTGGGTTGAGTCGAACAACTTAAGAGTTGAAAAGTAAAGGGCAACTCATAGCAAAAAAAATCCAAAGATGAGGCGTGAGAAAGTCACTCTGAAAAGCACCATAGAAGAGGCAAAGAAACACTCTGAAAAAGCACCCCAAATGTTACAAATTGCTACTTCTTTATTCCATGTTTATTCGAACGTGGAATTTTCCGCTATTCTCGATTTCGGTATTAAAAGAAGGGGTTTCTATTTAAAAAATTGAATCTGACTTCGAACATGAGGTTCAAGGTCAAATACAAATCAGATTTCTCATTGAAAGTAACCTTGAGTGCAACCTAGGGTTTCCATAATTTTTCTTTATAATGTATGTATTTCTGAAATATCTCTGTATTTTTTTATTTGAATATTTTATTATTCACACATAGTAATAAAAATATAACATGTTAGCTAGTGATCAAAAAGATAGAAATTGTCTCAACAGGTATTCAATGTTTCAAACGTACATTTGTAGAAGAGTCTTGATTAGCCCTTTCTCCCTTTCTTTGCCTCAATTGGAAAACTGTTGAGTTTTGTTAAGGCTGCTTTCCAAAATCCGAGTTGAGTGAGATGAATTAAATTAATTTTGCGCCTTTATGGGTGTTCCAATAAAAAACTATACGAATAAGTTTAATTTATCTAGGAGAGCTTAAACGCATATTGCCACATTTTCCTAAGTTGTGTATTTGGTAATACATCATTTTTCAATACAAATGTCTATCATTTCCGATTCATTTCATATTTCTGTATCAGTCTTTTCAACTTTCAATAATTGGAGAAAAAAAAATTAAGAAATAATTTTACCTGAAATTTCATGTTTTAAAAGGTTGACGGAAATTTTGATTCTACAAGATAGTTTAATATGTGAAGAAATAATTTTGTTATTGCAATAGATGAAACGGAAATTCAGTAAAATACATGCTTTGAGGCAAACTATTGAGATCAATATTGCAACAAAACTTTTTTGGAATGACTTATTATTTTTTCTCTTATCGTTGTTTTATCAAAACAGTCATCTTATCTATAATGTCTTTGTCAGGCTCTTGACAGTTCACCATCATTGAAAATGCATGAAAACTTTCGATGATGATTTACTTATGTTTATTATTACCAGTTATGAATAACTCATAGAATAACTTCAAAAATAAGTTTGGTATGTCATCAGTAGTTTTTAATATTTCGAACAAAACACATGATTTTACTAGCGAAAGTGCATAATTCCTTTCAACACAAAACTAAAATCACGAAAATAACAAAAACACTTTTTCTACACATCACTGTATGACATTTTTTAGGTACATTTTGAGAATTACTTGAGTATTACTATTCTGATTGATTAAAGAAGTATTTTTGTTGGATCAATTCTACATCTATCGTTGGAATTGTTTCTTCCAGTATTATAGAATGCTGCTAGATGAACGAGAAACATCTGCAAGACTAAACTCTCTAAGGTATCTTTCATGAATGTCTGTAGGATATAATTCAATGTCCAGCGTGGTATTAGCCAGGGAAGTAGTTGTTTTCCGGCTGGCATTTACCAGAACCTACGGGATAAGTACTTTGTGAGAGATGAATGTGTAGAAATCCATTGAAATGTGAGTATTATGTTACTCACCTTGATTTTCATTTCGTAATATGGACTAACATTTTTTGATTTCTCTATAAACTTCATTCCAATCACAAGTGATACATTTTAGACGGAAAAAATAGTTCATCCTTGTCCCAGATGACGCATAATGAGTAGGGTTTTATATGCATTATTTTATTCCAAGTTGCTTTCATTCTCATTTGAATAATCATTCATCAACTTCAGAGTGTTTTTATAATTGGATTGTCACTTTGTGTATAATTTTTTTAGCTCTGAGAGGTCTTGTGTGTGAGTATGCAGTTGAAAGATTGAGTAGAGTAGTTGGTTTTATTTAAACAAAGAAAGTTGAGAATATATTCTAATAAATGTAGTATTATAAGAATCATTCAATTTTCTTTATATACCCACGCAAAATGTGACCAAAGTTTCTGTGAAAAGATCTATAATTGGATTTTGGGTGTCAAACCGATTAATATATTTTTCTAACGCTGGAAGCATGTAGCCATTCCAAATAACCAATTTCAGAAACTGTAAGTTTGTAAATATAACATATTTATTCAAAATATTTATTTCTAATTTCCTTGAATTACTTGGCCTGACTTTGTGCAAAGTAACATATCATGTAATATTATGATACATGATATGGTACTTTTAATATTATTTAACCACGATAATAAGTAAGGCTGAATGAATTCGCATGTGACTGAATTGTTTTCATCAACTCAAGATATAGCCGAAGATAACCTCTTATGAAATAATTGGAAAATATTTAACACATTTGGAGAGGTTGATTAATTAGTGCCATCGAATAAGGCATCTGAAAATATATGAAAGTTTCGAGGGTAAACAGCTCTGGATATGGTTCTTTCAAGAATTATTATTTCAAACAAAAAAATAAATGAGTTCAAAGAGATATTCTTCGAATTGTTTTCAAAATTGTTAATTGAATGTTGTTTTGATACCAATTAAATTTGTTCACGATGATTTCGCCCAGAATTTTCAGATGATAAAGAAAGTATCCGTATGTTCTTGCGATAAGTATCCAGCCTTGTTTACTTTTTTGGTATTCGAAATGTTGCTATATCTACTTTGAATAATTAACACTGAAGACTTTTTAGATATACTTTTGTGAGATACTAGTTTAGATTCTTACTCTTTAGTTTATGTATAAAATAGAATATATTTCTGTTACAGTATCATTGTGCATTTTCTATTCAACGCTCTCATGTAAGTAAAAAGCTGGGAATCATTTTGAAAGAAATCGATGAAGATTATAGCAAGTGTTTCGTATTCAGAGAAGGAGTGTTTTAACATTATATTCAATATTTTGGTTGATAATCATCCAATACTGGATGACTTGTATTCATGAATAACTACTCACTGAGTCTACTCACTGTATACCTATTCAATTCAATCGAATTAGATCAGTGTACACAGTGTAACACAAGTCGAATAATTCCATCAGCATAAAAATTGTTTGCTCGAGATTTGATGAAATCGAGAAAGGCCGTTTTTGCCTGGTCCTGATTTGAGAAGGTTCCAATGGCGACAAATTTTTCCAAATGCTTGGGAATATGGTAGTCGGTTGGCGTTAGGTCTAGAGAGTATGGTGGGTGAGGCAAAACTTCGACGCTCAATTCGTTCAATTTTCAGATGGTGATTTGTGAAACGTGCGGACGAGCGTTCTCATGGATCCGTATCGGACCTCTTCCCTCGACCAATGCCTGCTCCTGCTGATGCAATTTTTGGTACATAGGGTCAATTTCACCACAATAGGTTTCTGTTGTGATGGTTTGACTCGCTTGCAGGAAGTTATAGTGAACCACACCAGCTGCTGACCACCTTGTAGTAACCATGGTCTTTTTTGGTGGGTTTTCGCTTTTGGGAAGTATAAATGTCCAACCACTGAACTAAACGTCTCCTATTGTCAAAGAAGATCCACTTTTTGTCACACAAAAAAGGATCGTTTTGGATGCGCA
Source organism: Leptinotarsa decemlineata (assembly GCF_025532065.1). Classification (NCBI taxonomy): domain Eukaryota; kingdom Metazoa; phylum Arthropoda; class Insecta; order Coleoptera; family Chrysomelidae; genus Leptinotarsa; species Leptinotarsa decemlineata. The sequence goes on from NW_027412560.1 coordinate 429,637, forward strand.
AAATCAAAGTAGAATATAACTCGAAACGTGACAATTTCTGTCGATCGTTCAAATCATAGGGCACCCACATTTCGACCGTTTTAACTCTCTAATACGTTCCATTCCTTCCAACATTCTACGCAGTATTTATTATGGATCAGTTTTCACCAGGGTTCTCAAATCCTCGTCCTGGATTACAGTATGTTGGCCATTTCAGGGCTTGTTTTTGAGCCTAAGATCTCCGGAACAAAATTTTGGAAATCAACCGTCGAACAGTGCCATACATTAACATTATCATTGCCAAATGGCTGAATAATTTTTGGTGTTTCGACAGCGCTTTGGTCCAATTTGAATTCGTAGAGAAAAATTGGCCTTAAATCGCTCATTTAGTGAGTGAGCATGAGTCGAGTGGTGGGGATCGAAGTGATCACCTGGGATGAGATCAATGGGTCCAGAATATTGAGGTCTAAAATGATCTTTTGCTAAAAAGTATGATTTTCTGTTAACCAGCTGTCGATACCCGATATCATATTTATCCAGTAAATGAGGAGAAAAATAGTCGATTATCTTCTAAATTTTTCAAAATGAACCGATTGAAAATGAAAAAATTATGAACTACTTTCTATAGACTAAAATTAAATATGAATGCATAAAATAAATATTAATGCTTTACGTTATAATCTGGATTGTTACCCCTATATTTATATTATTTCAACCTTAAAAGACCACCCTCAATGAAAAAATCTAATAAAAATCGATACCTTTTGTTGGAAATATCGAAGCAGTATAAATGTGATAGAAAATGATTATTTTAATACTTCACCCTTGAAAAATCACCTTTTTTATAAATTATAAGAAACAGAAATGTGAACAGTTTGATAGTTACATAGTGAAAACATGTTGAGTATCATCTTTATATTGATTACTTGTTGAAAATAAAACTATCGTAGGTGCATTCTGAACAAACAAAAACAAGATATAACGCAAGTTCATCGTCACTTTCAACTTCCTTCTCTTGATCCTCCTCTTGTGTCACAGTTGTCACTGGGGTATGTACCACATGTTGTATTGTAAAACAGTTCAAGTTCTCGACAACTACAAGAAATCAGTCAAAGATGGCATTTTTATATACCGCACTTAAAATAGATAATCATAACACTAGTTTTATTATGAATTAAAATATTATTATCTTCAAAATGTATAATTAAACACCGGTTGGTAGCCGATCGGTCCGACGTGGGTGCTTTGTTCGCCCACTCAATCGACCGCCGCATCAGTTAGTGGTTCAAGTCACAGGCTGAACAATCGATTTTCACTTGCTATCGTCCAACCTGTGTTAGGAATCACACGTTAAAAGGTAAGACCTTGTTAGTCCTCAGCTCGCTCAAGTTTCGACTTCAGAGGGTTGTCGGTAGAGGTGCGACAGCTGGTTAACGGAAAAACACATTTTGAACCTATATTGTTAAACACTCAAATATACATTGTGACCACAATTGAACGAAAAAAAAGCAGCTACGTTGTTAAAGCAATAGTTCTCCCACCTTTCTGCGTCCATATACGGACGTCGAAAGTTTTTTATGAGAGTGTCGTTATGACAGTTGAGCCAATCCACAGAAAACTCTTCTGTAATTTTGAATCTGGTGATTTATATTTCATCAAGATAAATTCTCAAAAACCCCAAGTTTTTTTCCGAATGAAGGGATGCCGGGACGCAAAAGTGGTGGTAACATGTACTGCTGGTTCTTGAGCGTAGTTCGGGTGTTCCATAGCAGGGTCGCTCTTGTCAACTCGTGTATATTGCATACGTATATTTCTGCTACATAAAGTAGATGATTCGAACTCCTTAGCTTTGGCAACATTGTGGACTTCATATACGTGTATGTTGTGGGATTGTTGGAAATGTATGTGAAGTTTATTAGTTATGCGACCAGTATGTGAGTACTGGTCGCACTCTGTTTGTCTGTGAATTTGTGAGCGCTAATCTCAAAAATGGCTCAACCGATTTGAGTGAGCTTTTTACTAATGTATTGCAATAGAATTCACTCAACATCTAATATTTTATTCATTCAAATCGGTTCAAGTTAATTCAAGAATTCACGGCAAAGTCAACGCGATGGAAGCCACAGACAAGGGCTGTACAAATAGTATCACTAGTTTACAGACAATTTACGGCTGTAATGCCAAAGGCAGCTCTTTGTTAATTCCTGGTCCCTAAATGCGAAAATGGTAGTACACATTTCCTAACACGTAAGATTTTTGAGTTATGATTTTTTTTTCACAAAAATTCAATGAACACGACATTCCAAATTTGCTTTTCCCCTAAATTGAGGAACTTATTGAAATCTGGCAACACAGCGACTCTGCTCAGTATTCGAATCTGCTTCCGCTGTATATGACTTGTAACGCCGCTTCTCGAACTTTCGATACTTGTTTCCAGAAAATACTAGAAATACGGAACAGAATAAAAGTAGTAGGTTGACAATCGGATCATCAATATTGGTTTGAAGCGAGTAGTGGTGAGTTAGTATTCGAGAAGTGAGGAGCAAACACGTGAATATTAAGAGTATTATATTAGTGTTATCTTTGTGAATAAAATAAGTTGACTCCTGTAAATGCAGTATCACATATTTGAACTCGACGTACGCGACAGTATAAAAATGTCCTAAGTATAAAAACGTGGCTGCGTTAATCCTGCAGATAGTTTTTACTATACATGTGGTCAGTTTACTCTTGAATCGCAGAAACGGCAAGTTGATCAAATGACCAAAGTAGTTTACCATAAGTATTTTGGATGTGTTGTTGGTGATCAAGATCGGGATTGGGCTCCTCACATATGTTGCAAACCTGTGCAGCAAATTTAAGTAACTGGTTAAATGACAAACGCTCTTCTATGCCTTTTGCAGTTGTAATGATTTGGCGAAAATCAACAAATCATTACAACGACTGTTACTTTTGCTTGTCTGGTTTTTCGAGAAAGAGTAAACACATAATTGTATATCCGGATATTCCTTTTGCAAAACGGCCGGTTCTTCATGGAGAAGGTTTACCAGTTCCAACACCCCCGGCAAATTGGGAGGAAGATTTGGAAATGTATGATGACCACGCAGATTCCCATGATGTGCCAGAAAAAGACGGTCCTTATTTTCCTGAGAGTGAAGGAAGAACACCTCATTCAATCGAACAACCTGAATCAAATGACCTAGTATGAGACCCCCACTTGTCCAAAGAGAATGCTAAACTATTAGGGTCAAGACTGAAACAATGGAATTTACTGGCCCCTAAAACCAAAGCTACCTACAATATTTAGAAACCGTAACCATAAGCTATCGTCGTTTTTTACTATGCAGGATAAAATGTGTGTTTGTGTAAATCCAAATGGTTTTATGGAAAAATTAGGATTTTCACATAAATCGGTTTATTTATAGATTCGTCTAAAACGAAAGTATGTCACTTATTCTGAATGCAATAAGTTATAATATAAGTGGCAAATATGTGGTGACCTAAAAGTCATAGAACTATTACTAGGTCTTCAGGATAAATTTAGAAAGTTTCGCTGTTTTCTTTGCCTTTGGAACAGTAGGGCAACGCAGAGGCATCATCAAGTAAAAGAATGGCCTCCGAGAGATAATTATATTCCAGGTCAAGATAACGTGAAGAATATACCTCTTGTTAAAACCAAAAACGTTTTATTGTCTCCATTATACAATAAACTGAGGATAATGAAAAATGTGAAAGAATCAGACAAAGAAGGTGATTCGTTTGAATATCTTGGACACGTTTTTCCAAAATTATGTGATGCAAAGCTCAAGGAAAGTATATTTGTTGGACCATAAATTATGAAACTACTAAGTGATCAACAGTTTGATAAAAAATTAGGTAATGTTGAATCAGCTGCGTCGAGTTATTTCAAATTACGAAACATTTGTAGAAGAACTACTTGGAAACTATTGCAGAATGGGATATCGCATGCCTCTCAAAATCCATTTTTTGAACTCCTATTTTAATTTTTTCCCAGAAAATTTGGGTGCTGTCAGTGACGAAGACAGTGACACCAAGACATGCTGACAATGGAGCAACGTTACCAAGGCAGATGGGATGAAGCAATGATGGGGGATTATTGTTGGTTCCATATGAGGGAAAACTATGAAACATATAAACGAAAGTCAATATTTGCATGCAAAAAGTTTGTTTGAAGGTGATTAACAATGTTTTGTGGTGTATTTCATCCGTTCGGAATTCCATTGTCTAATATAATATAAAATAATTTGAAATTCCTGAAAAAATATTAAAAAGATTAACCGAAAATAACGACGAAAAAAAACTGAAATTACAAAGAAATAAATAAAACCAAACAACAATAAAAAAAATCAAATAATTATAAAAGCTGAAAATTAAAAATTATTATTACCAAAAAATGAAAAATAAAAATAAAAATCAAAATATTTCAAACCAAGTTATGTCAATACATTTCAATTGTTAGTATCCACAATCGTCTTCGGGTGATAACTGGACTTATTTCTCCAAGTTCCAATTATTTATAAGCCATTCGGGTGCTTTCACCTATCTTCTTTTCTCTCTCTCCGCTTCATTGGTTTTTAGCGGGAGATGACCGTTTGGCGGGCGTTGGTCGTTTTTCGTTTGATTAGAGGTTTCCATATGTTACGTATCTCTACGCTAGCTTGACTAAATGCGTTGTTGGACAACATATACGCGACTTCTTTGAATTTTCTCCTAAACCAGTGTTCCTCTTTGTGGATGATTTCAGCTTGGGCCCACTTGATATCATGTTGATGAGTCCAAACATGCTCTGCTATTCCGGATTTGCTGGTTTCTCCTCGCTGTGTGTGTTTCTTGTGCTCAGCAATGCGAAATTTCAATGGCCTCTTAGTTTCACCGATGTATGATTCTCTCTCGGTGAAACTAAGAGGCCATTGAATTAATTAATATTTTTTCAAGAATTTCAAATCAATTTATACTATATTAGACAATGGAACTCCGAACTGATGAAATATTTGCAAAAAGGTTATGCACAAAAGACTTCATTTGAATGTTTTTCCATGTGTATTGTTAATAAAGTCTGTTATCCTCGAAATATAATGTTTTTTTGTTTTGATCTCATATTTCCCTATAGTATGTGAAAATTTTTGTATAAAATAAAAATAACTATAACTCAAAATCTTTAATATTACTGGAGTTTTTTCCCCAACACCAAATCGTTATTTTTAACACCTCGACACGTGTTTCGATCACCAAGTGATCATATTCAAAATCAGTTTTAATCTTCCTCTTTGAAGATGATCACTTGGTGATCGAAACACGTGTCCAGGTGTTAAAAATAACGATTTGGTGTTGGGGAAAAAACTCCAGTAATATTCATTACTACACCAAAGGTTCCAAACAGTGCATCATGAGTCAAAATCTTTACGTGATGAAAAATTTTTGATGTTGAAGTCGCAGTCAGGATGCTTTAAACTCTCATGTACAGCCATTATAATTTCAATCGCATTTTTTTTTATTTGTTGGCTGGTGTATTTCAGAATGTTCAGTTATTCATTGAAGAACAATTTATTTTAAATTGAAAAGGAATATATATATATATATATATATATATATATATATATATATATATATATATATATATATATATATATATATATTTGGTAGATACTAGATTTCGAGAAAGATATGTTTGTCAAGGGTAAACGTTCATTTTGATTGTCTATTTGGATATTTTCGGAAGTTTCTACAGAAATTTTTACATTCATAGACGAATATGGAAAATCTAATTGAGTAAATAATAATTATAGGTATACGAGTAGGTTGGAGTAGGTACGAGTAGGTTGGATTTTCAAATGAACTATTCTCTCAATATTTAAAACTTCTCAACCCAAAAACTGTGAAATGCTTTCTTTCAACATAAGTTGTAATTTTCTCAGATTAGCTATCTGGTCCAATGTTTGTTAGTTAGAAGTATAGTATAGTTTATGGGAAAGAAAGTTTTTGGAAGTAACCAATTTTGAAAGAAGTAACTTCATATATAGGTGTGTAGATCATGCAAAAAAGTAACTTCCAGACACAAACTAGAAGAAAAAATCTTCCTGAAATAACTACTTTCATATAAACGCTTGCTAGGGCTCTACAGTACCAATCTGGAAAACACACAATTCATTCATATGAATGAGTAGATGAATAAGGTTTGTCTGCCCGCGGGTTGGGCTACCTATCGGGCGCGTCCCCAGGTGGCGGATAGGGGAACGGACAGGGAACTGGAGGCCCAGTCCGGGAAGCCAATATGGCCTCACGGGAGGGATCGCTGGACTCCTGGTCAGTGGCAGAAATAAGTAGGGTGAGGGAAACTAAAACTCCCCAAAAACCCTGCAACCAAGCTAAGCTGCAAAAACCCCTGTCTACCCAAGCTAAGGTGTAAGGAATAGTGCCGACAGCTGAATGACCGCAGGGTGATATGCGGTTACGAACGATCCCATTGAGGAACCGGGCGAAACCTCACCGTAACTAGCCTTCCTCTGGTAATGCGGGGCGTTGCCAGAGGTTAACAACCTTGCCCTTGCTACACGTGGGAACATACATAAACACTGACAAAAAAGCAACCAATCCCGAAGCTGGACAGCAATGCTCAACTCAATTTGCGGCGAGGGCTGGGGATGAACAGAAATTTTCACCCCAAGTTACCGCTTAGAATGAGGCTGGACATAGCAGAGTGAAGTAACACAAAGGCCTAGGCGCAAGCGTATTAGCGGCGCTGATGCCAAGAGGAGAAAGAGAGCGAAAGAGGCAGGAATGGCAGCAACTACGAGTGCACCCTCCCCCTCTTCCACTCCATCTCCAACAACAAGGGCACCTCTTGCGGCGGGCGCCAAAAGCTCCGCCTTGAAAAAAGGCAAGGAACCGGCTGCCACTGCAGGAAAGCGCCCTCACGCGAGTACCTCCACGGAGGGAACCCCAAGAAGGTTGAAGAAGTTGCGCAGCGACAGTGATGCCGCTGCACCTTCCAAAACCTTCGTGGACAAACTCGTACGGTAAGGTTACCGCAGAACGAGAGAGTCTCATAAAAAAACAAGTGTTCTCCGCCTCAGGAAACAACAGCAAACCGCCCCGTTCAAGACTGGACATACTCTGGTGAAATCAGAGTGGTCTGCGACGACGACGTGACGCTAGAGTGGCTGAAGAAAGCCACAATGAATATTAAGCCGTGGGAGGAGGCATCACTTGCGATCGTCAGTGTGGATAAGCTCCCAAAGCTTACCAAAGCCTCACTCTGGATCCACTCTGGAGGACGTCCACAAGACGACATCCGGTGAAAAGGAGAGGTTGCTGGGTCGGCTGAAGGCGCAGAACCAGCCCTGACGGTAGCAAGATGGTGCACTTTCCATCATGAGGCACCTCTTCGTCTTCGGGATCGGAGACGATGATATGGCTGTCCAGAAGAAGAAGTCGATGAGGTTAAGCTACGCGTTTACCTCACTGACTATGAGGGTAACAAAAAAAGAAGCAGAGGGCACCTCTGGAGACTCTGGGTCCTTGGAAGTCGAGCCATCTAAAGTGGATATTGACCTCAAGGCCACCATGGGTCCTGAAAAGGAAGTAGAAGCATCTGAACAGATGATAGTCGATGCCCTGACGGAGGAGGCACTCAAAAACAGCGAGGCCACCTTCCCCCAGTGGGGGAGCAGATGGACCTCTAAAGGAAACTTGAATCCAACAACTGTCTCATGGGCAAGGACGTTGGAAAAAAGATAAAAATCATACAATGCAACCTCCAATACAAAAAGGTGGCAACAGCAATACTATGTCGCCACCTTGATTTATTGGAGGAGTGGATAATAAAGACCAAAATTACAGGTTTCAGTAGTTTAACTGGTCAAATTTTCAGCTCACCAAGCAATCAGCAACCTAGGGCGGCTGTCTACGTTCCTAGGAAATAAAGAGCCTTCCCGATGGCACAATTCAGCACCACAGACCTCACTGCGGTTAAAGTTGAATGTCCAGTTGGAAAAGGCAAATATATGGCGTTGATAATCGCATCGGTGTACCTCCCTTCAGATGCAGCCACCCTATCACCGACCAGAGAAATGGAGGTAATAGTGGATCACTGCCTCAACCGGAGAGTGGAGTTCATATTGGGTGGCGACTCAAATTCTCACCACTTAAGCTGGGACAGCAGGGATATGAACGCTCGAAGTAAGTCCCTATATGAATATATAATTGAGAAAGATCTAACAATCTTGAATAGAAGCACGGAGCCGACATTTATTAACGCCCGTAGCCAAACATTACTGGATATCACGCTCACTACAGCCAAAATATCAAACAAAATCTGGCAAGTCTCGGACCATGTCTCAATGTCAGACCACCGCTGGCTGACCTATTCGGTAAACCAGGATCTCAGGACCACTGTAAAATCACGTGACCCGAAGAGGACGGATGTAGCTTTCTACAATCGACTCTTAACAGGAGCTCTGCGGTAAACAGAGATCCTGACTCCTGGCAACAATGAAGAACTGGAAAGGTACACGGTATCTATCCACAACAAAATAGATACTGCCTACAAGGACTTGTCCCATGAGGATGGTTCAAACAGATGGCACAACCAACTCATGGTGGTGCCCTGAATTGGAACACATCAGGAAGACAGCGAGAACGACCTTCAACAAGGCAAAACGTACAAGAATCAAACAGGACTGGGGTATATATCAAGCCAACCTCAGAGAGTTCAAAAAAGTTTACAGACGAAAGCAAAGAGAAGACTGGAGAGCCTATTGTGCGGCACTCGAAGACTTCTCACTAGCTTCTAGGCTACAGAAGGCACTCTCAAATGACCACCATAAGAGTATCGGCATCCTGACGAGGAAAAATGGCGACAAAGCCGCCAACCTCCAGGAGAGTGCTGAGATTCTTATGGAAACTCACTTTCCAGGTTCTGTCTTTCCTGGAACGACGAACTGGACGGATGTACCAACAACACCCTCACAATACGACTGGCTATCTGCTAGTGCAGTATTTGATGAGGACAAAATGAGATGGGCTATATCGGGCTTTAACCCCTTCAAGTCACCAGGCCCTGACGATATAAGACCAGCCCTACTTCAGTGGGGACTGGACACTCTTATGCCGTACCTGGTTGGAATATTCTAAGGTATATTCCCAGTAAGTGGAGAGAGGATGGACTACACCCTACCAAAAGCATTCCGACCAATTAGCCTCACATCGTTTTTCTTAAAAACCATGGAGAGGCTATGTGAGCGGTATATAAGAGATGAAGTACTTGTTAACAACCCACTTCATCCAAATCAGCATGCATATACCCCGAGAAGGTCTACTGATTATGTCCTTCACCTATGGTTGGCAGAATCGAGAGATCATTGGATAATAAAGAATCCACCCTGGGTATATTCATAGATATCGAAGGAGCGTTTGATAAAACAACCCTTCCAACAATTACTCAGCAACTACACTCCAGGAATGTACACCTGGTAGTAGGAGAATGGATACTCAAGATGCTCTCTAGTGGAACAATAAGTATTAATGTAGAAGACATCACAGTAAAAGGACTGATCATGAGGGGATGTCCACAGGGAGGGGTCTTATCACCCCTTCTCTGGAACATAGTTTTGAATATCCTGAATAATCACCTTAACAAAAATGGATTCTACACAATTGTATACGCAGATGACATAGTTAGCTTGCAGACCAGCAAATTTGTAAACACACTGTGCGATATAGCACAGGATGGGCTCAAATTGATAGAAACATGGTGTAAGGAACATTCACTGTCGATCAATCCCAAGAAGACTGAGATGGTCCTTTTCACCAGGAAAAAAAGTTTAACAGGCTCAAAACTTCCCGAAATCTTGAAAAGCAAACTAAACTTCTCTGAAGAGGTACCTTTGTTACGTTTCAATTTAGCACTAGATCAAACTGCTCTTATGTGACCTTTCAAAACACTACCTTACCTTTTAAGATTTTTATTCAAAGGATATTAACAATGTAATTCAATTACAAGTTGATTTTATTCAATTAATATCATAGTAATGGGAATCTTCCGTTCCATAGAAAACCATACCTGAAATGTACAAGAATAAATGTATGCTCCCTGACTAACTGCTTTGACCAGTACTTACACATTCTCCTCTTGCCAATCGACGTTGGAGATCCGAAAATTCCCCGCTAGGTTGAAATAGTTGTTATTGTTTGTTTCTCAGTTTACTTCGTCTATCATTTTTCAGCCGTTGCCTGCCTTATTCTCTATACCTTTCCGAGAATATTTCTTGCATAGATTGTTAGTCATCACTTCCAGAAGGTTTACTGACATATTAGAGCCATACCGCCTGAAAAACAATATTAGTTAGCTCTGGTTTCTGAATACTGTTTGAAATTTTCGGTAAATATTCTGAATAATATGAATGTTCAAATATTCGTACTGAATGGGTAAGATGTGGCGACTTACCTTATATGTTTCTATTCCATCGCATGAATAAGGATTGGTAAATAGTTGAAAATAGGTTGGAACAATATTTTTGTAAACATTCTAATACAAGGTTAAGAGACAGCTGTTGGTTGACATCCGCCGAACTTTCGTAGTGTCGTTCCGACGAACTACACCGAACTAGTTCTACAGTTGTTCACGGGTGGAGGATTGATCGGTTACTCAAGTTGTCAAGGGTTGTTTTAGGGTTACATTGCTTTGAGAAGGAGTTTTGATCGGTCATGGACTTGTTGATATTGTCTCAAGTGGCTGTGGAGGAATTGATAGATGTATGATGTTGTGCACAGCGCCCCCTTGGTGCTTGTAGTGTAGATTGGACGCACTGTGGCAACAACTGGTTAGCTGTCAGATGTGGCAGTCTCTTAGTATTCGGAAGTTGGCCTTCGATGAGCTTGGTTCGGAGTTCAAGGGTACCATCAGACTGATTGTAGGATATATATGGTTGTATTTGTGCCATCCTTTACGGGGATTATTTCTACAAGTCAGGATTGTATATTGGTCATTTTGGTGTGGATATTTGCAGTCTGAAACTTGAGCTCTTTTGAGGATTTGTGGTGGTTACCGAACTCGTGCCAGGTGGAAGGATTTCCGAAATTAGATTCATAAGAAACAGAAGGCCCTTAGTCACTCATCAAGTCCCAGTAGGACTTCCGTGCAGAGCACCGCACACGAAGAAACGTATAGAAATCCCCTTGGCCAGGGTAAGAATTTTACCATTAAATGTGATTAGTAATTTCTGATTCCATCGTTATATCTCAACTGAATATTAGTATTGAAGAGAGGTTTCAACACTCATTCAATTTGCTTGATTTTTACGGGTTATATGGTTATACAGGGCACCCAATATTCCAGGGGTATTGATTAGTCAAATAGTCCCTATTGAATGGGGGTTGAATCTCACCTTGTTTTTATCTGATTCTGATTGAGAATTTTCTTCCGTAGGGTTTTTTTTCCTGATTTCCGGTTTTCCTGTTTTCCTGTTTTCCTTTTTTTCTTCTTTAAGGGTTTTTTTCCTATTTTCTTTTTGGGTCTTATTTGGTGATCCATTACTGGTTCAGTTGTCGTGCCCTACAGGGTGATCTATCTTGGTGGTGCTACAGGGTGATCTATCTAGGTGGTGCTACAGGGTGATCCATCTCCGCCGTACTACAGGATGATCCACTTCCGTCGGACCACGGGGTAGCCTAACACCATATACCGGGTGGCCCAAAAGGAGCACGCAAGTTATAATTGATTTATTTGAATATTGGTGACATACTGAGTGATTTAAATAATTGTTTGCCCTTATGTTTATTGATACCTGTTTAATATAGTGTTTGTTTATTTATACCTGATTGATATAGTGATGCATTTGTGAAACGGAAATTGAGGTATTTTCTTCCTTTCACGATTGCCTGTTGAAACCGATGCGCTTACGCCTGAGCTCACGCGACGCAAACGAGTTTGTCTCACCTTCCAATACTAGTATTTACGATTTCACCTACTCAATTTTCGTGGTAGTTTCACTCGACGTATTGTAGTTTTCTTTTGATAGTCGTTACTACCGTAATTTATGGCTGATTGAATTCGTGGTTATATACACCACGTTCTTGTATTGACATTTGAACATCGCGTAGTAGTGTGAATATCGCATTGTTGTCTTAGAAGCGTTGTTGGTTAATCCATGTAAGTTAGGATTACTGAATAAATCATATTGGGGATCTTTATCTTTTATTTCCAATATTAATTGGTAAGTTATTGATATTGTGAGTTACTTAGGGTATCTGGAGGATTAAATTTACCTGGCGCCCATTAAGATCTATTTGAAATTTGCTAAGTTGTTTAACCCACTCCCGTCTCCACTGTTTAGCTTAGCCGCGGATACCCATCTGTCTTATTTGTTACCGACAGATGATTTAGTCTCCTCTTGTGGTTTGGAACATGGAACTCTACCTATGTTATCGTATGGAGCCATTGCATAAGGACAGAAAGTTTCACAAGCAACGGCCATCCAAAAATCATACCAAATACAGCGAATGGCTTATTTAAACATCACAGGAGCCAGGAGAACAACACCAACCGCGGCAATGGAATTATTCACGGGCCTGACCCCTCTTGATCTGTATGCTAAGGAGTTTGCCTTGATGGCCATGGTACGATTGCGCACGGCTAGTGTGAACCTCGAAGTAGAAATGGGTCAATTGAGGCTGGGCCTGTGGCGTGAAGCGCTTACTGCGCAACCTCTGCTGCAGGCAACAAGCGATGCAATTGAACCCTACAAAATACAAATAAAGCAGAACATAGAGTCAGATGATATAAATGCAATACATATTTACACAGACGACTCAAAAACCAAAGAAGGCTCAGGATGTGGAGTGTATTCCAGATCACTAAGCCTAAGAATTGAGTGGGGAATGGGAAGAAATAACAGCGTGGTCCAAACAGAACTGGCTGGTCTCTCAATCGCCACAAAAGATTAACCAGGAAAGGAATTTCTTGCAAATCTGCAGTGACAGCAGACAAGCCCTCTTAGCCTTGAATAGACAAGGTATAACCTCAGGACTAGTACTAGTGTCACCAAGATTTAGCCAAAGCCTCGGTAGATAATAACATTGTCCTGGGTTGGGTTAAAGCGCACGACAGGAGTAAGGGTTATCGCATTGCCGACTTTTCAGCCAAGGAAGCGGCTGGACTGAGAATTTTAGGACCCACTGGCACCTACGACCTGATGACTTCGACAATTGCGGAACTAGTCAAGTGTTACACCCATGCTCAATCCCTAAAGAGATGGGACGAAACCAAAGGATGTAATCTTGCCAGGATCACCTTGGGTGACCCTGGGAAGCTGGCGCCGAAGAAATAGTTGGCAACGACTAGGAAAAATTTACGTGTCAACTAAGGAAACACCTCCATAATATGTGGCTAGCGGACACACCTCTATGCAGGATGTGTGAACAGAAAGATGAAATTGTCAGGCATGTCTTATGCGAGAGTCCGGAGTTATCGTCAATAAGAGAGTGTGTGTTTGGCGAGTCTTGGCCTATACCTGCCGTTATAAAGAAGATGCCTCCCACCTTCCTGGAAAGGACAGGATGAACGATGACCTAGGAGGACAACTCCTCTCGAGGATGTACAATGGATCACATGTGGCCTAAGTATTGTGGGCTTACACTCACCCTTCCTACTCTACAGATACAGAGAGAAGGTATGTCTGGGCTCAGATATATGTCATTCAATGTGTAAGAGAGAGAGCCGATTATGGATTATTGGAAATCAACTTCAACTTTGGGGTCGCAATTTGTTGACATATTTTCTAATGTTTTCTCGAGTTTTTTTATGTTTTTTCGAGGTTTCGATGTGAATAATTATCGTATGTGACCTTCGAGGTCGCAGTTTGTTTACACACTTGCTGTTTCAAAGATAGGAAATATGTAACGGATGTCCAAAAAAAAAAAGATGCAAGTTTTACATAATTGTTGTTTATCTAACTACTGCACTCAATTATCGAGTTCTATCCACCCTTAGCTGCAGAGGTGACGTAGGTACGTGAAGAGTTGCAAAAAAGCTCGAATGTAGCCTCGAGAACAATGGAGTGACGTAAGTTCTTGTACACTCCTGTTAGTTTTTGTAGATTGCCAATGACCAGAAGGGTATGGTTGTCGATGACGAAGACAGAGAAGTGCCAAAAAGACCTTAATGAACGACAATGGAATGACGTCACTTCTTGAGCAACCCTGTTGGTGAATATTAGAAATGCTAGTAGAAGTGGCAAATGGGCCTAGGTAACCTCTTTGAGTTGGTGACCAGAGAGGGCGTTTTTTGTTAAAAGGTCACAAGTGTTCCGATAATATACGCCAGTCTAGCCTCGCTCACATGTTATTCGTAGTTATTAGGTAATAGGTAGTAGATGGAGCTGATTCGTTCCTCAAAGATAAGAAATATTTCACAAAAATGCAATATATCAGGTGGTCTCCACGTTGATGTAGAAAAAAGAAGTGACGGTCACCGTAGATCGCGTTTCGTTAACCATCATCAGGAGATGACTAAAAGTAATTCAGATGTAGGTGAACATAACAGAAAAATTTTACAGAGTGCCTTGCAATACATCATTGTTACAGGGTATCTCATTTGAGAAAAATATTGTACAGTAACGGGAGACTAACGCCTCAAACTGCTAAGCAGATCAATACCTGTTCGAGACCTGTTCGAGACATATTCAAGACCTGATCGAGACCTGTTCGAGACCTGATCAAGACTTGTCCGAGACCTGATCAAGATCTCTTAGACACCTGATCGAGACGTATACAGGGTGTCTCAAATGCATATCGTTGGCCGTTCGTCAGTAAGAGAGGAAAAAACAATGGCTGACATTCAAAAAGAATAGTGATGACACACGAATGACGACATGTGCTTCATGACAACGTATATTTCACGAATACTGTGTTATTTTTAACAAAACAAGAAGCGCCGCTCTACTTCCTCTAAACTAATTCGATTAGTAAGGCAATTTGTCTTCAAAATTATTTACTTATGATCCACTGTTTGGAACCTTTGGTGTAGTAATGAATATTACTGGAGTTTTTTCCCAACACCAAATCGTCATTTCCAACACCTCGACACGTGTTTCGATTAACAAGTGATCATCTTCAAAGAGGAAGATTAAAACTAGACACTAACGCGAAGCCAACCCTATTTATGCTATATAGATATCCCATACAGGTAAACTATCCAGGTGTACCACCCATACAGGTATACCAACCTAAATTTATTTCACAATTTTTCCTTATCTATTATTTTACAATATATGTTTAACTGTTATAGCTGTATATAAAACAATTTTCAGCTAAATAAAATTAATTTCACAATATTACCTATCTAAATTTATTTTTGCAATGCGTCCTTATGTAGTAATCAGTAAACCCAACAATATTATTTTAACAAGCTATATAGTATGCTCTTTGGTATAGGTCCGTCATCGTTATTCATAATATTATTGTGTTTACTTATTTCTACACTCTCATAGGCATCTAGTTGCCTGTTGTTGTTAACTTGTCTAACTAATCTTAATGAACTTAAGTCTATGGAATGGTTTTGTTGCAAAATATGATAGGCGACTGCTGATTTTTCAGGTCTTCCATATTTTAAATGTGCTATGTGTTCCTTATATCGTACTTCAAAAGATCATTTTGTCTGTCCATAATATTTTGCATCGCAGTCCTTACATTCAATTTCGTAAATTCCAGACTTTTCCGAATTCTCGACTTTGTCTCTTAGACTTCCCAAAAGGCTCCGTAGTGTATGAATTGTTTTAAAAACCACCTTCATACCTAATTCCTTTAAAATCTTTCCAAAGTTCCTCGTATATTGATGGTATGGAACTGAGATGTATTTAACTTGGTTTTTGTCCTTTCTGAAAGTCGAGATTTCGTTCATTCTCAACCTAAACTTCTTCTTCCTTATTATGTCATCTACAATAGCCCTCGAGAAACTGTTAGTGGCTGCTATTTCCTTTATTGTACGTCTTTCTTTTTTGAACCTATCATGTGTTAGAGGGAAAGTTAAAAGACGATGCGCTAAAAATTCAACACAGCACGTTTGTGCTGTCCACAGTGATGTGAACTGTCAGGAATATACCTGTACGTTCTTGTTTCTTTTCTGAATATATCGTATTCTGACCCTCCATATTGGCTCCTCATTAGCAAAACGTCAAGAAATGGTAGTTGTCCCTTATTTTCCAACTCACACGGGAATTTTATTGATGGACATCTATTATTTAAAATGGAAACAAAGTCCTCAATATTCGATTTTTTGGTATCGAATATCGCGAAAATATCATCCACATACCTCAGCCAAATCCTAGGAAAATACTTCGACTTTTATTTGGTTTCCATTCCGAATCTGCTCATGAACAGGTCTGTCAGGTAGAGGGACAAAGGGTTTCCCATGGCCGTTCCTTCCTGTTGTTCATGAAAGCAACCTTCTACCTGGAACCGATTTTGTTTCATACACAAATTAGTAAGAGAAACGAATGCATCGATTTCGTTATTATTGAAATTATTTTTTTCTAGTAATTCCCTGATGTATTGCAAGGTCTGTGGAATTGGGACGCTAGGATTTCCCTCTAACACATGATAGGTTTACAAAAGAAAGACGTACCATACAGGAAATAGCAGCCACTAACGGTTTCTCGAGGGGTATTGTAGATGACATAATAAGAAAGAAGAAGTTTAGGTTGAAAATGAACGAAATCTCGACTTTCAGAAAGGACAAAAATCAAGATAAATACATCTCAGTTCTATACCACCAATATACGAGGAACTTTGGGAATATTTTCAAGGAGCTAGGTATGAAGGTGGTTTTTGAAACAAGTCATACACTACAGAGCCTTTTGGGAAGTCCAGAAGTCGAGAATTCGGAAAAGTCTGGAATTTACGAAATTGAATGTAAGGACTGCGATGCAAAATACTATGGACAGAAAAAAAGATCTATCAAAGTAAGATATGAGGAATACATAGCACACTTAAAATATGGAAGTTCTGAAACATCAGTAGTCGCCCATCATATTTTGCAACAAAACCATTCCATACACTTCAGTTCATTAAGATTAGTTAGACAAGTTAACAACAACAGGCAACTAGAGGCCTATGAGAGTGTAGAAATAAGTAAACACAATAATATTATGAATAACGATGACGGACCTATACCAAAGAGCATACTATATAGCTTGTTGAAATAATATTGTTGGGTTTACTGATTACTAAATAAGGAACCTCGGTTACTTTGGCAATAAAGTTCAGCAATATTTCGTATTTTCTATTCTCTTTCCTGAAACAGTGAAAAATGTATTTTGAAGGCATCATGAATATTTGAAATGACGGAAACTATAGAAAATAGTGAAAACTAAACGAAAAATCCGAGCAGGGGGCGGTATACTGTCTGTCTGTCTGTCTGTCTGATTTTAATCAGACAATCTGCCACAGATCCAGCAATATTTTTATTAGAGAATCTGCCACCTTCATATTTTGGAATGGTGTTAAGAAATGGAAATAAAGATATATGGCAGAGGTGAAATGAAAAAACCGGCCGTCGGGGGCGGTACAGATCCAGCAATATTTTTATTAAAGACTCTGCCACCTTCATATTTTGGTATAGTGTTAAGAAATGGAAATGGAGAAATATGTCAGGTGTGAAATCAAAAAACCGGCCGTCGAGGGCGGTACAGATCTAGCAATATTTTTATTAAAGAACCTGCCACCTTCATATTTTGGTATGGTGTTAAGAAATGGAAATAAAGATATATGGCCGAGGTGAAATCAAAAAACCGGCCGTCGGGGGCGGTACAGGTCCAGCAATATTTTTATTAGAGAACCTGCCACCTTCATATTTTGGTATGGTGTTAAGAAACGGAAATAAAGATATATGGCCGAGGTGAAATCAAAAAAACGGCCGTCGTGAGCGGTACAGATCCAGCAATATTTTCATTAGAGACCCTGCCACCTCTATATTTTGGTATAGTAGTCACAGCTGGACATAAAGAAATATGGCCGAGGTGAAATCAAAAAACCGTTCGTCGGCGGTGGTACAGATCCAGCAATACTTTCGTTAGAGCCACAATCACTTTCATATTTTCTTGTAGTTTATTGATTAAGTATAAAGAGAAATGGCAGATAGGAAATCAAAACCAGCACATGCAAAATAAATACAAAATTATAAACAATGAATGGCAATGCAAACTGAAATATATTACTTATTAAAATTTAAAAAAAAAACAAAACGTAAATCATATCCTAAAAAATGCAATTATATCATAAATCGAAGTCAACGCAAACTAAATTTTACAACAAAACAATCTCAAAACACAAAATATCTTAAAAATCTATATCTAAAGCCATTTGACATACACATCAAAAAAAACATAATAAATCAATAACAATACAAACTGAACTCTATATCACAATATAATATCAAAAAATTAATATGAATAAAATTCAAATCGGGAGCCTATTGGTGAAATAATACAAATTTATAATAAATAGGAGACACTGCTTACTGAATTCTACAGTGCTTTTCCTTAAAGTTTTTCCCTTTTATTTTTTGAATGAATCATTTATCACTATTTTCACCTACTACAAAATGGCGGCACATTTAATAATTACTTGAATACATCGATGTTCAACTTCATAAATTGACGAAATAAGCTGACTTCACTTGAGAAAATGTTCGAAACGGTTGTCTTGAACTTTTTGACATAAGAACAAACAGCCTAATCGATATTTCACGTCCAATTTTTTCTAAAACTGTAACATCGATATTTCTACAAATATTCATTATTCTCTGCCGTATATCTAATATCGAAGCAGATTTAGTTTCGTACAATTTTGCGCTTGAAACAGCCCCATAAAAAACTCCAAAGGTGTCAAATCTGGCGAGAGGGTCCTCCCGTTCCGTAGGACCTCGACTACCAACCCAACGACCGAGGAAATTGATATCTAAATGGTTTCTTGCTTGTCTGAAGTTGTGGTGCGCCATCTTGTTGGAATACAATATTCATATCGAATTCATTAGGATTCGCTTCGACAATTTTGGTGATTAGAGGGCTTGCTGACCAGATTTGAAACCTTTTGATTTTCTTATGGGGCTATTTGAAGCACAAAAGTTGTACGAAACTGAACTTGCTCCAGTATTGGATATACGGCAGAGAATAATAAATATTTGAAGAAATATCGACGTTACAGTTTTCGAAAATATTAGACGTGAAATATTGCTTGGGTTCTTCATTTCCATTTCTTAGCACTATACCAAAATATGAAGAAGGCACAGTCTCTAATAAAAATATTGCTGGATCTGTACCGCCCCTGACGGCCGGTTTTTTGATTTCACACCTGACATATTTCTTCATTTCCATTTCTTAGCACTATACCAAAATATGAAGGTGGCAGAGTCTCTAATAAAAATATTGCTGGACCTGTACCGCCCCCGACAGCCGGTTTTTTGATTTCACACCTGACATATTTCTTCATTTCCATTTCTTAGCACTATACCAAAATATGAAAGTGGCAGGGTCTCTATTAAAAATATTGCTGGATCTGTACCGCCCCTGACGGCCGGTTTTTTGATTTCACACCTGACATATTTCTTCATTTCCATTTCTTAGCACTATACCAAAATATGAAAGTGGCAGAGTCTCTAATAAAAATATTGCTGGACCTGTACCGCCCCCGACGGCCGGTTTTTTGATTTCACACCTGACATATTTCTTCATTTCCATTTCTTAGCACTATACCAAAATATGAAAGTGGCAGGGTCTCTAATAAAAATATTGCTGGATCTGTACCGCCCCTGACGGCCGGTTTTTTGATTTCACACCTGACATATTTCTTCATTTCCATTTCTTAGCACTATACCAAAATATGAAGGTGGTAGAGTCTCTAATAAAAATATTTCTGGACCTATACCGCCCCCGACGGCCGGATTTTTGATTTCACACCTGACATATTTCTTCATTTCCATTTCTTAACACTATACCAAAATATGAAGGTGGCAGGGTCTCTAATAAAAATATTGCTGGATCTGTACCGCCCCTGACGGCCGGTTTCTTGATTTCACACATGACATATTTCTTCATTTCCATTTCTTAGCACTATACCAAAATATGAAGGTGGCAGAGTCTCTAATAAAAATATTGCTGGATCTGTACCGCCCCCGACGGCCGGTTTTTTGATTTCAAACCTGATATATTTCTTCATTTCCATTTCTCAACACTATACCATAATATGAAGGTGGCAGAGTCTCTAATAAAAATATTGCTGGATCTGTACCGCCCCCGACGGTTGGTTTTTTGATTTCACTGCTGACATATTTTTTTATTTCCAGTTGTCACCACTATAACGAAATACGAAAGTGGCAGAGACTCTATTAAAAATATTGGTAAATTTGTACCGCCTCCGACGACCGGTTTTTTGATTTCGTCACTGCTATATTTCTTCGTTTCCTTTTGTTAACACTATAACAAAATATGAAGGTGGCAGGGTGTCTGATTAAAATGTTGACAGAAGTATACCGCCCCCTGCTCGGATTTTTCGTTCAGTTTTCACTATTTTCTGTAGTTTCCGTCATTTCAAATATTCATGATGCCTTCAAAATACATTTTTCACTGTTTCGGGAAAGAGAATAGAAAATACGAAATATTGCTGAACTTTATTGCCAAAGTAACTGAGGTAAATAAGGACGCATTGCAAAAATAAATTTAGATAGGCAATATTGTGAAATTAATTTTATATAGCTGAAAATTGTTATATATACAGCTATTACAGTTAAACATATTTTGTAAAATAATAGATAAGGAAAAATTGTAAAATAAATTTAGGTTGGTATACCTGTATGGGTGGTACACCTGGATGGTGCACCTGTATGGGATATCAATATAGCATAAATATGGTTAGCTTCGCGTTAGTTTCTAGTTTTAATCTTTCTCTTTGAAGATGATCACTTGGTGATCGAAACACGTGTCGAGGTGTTAAAAATAACGATTCGGTGTTGGAAAAAACTCCAGTAATATTCGAAATTATTATTTTTGAAATGTCTTTTGAAAAGTACAGAAGGCTCCTCGAAGATTTCGGCAGACGAGTGCGTGAATTCTCCAAAGATATCAAATTTTATGATGACAAAGAAAACGTTGTGAGAAAATTGAACGTTTTGAATATTTGGAACTTGGAAACACGAAAGCTATCTCAAGCAACATATCCATTGCGACGAATTCATCCTTAACAAAATGGTTCTTCTGCATTGAATTTTCCTACTGCTCTTACTGATTTCTAATAAAAATATGTTGTATATTTTTGTTCCACAGTTGAATGAAACACTGTGAAATATTCACGAATTTCATTTAATTCGATAAATAATTCGCTATCAAATGACCGCAATACGATAAATGGTCAAATTTATAAACAGAAACCGTTTATGCTCATCGAAAAAAAAGTCTTATATGAACGTCATACAGGAAGTAGAGATAGATATTTATTGAAAAATATCAACAGCGAGTCTCAGTTTCATTACAGCAGTTTGTGCAGTAATCTAGGCATCTCTATTTATAGTTTGTGCGTATATTCAACTAGCAAAAATGTGAGTATTCTCTATGCTATTTCATTTCACAAATTTTTGGTTCAATTTCAAAAATAAATTTTAACATCCCATACCCAGTGTTCCAAGAAGTACCGACCTCAAATGTAACATTAGTTTGAACGCTTATACATTTACCGTGTTTGTTAACGAATTTTTTCAATACTCTAAACTCATTTTATCTTTTAGAAAAAAATGCCGCCAAGTCTATTGGTAAGCTGCAGGATCTGGTCGTAGAAGAGTATCATATAATATTGAAAGCTGAAATTGCGAGAACCAAAGAAACCGTTATATTGGAATTGGAGAATCGAGTCAGTGACAA
The DNA here is from genome assembly GCF_025532065.1 of Leptinotarsa decemlineata. Lineage (NCBI taxonomy): Eukaryota > Metazoa > Arthropoda > Insecta > Coleoptera > Chrysomelidae > Leptinotarsa > Leptinotarsa decemlineata. The sequence continues at coordinate 451,539 of NW_027412560.1, forward strand.
AAATATCTTCCCAACGTTCACTATTCCGGTGGAGGAAAATAATTCGGTGATATTAGAGGCTTCTTGGAAATTGTAAAAATGAATCCAGCTGCTTCTTTCGAGTTCGTGAGGGTGAGTCATTTATAAAAAAATATTCAAATAAAAAAAAATCCTCATATTTTCCTAAAATTGACGATTGTTTGTCTTCCCAACGCACTTCACGACATCATAGCATTATCAACCCAGACTCCATCACAACACCAGCCTATAAATAGCTTCACGCTTCACACCTCACCACACTCCACTACAACAGCCCTTTTGGGCAGCCCATTTGAAAAATGGAGAATTTCAGAAATACGTTAAGTAAAATTGGTGCAACTATTTGCACGCGAGCATTGAAAAAATTCAAATTCTCAATAGGATTGAAGCGTAAAATCCAAACAAAAATTGGGAAACTCAAACGAATGCGATTTTTCATCAAGAAAATGGAGAAAGATCATGGTGGTTCTGGATTTTAACGTTCAGTGAAGTGTATATTGGTAAATTCTATTTTTGAATCAAGAATTCAAACAGGACCCGTTTTGAATTTGAGACATAAGGACATAAGGAAACAATTTTTTGAAGACTCTTAGGCTGCTACAAAAAAAAATTTTCAATATTTTGAAAGAAATGTCCTTGCTAAAAATTAATTGTACACTTTCTGGTGATTTGAAAAAAAATCAAACGAATCTGAGATATTTGATCGCAAGTATTTATTACACCTAATACCATCGTGAATGCAGGAACGGATTTAGAGAAGTGGTTCAAAATTTATGTTGTTGATTGAATTGAACGAATTTGAGGAAAAAGACAGCGGGTGGGCTTTAAGTAAAATTATTTCATTAGAGGTAGCGATAAATAAATATGATGTGGGAAACATCAGGTTACCTGAACAAATTCTGAAAATCTATAAAACAATGACAATATGTGCTTTTATTGGAGCATAGTCAGTGCTCTTTTCCCAGCAAAAAAAAACAGTTATACGAACTTTCTCAGACCCTCACAAAATTTTGACGTACCCATGCCTTTACACAACATTTCGAAATTTGAATAGCTAAATGATATTTCAATTAATGATTACGCTTTGGAATTGAACAAAGTTAATGAGAAATCTTTTTTACATTGTGATACCTGCACGATCAACCAAAAATATACTGAACCGTCATGTAAATATGCTTCTGATTCAAAACACCAATTTTCTTAAATTGAACGATTATGAAGCTCCACCTGTGGATGATGAAGATAATAATATAAAATACCACTACTTTTGGATAAAAGATATGTCTAGGCTATTGTCTAGTCAATTGAATAGGATTCATAATATGAAATGGTTCTGTGACAGATGTCTGAATTATTTTTCAAGTCAGCAGAAATTAGAACATAGCGTCATTTGTGCCATCATTAACAATTGCAAAATTACATTTCCATCATATGACTTTGTTGAATTCCGTAATCATGAAATGCCCTTTTATAGTTTACGCAGATTTTGAGTCTCATCTAGGAAAATGTAATGTTATAATTTTGGATACTACTTCAAAATATCAACAACATGAAGTCTTTAGTGCAGGCTGCTACCTTAAACGTAGGGTGTAATATAAACTACAAAGCTAGTCATGTAGTTCCCGTAGTCTTCCACAAGTTGAGTGGCTATGATGCATATTTCATCACCACAGATATTGCATCTAGACTGAGGGGTATGATTGACCTGCTCCCCATCACGAAAGAAAAGTACATCTCCTCCACGAAACATGTGATACTTCATTGCAGTTTCGATTCATCGCTTTATGAATTCATCCCTGGATATGTTAGCATCATACTTGACAGAGTTTCCTAATGTTAAGGTTCAGTTCTCTGAGTTACCTAAAGACTTGGTTGAATTACTTACTAAGAAGGGAGTCATGCCCTATGATCATACTGATTCTTTCGATAGATTTGATGAAGCTTGCTTGCCTTCTACTGATGCCTTCTACAATGCCCATTAGTATACGCTACCAGGCCTTACCTGGGATGCGATGCTCAAATATACCAAAGTCGAATTGGAACTACTGACCGATCCTGACATGTTTCTATTTGTTGAAAGAGGGATTCGAGGTGGACTTAGGCAAGTTTGTTCGAAGAGAAGAGCTCATGCGAATAACAATTATGACTCTTCAAATCCTGATATATACCGCATGTATTTTGACGTCAACAACCAGTATAGATGGGCGATGTCTCAGTATTTGCCATGTGATGGGTTCAAGTGATGCGATACCAATATTGACATCCCATCAATATCCGATGAGAGCGACGTGGGATATATGCTTGAAGTTGATCTGGAGTATCCTAAACATCTACATGATTTGCCTCACTGCCCTGAACATATAAATCCAAAAAAAAAACCTAAATCGATAAAAGATCTCACCAAATTGATGGCTACTCTCCAACACAAAGAAAAATATGTGATTCATTATCGCGCCCTCAAACAAGCCATTGCTAATCGTCTTATTTTCACGAATATTCTTCGAGTACTTCAATTCAACCAATTACCATGGTTGAAGTCCTATATTGATTTGAATACTGAGTTGCGAAAAAGGGCTATGAATGAGTTTGGGAAAAATCTCTTCAAACTAATGAATAATGCAGTATTCGGAAAAACGATGAAAGACATTAGAAAAAGAGTCCACAGTAAACTCCTCACCAAATGGGCTGGTCGCTATGGAGCTGAGGCCTGTATTTCCAAGCCAGAATTTAAAAATTGCATGATATTGAATGCGAATTTGGTGGCAGTCGAACTGACGAAACTGCAAGTTTATCTCAATGAACCGATACAAGTAGGTCAGACTATATTAGACTTGGCAAAGACTACCATATACGATTTTCATTATGGCTATATACGCCATCGATTCGGAGATAATTGTGTAATTCTCTACACCGATACAGATAGCCTGATTTATGAAATATGCAATCAGGATCCTTATGAAATGATACGTCAAGATTGTCATAAATTCTTCGATACTTCGGATTACCCTTCCAACAATCAGTTTGATGTTCCTTTGGTAAATAAAAAGGTTCTCGGGATGATGAAAGATGAGGATAACGCAGTTCCGATGACTGAATATGTAGGCCTTAGATCGCAATTATATACAACTAGGGTGTTAGTGACGGAGGATATTATCAAAAAGAAGCGTCAGCAGTTGGAATATGATGGCTATAATGAGGAAGAAATTAATCAAATTATCTCATGCTTGAGGGTTACCAAGAAGGCAAAGGGTGTCAAATCTTCTGTGGTGAAGAATAAAATTAATTTCGATGATTATGTGAATTGCTCAGAGAATTGGAAGAATATGAGTGTCAACCAAAATTTCATTCAATCCGATAAACATCAAGTTCATTCCATCGCCCAATACAAGATTGCTCTCAGCCCTGAAGATGATGAGCGTTATATAATTCCAGATTCCCACGAGGCGCTACCTTGGGGTCACAATTCTATCTCTCAAGCATCAATTGCAATGGATATTGATGATTATTAGTAAATATGTATTTAGTATTTCATTACTGAATGTTCAACTAACTACTTCATATTATTGATAGATTTTAAATTTAGAGATTCAAAAACCATTGATAGCAGCAGAATGTTTCGATAATCGAAAAATGTAATTGTGAACATATCAATGGAATTATTAGATATCAATAAATATTCTCTAGTAAATTGTTGTTTTTGAATTTATGAATTATTGCTTCCTACGTTAGAAACTTCCAAACCCATCTCCCTTTCAGATCCTACTTACCCCTCACACATAACCAACATGATGCCAATTACAGTCTACAAGCAATTTTTATCTATTCGAAAAGTAAAATTTTCTATTTTTCTCAAAATCCTAAGTGAAAAAATCTCGGTTATTTATAGGATAGGTTTTTTTTTATTAAGTGTTGGATGAATATCATATTGAAACACGGAAAACAGTTGAAAACGCACGCAAACCATCGAAAAAGCATAAAAAAACGGTCGAAAACGCACGCAAAACGGTGGCACGCAAAATGGTCGAAACACTTGTAAAACGGTAGAATACTTCGCTTTCCCCATTTTCGAATGTTAACTCCACCATACATAACTCCTCTACAACTTTGGTACCATATCCTCCTTCTCCTGATGATGCTAACTGGGTTCCAACATGTTGGAACGCTAGACTTCGGTTAAACCGACATGTTTTTTTCTTAAATGATGTATTTTGAAACGCCCTGTATACACATTGATATCATATTTTGAACCGTTTGTTTTTTCTTGAATGATGTATTTCGACGCACCCTGTACACTTCGACGCCATGTGTGTGTTCAATGGTCAGCCGGTAGCCGGTAGCCAAGCGGTTCGGCGTGGGTGCTTTGTTCACTCACTCGAATTGACTGCCGTGTTGGTCGGTGGTTCAAGCCCTAGTCTGAACGATCGATCTTCACTTGCTACCGTCCAACCCGTGTTAGGAATCACACGTTAAAAGGTAAGACCTCGTTCATCCTTAGCTCGCACAAGTTTCGACTTCTGAGGGTTGTCGTTCGTAGGGGTGCGACAGCTGGTTAACGGAAAAACAGATTTTTTTTTTTTTTAATGATGAATTTAGAGATACCTTGTACACATTGAGGGATTGCACTTTGAAACGATACAGCCTCATTAACTTGTAAAATTTTTTCTTTAATGATGTATTTTGACGCACCCTGTACACTTCGACGCCATGTTTGTTTTCAATGATGTATTTTGATATACCCCCTTACACATTGAGGGATCGCAGGTTGAACTGTTGAGTTGTTATATTTTTTCTTAAATCTGATTCATTATTATTAATATATCACTCTCGCGCTTCCAATTTTCATCGAGACGTTTACGATTAATTTCAAAACCGGCAACGCTACATTGCCCCATAAACAACGATTTATTCAACAACCGACAACACTTGCTGCGCTAGGAAGGTAAAACCTCGATACCATCTCCATCTCTCTTTGCCTCGAATACGTCACACGCGTCTCTCGCTCTTACACACACATACACATCTTTATATGAAATGTTAATTCTTTCCCGAATCTGAGTATATTTTCCTATTTTCAACATGATAATGACGATTACAACTTCCCTAACATTCTACGGAAATAAAAAAAATTGGTCAAGTATATAAAATAAGTCAATTTCGGTCCCGAGAAAACTTGAGCTATAAATACCCATCATTCGCAGTTACTTTCAATGTCTTACATTGGTGTAGAGGCTAAGGACAATGTCTTCCACGCGGACATTCTGGGTTCGATTCTCGTAGCTATAAACTTTTTTTAATTAGGATCACGTGACAAATGGCCTTAGCGGTGATGTGGAGTACTGAGGGGGCAGAGTTCCACGATTGAATCGTAACGATACTCATTCCATGCTGCGTCGATGACGTCACACGTTTCTCTTTTCCACTCACTAAAGTTTCTCTCTGAAATACTACCAGCGACGTACGACCTTGAAGTCACCTCGACGATTTGACCTGTTTCTAAAAAAACAACATCAACGCAAAGGACGAGGTCTTAATTTGAAAAAGCAAAAAAAATACTCCCACTGAAGCTACCCCATAGAACATTATATGATTCGGAAATTCAAAACTGTACCCATCAATTGAAATTAACACATTTTCGTGGAGACTTTATGCGTGATGCGTTGTCTCGCACATAAACGGTATCGATACCTTGTAGATTTTACATGAGGATGGCATCCAATTGATTATATTCCACAAAGCCAGAGGAATACCTCAATCTGTGAATGTTTCGCTCCAAGTAACATGCGGTACAGCGATATTCTTTACTCAAACAGAAAAATGGTGTGTTTGGCAGCAGTAAAAAGTTACTACATTGAATTCCAATCCTAATGGCTATTTCTTTAGGATGGAATTTTCGCTCGACGATGAAGCCTTGAAATATCTACATTAGTTATTCTCATGTTGACTCTTCGATTGATACTGAAGTTCCATTTTTTAATAATTTATGTCGTGTACAATGATGCAATAGGCTCTAGTATTTTGAGGAAATCCCTCGGCTGCTTCGATATCAAGTTTTACATCAACACGTTATATTGGTGATATTAAAATGATTGAATATTGTTGGATCATTGTTGACTTTAGTTTAATCACTCACGATTTTTTTGTAAACATACAATCATATAGCGAGGGTTTTCAAGGAATGAGGAAGTCTTGACGGCCCATATTTCATTTTTTGTACCTTGTATGAGATCAGGCAGCATATGTAGTTCCCATTTTCTGAACGGTATGAGAATAGGAGTGTCAGCTTGGATAGCTTTCAAAAGTTGGAATTTAATTTGATCATGTGGAAAGATTCGTTTAACTTTCAGTTCAATATTTTCAATTTCCAATTCAACTTCCGTTTTTGATGTTGATGCAGCAGGAGTCTCTTCTATTTTGAAACAATTGATATCATCTCCAGCTCGTACTAATCAAATGGTATGTTTACAGTAGGAAACACACTGATCATCGTTGAAAATATTCAAAAAATGCTTGATGGGTTTGAGCATGTTTAATGTTGGATGCGTTGTGTTGGTGACGCCTGTATTGTTGGGAAAAGTCCAACCGAAGGTGGCCAAATGTTTGATATCTTCGTCGATGTAAATGAGAAAGCCTCTAGCAGTACTAACAATTCCAAGTTCACGAACTGCTTTCAATTCAAATCTAAAGACATGAACTTCAAACGTTCAATTCAGTCTCGAATATACCTACACAATAGGTTGAATGGACTGACGCCTATCAGAAAACAACTACTCCACTGGTTAATACCACGAAGGGCGTTGAATTATATCTGACAGGCCTCAGTGCAGGAATCTTCACAGAAAATTTCCTGCATATGCAATTGTCAATACAACTGACATAATCGACCTTCAATTTTGTAACGGGCACACTTGCAGACCAGTTTCGAGCTCATTAGCCATTAGCAAGATAGCGGACATCACTGACCTAAAGTCAATGATATTCCAGAATTGAAAATCGGAATTATTTCAGAGTATTTCATTCCTCTTCCTCCTGAGTTGTAGCGAACAACAGAATTTCACTCCATCTAGTGGACGAAGTACTAACCAACCGTATATCTGAAATTTGCCCGATTCCTCTGGATAAGGAAGAAATCTTTCTTATTAGTCAGTGGACTATGCTTGAAAACTGGCAGTAAACAAATCTAAAGAAATAAACTTTAAACGTTCAAGTCAGTCTCGAATATACCTACACAGTAGGTTGAATGGACTGATACCTATCAGAAACCAACTACTCCCTGGCTAATACCACGAAGAGCGTTGGATTATATTCGACAGGTGTCAGTGCAGGAATCTTTACAGAAAATGTTCTGCATATGCAATTGGCAATACAATTGAAATAGTGGAAATCAGATTTTGGAACGGTCACACTTGCAGACCGGTTTCGGGCTTATTAGCCACTTTTCAGTGCAAAATAGTGGCCATCATCGACCTGAAGTCAATGATATTCCATAAATGAAAATCGGAATTCTTTCAGAATATTTCATTCCTCTTCCTAAGTTGGAGCGAACAACAAAATGTCACTCCATCTAGTGAACGAGGTACTAACCAACTGCATATCCGAAATTTGCCCGATTCCTCTGAATAAGGAAGAAACATTTTTTAAATGTCAGTGGGCTATTCTTGAAGACTGGCAGTAAACAAATCTGAAGAAATGAACTTTGAACATTCAAGCCAGTCTCGAATATACCTATATAGTAGGTTGAATGGACTGACGTCTATCAGAAAACAACTATTCCCCTGGCTAATATCACGAAGGGCGTTGAAGTATATCCGACAGGTGTCAGTGCAGGAATCTTCACAGAAAATTTCCTGCATATGCAATTGGCAATACAACTGGAAGGGGCGACTTTCAATTTTGGATCGGGCACACTTGCAGACCGGTTTCGGGCTCATTAGCCACTTATCAGTGCATGATAGTGGCCATCATCGACCTAAAGTCGACCTAAAGTCGACCTAAACGAATTATTATTTCTTCGTTTCGAAAATCAATGAGTCTAGAATGTTGGTCGAGCACTCGCAGCATTTTATTATTTATTTCGTCTCTATGTACAATAGGTAGGTAAATGGTATGTTTAGGTATTTCGTCAATTGCGTGCCCAGGATCAACACCAACAGCAAATTCGTATATCGTATGAGTCGGTGTGTCAAATTTGTAATGTACGTTTGGTTTGAGAAGGGTAATGAAAACCCACCCCAGTATGTGAGCCAAGCTATTTGCTAGTTGAAAATCTATCTTGTGTTTTAGACAGAATATTTCACTTATCAACATATTTTTATTCGGTTTGAGGTAGAAAAAATCCTCAGGGTTTTCCTTGAACGTTTTAGGTGAGATGTATTTTTTTATTCATTCTTCAATGTCATCAATTTCGTAAGATCCAATAGGGATATCGATGCTTTTTTGATTAGTTTTCTCAGCGTTTTCATAGTAGTAGAATTTCGTATTCACTTCGATGTTGGGTATACTGTTGTACGAATGGAAACTGAACAAAGCCAAAGTATATTCAGAATCAGAATCTAATCGAATGGGTGGATTGAAATCGATGGAGAGCGTCGAAGAACGACTCGTTAGCATTAATATCATAGACATGACTGATATAATGTTAATATGACATCTCCTTAAATATTGATTGAAACCACAACGACATTTTGAATAAAAATCAATTATTTCTACAATAATGGCATTCTATTTGTGAGCTCACAAGACCATGATACATTGCTTTTTGTAGCGATGACGCAGCTGATGTAGATGGAGATTTGCAAAGCAAATCGATGTTGGTAGTCCTTTGGTAATCTATGCCAAACATCCAATAATTCCCAAGGTTCAACATTCTCGATCAAATAATTGAGTTTTCAATTCAGCATCGGTTAAATCTCGCATAGATTCATCTCCAACCATTTTTGCAGACATTGTGGAGCAGAAACTGTAGGCACAGATGTTCGCAATTACTCTGGTAATAATTTTGATACTCATCATTGTTATATGTAATCGTTATACCCCTTCCAAAATATCTTTCCAATTTTATTGGAGGTTTGAGATTACCGAAACTATACAGTTTTGCCGTTTTTAATGTAAGCTACCCAAGGAGTGCCTGCATTCAATTGAGAATCCAGGTTCAATACCGCTCATTCTCGCAGCCGAGGACCACGAGTTGGCAACGCATCACGCATAAAGACTCCACAAAAGTGTGGTATTTTTAATTGATGGGTACACTTTTGAATTTCCGAATCATATAATGCTCTATGGGGCATTATATGTGCGGGCGGTTTTTTGTTGTTTTTTCAAGTAAAGACCTCGCCCTTTGCGTTGATGTTGTTTCTTTAGAAACAGACCAAATCCATAGCTGCTTGTACTAAACACATAAAAAGTATTGAAAACACATACCATTGAATGAAAAAAAAAATTGGGTCGAACAAAAAATATTGTATACAACCACAAACTCTATACATATACTGAACAGAGAAAAAATGGGAAAGCAGTTACCTTAATTTCGTACAATTTCAAATGAAACAACACGACAGCGTCACTCGCTGTGGTGAAAAATTGTTGTTGCTGTTCATTGGTTTTCTCTCCAAGACTGAACTTGAATTTTTAGAAATCCACCTGCGGGAAACCAAAAATGAAATAAGTTTATGTTTCAAATTATACGAACACTCTCTCAACAAATGACAACATGAATAAAAGTTACACCTTACTATGCGTTTTATTCAACTGGAAAGCTGGTCACAAAATGAGCTTCTGTTTACAGCATTATATATGTGTATATAGAAAAGCTATGACATTGTAGAAGGCAAATAGATGAAATACGAGAAAAACTCTTATTCAGCATGGATGATTCTCGAGTGAAATTCATAATCACATTTCCCGGTTATGAGGCTGCCATCTAATAAAACATCAAAACAAATTGTACGATACAAAAATTATTGTAAGAGATAGTATTCGAGAAAAATGGATGTCATCAATTACTGGTTCTTATGTTTTATTCATTATTAAAAATTGAAAAACATCAGCAATTGTCATTTCTTTTCTTCTGATGTATGTAGGATAAAAAAAGTAGCCGAGGGTTGGCTTGAGGAATATGGAATTACCTCTAAACCGTTTTTCATTACAAATTAATTGAAAAAAAAGATAAACCTCAGAAAGTATGCATAAAAAATATTCAAGTAAATTATTCTGGGAGAAATTTGGGAAATTCAGTTATAATTCAACAACAGCTCTCACAACTTTGAATTGAATTAAATTTGCATAAATTCATTTGAGAAAAAGTCAAAAACGTATGAAAAATCTTGCAACGAAAATTAATGAAGTGATCATGAAAAATACTTACTTTTGGATAAAATCGTTGCACTTGTCACTGATATCACTTTCAACTCATACAACTAACTCATTTCGCCTCGCATGAGGTATAGGAAAATAAGTGATGAAATATTTCAAAATCGAACAAAGAAACTTTGTTTCGTCGTTTTGAGAAATGCGTATCTCTGGATGCTAACTCAGCATTGACAGTGATCAATGTCACCTTAGGTAAGAATAGGAAAATAGGTGATGACATATTATGAAATCAAACAGAGGGTCTTTGTTTCGTCGCTTTGAGAACTACGTATCTCTGGATGCTGATTCAGCATTGACAGTGATCAATGTCACCTTGGGTATGGATAGAAAAGTAGGTGATGCCATATTCTGAAACGAAACAAAGAAAATTAAATTGTCTTTGTTAGGTCGTTTTGAGGCGTATTGCCGGATGCCTATTCACCATTGACATTGATCCATATCACCTTGGGTATGAATATAAAAGGTCTTAATGAATATGTGAACCGTTGCTGTCTAGCCCTTTGAGGACAACTGGTCAGCTCAAAAAACCTCATTTTCTAAATTATTCTTCTGAATGTCTAGCGGACAGACGGTGTAACCGTACTGTATGATGTGTTGCCTATATCACTACTATTCTTGCAAACATTTCAAATCCACCTGAACGTAGCACGTGTTACCATTATTCACGATTTTTTCAAATGCAGGGATTGTTAACGAAGTTATAGTTTTTCAGCTCAACTTTATGAGTAACGTGTCTTCAGGATGTCAGGTGAGAATGTGTTTTTATGTTGAAGTGAGTGAAAATGAGCCATTATTAGTGCCCGTAACTCCATGCGTGTTGTTGATGATGTTTTATTGCATGAAATCTGTTTTTAAAAAAAATCTGTTTTTCCGTTAACCAGCTGTCGCACCCCTACGAACAACAACCCTCAGAAGTCGAAACTTGTGCGAGCTAAGGATTAACGAGGTCTTACCTTTTAACGTGTGATTCCTAACAAGGGTTGGACGGTAGCAAGTGAAGATCGATCGTTCAGACTAGTGCTTGAACCACCGACCAACACGGCAGTCAATTCGAGTGAGTGAACAAAGCACCCACGCCGAACCGCTTGGCTACCGACTGACTGACTGACTGAAATACTGTATGACTTTGCAGGCTAACTGTGGTTAGCATTGAATTATCGACGATCCAGAAGAATCCCTGTTTATGAAAGGTCCAGAAGATGATGTGCATAGCCTTCTTGACATAGAATCTATGCATATCGATATGCTGGATGACGACGGGCAATTCGAACAAGTTTGTCGGCGTGATATTGATGCATCCCCTACCATAGCCAAAGAAACTGATGGATGGAACACAGAAAATGAAATGCCTCTATCACAATTACAAGTACAACTATGGAGACTGACCACAGTATGGACAAGCTATGCCACATTCTGTACAAAATCCTCTCCATTCATACAGGAAACAGGATCAATCATTTTAGAAAACGTAGAGTGTCCAACTATTCATTTGGGAATGTTTTGATTGAAAAAATTGTTTTTTAAACAAACCTGTATACCCTACAGAAAAGCGGTGACAATTCTCAAGCTTTTCTCGTTGCGTGTTCTGGAACAAATTCAGCAGTTTTTTGTATCTAACCGACGAAGATCTTGAAATATCAACTTCAATTCACATTCAAATTGTGTAGTCTTTGGAATTGCACCTGCGCAAATACTGCTAACTGACCCTCATTGACTGATGTCGAACGAATCGTTTTCCATTGTTTATATCTATAATCACTAGCCTTAACGCATATTGCCTTGGAATTTCACACACATTCGGTACGTTCACATACAAAACATTATATATTATTGTAGTCGGAAGTACAACATTTGTTGTGCAACGGTGACGACATATTCTACACTCTGAAGCTAGATTCTTCTCATATGAGATAAATTTCGATTGAACACTTTGTCTTGAATGTCTAAATTATTCAACTGAATCAGAACATTTTTCTTTTTCTCATATAATTGAATATCTTCACTTAATTGTTGGACACGTCTCTCAAATTCCTCTACTTTGCATCTGTATTATCTAAATGCCATTATATTACTAATTTTTGGTCACCAACGACGCACGGAACATCGTTTTCCTTCCAATCTCACATTGAATGTAACTAACTGACTTATGGCGTACAATTATTCGAATACGAAAATGGCTACGATAATAACGATGGAACGATATCGAATAAATGCACGCGAAACGATTGAAACCGTACGGAAAACGGTTAAAACGTACGCAAAACTTTCGAAAACGCACGAAAAATGGTCGAAACGCACGCAAAACGGTCGAAAAGTACGTAAAACGGTTGAAACTTATGCAAAACAACGTATTTTGAAATGTCATTGTCGAATACTTCACTCCCCCGTTGTCCGCACAACGTGTAACCCCTCAACACTTTTGGGTGTCATGTCATCTCCTCTTTCTCCTGATGATGCTAACTTAGTTAACAAAGATACGACTTAGTGTCCTTCTGACATGTTGGAACGCACTTAAAACGTAAGAGCCCTCCTAGTCATTACCATACAATTTTCATCCAGTCGTTCACGCCTGATTTTGAAACGGCAACGCTACACTGCCCCTTAAACAACGATTTATTTTACAATCGGCAACACCGAAACCACGCTAGCAACGTTTAACCTCGATACCATCTCCATCTCTCTTTGTGTCGATTACGTCACACGTGTCTCTCACTCTTACACACGCACACACCTTTGTGTGTTTGAAGAGTAAGATAGTAAGATAGTATAAGATATAAAGATATGAAATATCAATCATTTCCCAAATCTGAGTGTATTTTCATATATTCTACAAGGAAATGGCGATTACAATTTCCCTAACATTCTACGAGAATAAAAAAATTAAGTCAAGAATAATGAATGAGTCAATTTGAGTCCCGACAAAACTAACGCTATAAATACCAACCATTCGCAGTCATATCCAAAATCTTACATTGGTGTCGAGGCTAAGGACAACGTCTACCACGCCAACGTCCTGGGGATCGATTCTCATAACTATAAACTTTTTTTAATTAAGATCACATGGCAAGGGGGTCTGAAACGTGCATCAAGAGAAGTATTGCAATTCTGTTGATTGATACTAAAGAAAACTCCTGAAGACACCAACTTGTTTGGTGAAACGCGCACCGAGAAGACTATTTCATTTTTGGAAATTGAGAGAAAAGTTTTTTCATCTCCTGGTGGAACGCGCGTTGAGAAGGGTATTTTGCTATTGGTATTTATGAAAAAGAAAGAGAAAGAGCAAGAAAGTACGAATATGAATAGTCCAGAGCGACACAAAACAGTGGGGATTAGTTGGTCTAGAGCGCGTATTTGTTGGTACGTAATTTTGTCTTGGAAAGTATGTAAAAATTTCAATTAGGTATTAAATATGGTTTGGTTATTGGTAAAGAGATGGTGAAAATAAAAATCGATAGAAGTGAAACACATTTACTTAATTGTTCGTCACATGTTGGTTTCAACAAAATCAACTGTACCTCCTCGTGGTGGAGGGGTGCAACATGCAAAACAGTCAAGGGGAGAATTTTCAGCGTCCTCCAATGTTTGGGGAAGATGTTCGTTCAAAGTTTCCGGTAATAATAAAGAGGAAGTTCCACCAATTAATAACATCGTTCCCATTATTATTAATGGCAAAATCAGCATGTCAGCGCCCTGAAACAAATGATATATTATATTAGTAGATTTTATATGACTTTGCATAAAAATTTGTCATAATATTTTTTCAAGTTGAAGGAATTTATGATGCACCTTGAATTGAATAGATTGCACCATAAACTAACTCCATCGAATAAAGAAATAAGCTCAACCGTATATATACCTCAAAACTATGGTGTTTGAAATATTATCTTTTCGAAATTAATTGCTGGAGAGTCGAACAGGCAATTCAGAAAGATTATTGTAACTGAAGTTGAAAGAACAGTGTTACTGTGAAGACGACATACTTTTTAAGTCGATGTCAATATCAGCTTTCTCCTGAACAAGCTTCATTCGATAATTTTCAAAGTAAATTAGATCGAGTTCAGTATTTAAAATTTCTGAAACTAGAAGCAGAAGTGATTAGGATGATTTCAAAAAGAAGAAATTAAATGGACTGATAGAAAATATTTGAATGAAATAGACGATTCAGTAGAAAATTGGTCTGATGGTGCTATCAGTAGGGCCACAGATTTACAAGTATAATAGTGAAAAAAAATTATGAACGGCGGTAGTTGTTATGGTGAATTATATTTTTCAATTTGTATCAAGTTCTTCTGAAGTTGAAAACCCACAAAAAACAAGTTAAGATATCTGTTGAAGAAAATTTCTGCATCAAAACATACTTTGCAATCAGAAAGTTATTATTAATTGTAAAATTACACATTTTATGTGACAGCGGGATTAGCCGTACTGGTGCCAGTCCTTTTCAATTTACATCCGAACGAAATTTTCGGTATTGATCACAGGTATCAATGAGTGTTTTTTGTTCAGTTCAATGTTCATATAAAATTAGTTGTTTCGAAAGTATGTTTTCTTTCGTGTGATTCTATGTTTGAATGAAAGAAGTTGTTTCGAAAGAGCTTTTACTTTCAGTTTGTGTCTGAAAATTACTTCCTTGCATGATCTAAACATCTTCGTGAACAGTTTATTTAGAAATCAATTGTTCATTCCTTCCTTTAGAAGATTCCCACATTCTTTCCTATAAAAATGGAGGAATAGAAAACCAAAATCTTCCAATTCAAATAATCTATATGAAAATCATAAAAAATGTACAACTGTACAAACTATACAATACATTTTGTTGAGAAAGGAATCTAGAATTGGAACCTCTGATGTAGAATAGACTCAAAATAAGTACTGTTACCTAAAAACGTTAACTTGGTTGGTCAACTAATACTTGCATTAAGATTGATTCTTATTGAAATTTCCAAGAATTCAATTCTTTTTATCAATAAGGATGTTTTTATTCAAATACTTCTTGTATGTTATGAAAAGATTCGTGTCCATCAAAACTATCAGCAAGTCGAAATATTCTGGAGAAAATGCTATAACTATGATTTGTTCAAATGCTTGCTAAATGTCCTATGCTCCTCAGTTATCGAATTCTCATCAGTTGAAGATCGGAGGTGATACGAGGACAAACTACTACCCTCACTAGAAGTATCATCGGGTTTCGTCAGATTTTGAACTGATGTAATACTAGTATCAGTGTCTATCTTGTCCACTTTAGAAACATGTGAAAGTGTACTTTTTCGATGTGCTCTCGACCAAATTTGATCTCTGCTCGTATTTTTTTTTGGTTTTCTCAGACCACAACATCTAGTTTGAACAGCATTATCACATGATTCTTGTTTGGTCAAGTTTTTGGAACTAGGTTCTATTTTGAAATTTCCTAGTACGCTTGTTTTCCGTTTTTCTTCATTGAGAATATCTTCGAAAGCTGAATTCTTCTTCCTCCTATGGTGAGTTTTCTCAATGAATCTTTCTCTTCTTTTTCTTGCTTCATCAGCAAGATGGTCCAGGCTGTCATCAGTCTCTGAAAGAATGGGTTTTTGCTGCTCGAGTGTCCCCCAGCTTATAGTGCTCGTGCGAGCTATTTTTGGATGATACAAATTTTCTAACCCATTTTCCTTCGGTTCGATCCCCATTTCATTATTTTCTTCCACTTCACTTTCAACTGTTTCAATCTCTGGTATTTTGATTTCTACTGGATCAGTTTTTTCTACTTCAATTTTTTTTGGTTCATCTGATTCATCTAGTTTCAGAGCTTGCTTTTCGGTTTCATTCATTTTTGCTGCCTCTTCATCATTTGGTGTTCCAGAAACTTCATTCTTGATTGCAGATTTATCTTCTAATGTACCTAGTTCATTTTCCAATTTGATGGGAATCGTCTCTTCCAACTTGATTTTTTCTGATTCCGGTGGTTTTTCAGGTAACTCCTCTATATTGATAACTTTGCTTTCCTCAAGCTTCACTTCATCCACACTCATTGTTTTATCAACCATTAGGAAATGATATTTTTGATCACCGTAAATTTCTCCATGGGTCTTTTGCATCTGGAAAGAGGAACTACTACTTAAATCTTCCACTCTCAAATTCGATTGTTCGATAATTTGACTTCTATACATTTCAATAATTGCTTCAGGATCACTTTCACATATATGTAAGAGTTCCTTCGCTATACATTTTCCTTCCCGACAACATTGCTTGCAGTTCAGAAAGCTCTTCACAGTATCAGAGATGATTGGTTCCACTGTCTGTTGTTCTTGTGATTCTTGTTCAGAAGTCGAAATACAGCCAAGAAGAGATTTTCTGATGAACATTGGACCTTGTAATACTACATAATCGCCCGGTTCATCTTCTTTCTCCAGTTCCAGTTTGACAATACTCCTCTCATTCACAGTTCTACAACATATACTTTCTTCCTCAAGAAACTCATTTTTGCACTGGTCAGAAGGGCACCCATATATTTTTTCTGAAACAACTGAAAGTTTGCTATTAGAAAGACGTATTTTCTCTTCGTTATCACTTCGTTTAGAACTGGCTGCCATTGGAACAACCTGTTCGGAAACATACTCATTGATGGCCATTGCCTTTTCTGAGCTTTGAATGATCATTTTTTTTCCATTTTTATCTAGTTTCGTATCATCTCTTCTTTGAAGACATTCACATTTCTCAATTTTTTCAACATTTTCCATTTGAAATTCACTACATGAATCAACTGTTTCGTGATTGACCTCAACAGTTCCTTTAACGTCAGAACTTTCCAATCTGGGACGGATATTTTTTCTCAATATAGTATTTTCAGTACGAAGAAGTTCTTCAGGATTTTCTAATGTTTTAGAATATATTTTGTGCATATCGACTCCCTTAGTGATAAAATTGGTTTCACCTACAACACTACCACCCGATTCTTTCAAATTCACTCGTTGGTGAGTATATTTTGATTCTTCTGCTGATGAAACTTTTCCAATATCAGTCTTGGGAGTTTTGATGATTTCAAAATTCTCCATTTTGGGATGAATATTTTTTATCAGGCATGTGTTTTCTGTAGTGGTGTATTCTTCAGGACATTCTACCCTTTTTGAATCTAACTTCTCCATAACGATTTCAATTGATTTTTTACTCTTCACACTACCTGAAGATTTTTTCGGATTGATTTTCTTATAGTTAATTTGAAATGATGAGGATTTTCCCGTTTCAGTTCTAGGAGTGTCCATGTTTTCAGGACTTTCCAAGTTGGTTTGAAGAATTTGTCTTAGTGGAGTGGTTTCAGCAGAGGAACATTCTCTAGGTGTCTCATTAGTTTTCCCAATGATCTCTTCATCTACCACAGTGATCTCGTCAGGATCAGTTTCTGGTGTATCGTTATAAATTATGCCTTGTTTTAAAAATGGTTCGTCAGGGTTATCCTCTATATTAGCTACGATTTCAGGTATTTCATGATCCAAGTTTTTTTGTCGACACAAACACCCCTTCAGAGAAGATTTTTGACTCATAATATTTTTATCAATCTGAGTTGTTGGGAGTGAGAGAATACGGTTTCGTTCCTCAGGAGCTTCATCTCTATTAACCTTTTCATCAACCACAGTTATTTGCTCAGGCTCAATTTCTTGAATTTCTATATTCATTATTTCTATTTCAGTTGAAAATGATTCTTCAGTATTGAAATTAGCAGGGGCTACGACTTTATTTTCTGGAAATATTGTTTCTTTACAGCATTTAACTGAAATCGTGTTCAAGTTGGTTACTTTTCCGGGGGTATCATGCATTTCGATTTTATTCGTTTCTGTTTCATTTTGATCAAAAATACATCCGCAATGTCTTGTACATTTGATATTCATTTCTTTCACTTCTATACATGGAATTATTATTTTTCGATTGATTTCAATAGTTCTTATGATATCAGAACTTTCCAATTGGGAATGTTTTTTCAATAAAGTGTTTTCAGTAGGGGGGCAGTCTTCTGGATTTTTCAATGTTTTAGAATCTAATTTCTCTATATCAGTTCCCTCAGTGATATAATTGGTTTCAGCTACAACACTTTCATCTTCAGAATCTCTCAACTTCATTGGTTGGTGATTAGATTTGAATTCAGCTGATGGAACTTCCATAATGTCATTTTTGAGAGTTTTCATGTTTTCGGTACTTCCCATTTTGAGATAAACATTTTTTCTTAGGGAAGTGTTTTCAGTAAGCGGACATTCTTCAGGGCATTCCGTCCTTTTTGAATCTACATTTTCCACAACGATATCAACTGATTCTTTCCCCTTCGCAACAGGAGCTTTCCCAGTATCGGTTCTCAGGGTTTCCATGATTTCATTATTTTTTGAGTTCGATTGGAGAATTTGTCTCGATGGAGTGGTTTCAGCAGGAAAACGTTTTTCAGGAGTTTCTGGATAGTTTGATTTTACTTCATCTGCATCGATTTTTACCGATATACCTCTATCAGGATTCGTAGAATTGGTTTCAGATTCTGCCAACTTGATTTGATGATAGTCCGAAATGAGTTCTGTTGAGGGAACTTTCCCAATGTCAGTTTTGGGTGAATCTGTTCCTCCATTATCTTCAAACCCGGTTTCCATTGTTTCAGTTTTATTTTTAGTGACAGTATCTTTCACAAGACTTTGGAAAGGTTTTTTGTCAATGACAAATGCAATCGGTAATATTTTTTTGACCATTTCTTTCTCCAAGTCTTCATTTTTGGAATACTTTCTGGTTTTCATTAGAGTGTTATGTGTGACTGGAACTTTTTCTAATGAAGGAACAGGGTTTGATAATTGTGCAGATAGTTTTTTGACTGAGATTGGAGTAGAAGGTTTATGAAATGGATTCACTGTTTGAGATGTTATGTCTGAGATTTTTTTTTCAGCAGATGGTTTAACTGGCATTACTATTTCTTCGATAATATGAATCTCCGGATTTTCTTTGAGAGAACATTTTTTGGTTTCTCGATGAGATGTGGATTTATTCATTACCAAGGAGTTTTTCCCCACACATGAACAGGTATTACATTTTGTATTCACCACACTAGGATTACACTTGCTTTGAGGTAATTTCATTGCATTGATTTTTTGTACACATGATAAGGATGCTCCACATTTTGAAGTATTTGTAGATACCCCACATACAATTGGACTGTTTATTTTGCTATTGGGTAGAAAAAAGTTATCCTGAAAACTGATTTTTGAAGTTCTCTGTTTGGAATGTTGACTTGCTATTGAAGATTTTTTTTTACAACAATCTAATGATTTCACTTTTGGATTTTGCAGTGGTCTATTATTGATGTAACTCATGATTGAGATAATTGATGATATGAATTGAATGGAATGATTGAAATGAAAATGTATGACAACAACAGATTTACTTTAAGATGACGGATATGTGAAAGCCTAATGAAAACGACACCTGTCAAATTGAAGATTCGTCAAAGTTATTGATGTCAAATTCTATATATTTTCGAAATAGTTCTACTTCCCTTTCGAAACAGCCACAGTCCCTACTCAACTCAAAACATCAAAAGTTATACATGTGCACAAAAAAAAGTAGAAATATATTGAATAATTATAGGCCAATTTCTTCAACACCATCATTTTCCAAAATTTTTGAATATTGTATGCTAGAAAAGCTCACTTCTCTCATAGAGAAATTTAATCTAATACCAACCGAACATCATGGATTCAGAAGAGCACGTTTAACTACTACCACTGAGTCTATAAAGAATATTCTGGAAGAGTTTGACAAAAAAATGTTCAATTGAAGTATTCTGTGACTACTAGATTAACTCTGGGCACTCGGCATTAGAGGAAGAGCACCGGTAGACGGCTGTTTCAGCCAGTACCGGGCAAGCGGTCCTCGATTGAAGACAAAATGTGAATAACCAAGAAAAGTTTTTGATAAAAATAACTGCCTGAACGCAAGCGAGACATAACTGGCACCACCTATTGGTGTGACACCCAAGTCAACTTGCCAAGTTTTTATGTCAGTGTTGGTGGTTTGGCCAATCATTCGATAACTACGTTAGCATAAATTTGGGAAGCTATATATATATATATATATATATATATATATATATATATATATATATATATATATATATATATATATATATATATATATATATATGTATGCATCTGGCAGACAGTGTGAATTATCAATCAGACTTTAAAGCTATCTCGTATCTCGATGATCTACCAATCTTGTTATCTAAAGAATCTTATGATTGGAATGAACAAGTTGGTATTGATTTGATGCATAAAATTGCAAAATGGTTTTAAAAAATTAGGTTGAATACAAATTCAGCGAAAACTGAATTTCTTATCTTTCATACAATACAAAACAAATTGAAAATATCAACATTACCGTAAACAACACTAACGTGAACCGTAATACCACTGTTAAGTTCTTAGGTCTCAATATAAATGATAAACTAAATTGAGAAACCCACATATCTACTCTAATAAAAAATATTAACACCAATATATTCCGAATACGCTATATGTATAAAGTCTTGACCTTCTACATACAAAAATATCTATTTTACAGAAATTCAGTCGAGACTGGTATACAGAATCATAGTCTGGGGACAATCACCTGCTACCACAGAAAAAATGCATTCGTGCCATGTTTTGCAAACCTCAAACAGAACAAATTTTTAGAAAGCTACAATTACTATCCCTTGTTTCTCTTTACATATTGAAACTGCTTGTTATATTTATAAATGTAGAAATACTTTGCTCTGTCGTAATGACATACACGATTGTTCCACCAGGAATCAGCATTCGCTGAATATTCTTCTAAATAAATTAAACCTAGCGCAAAACGGTCCTCTAAGTATCGGAATTCGAATTTTCAATGAAATTCCCCAACACATCACAGATGAAACTACCTATTTCAGATTCAAGAAGTCACTGAAAAAAGTACTAATCGAGGGTACATTCTATACTTTGGAAGAATTTGTTGGTATATAAATCGTGTGTGATTGTATACTTTACCTTGCTATTTGAATTGTAGTTGAACTTTGTCTGTATTGTACTTATCATTTTATCATATAATCATTTAACTTTCAACTCTGTAATTTTGCTTTTTGTCTCTATACATATAAATTTTTGAGATGTCTTACACCACTGGTGGTCTTCAGATGAATACATTTGTTTTACAACAAAACAAATATTTCGAACGTCAGCTCGCTAGGGTTAAACTGCATTTTGACAAAGGTCAAAGTTATTTTTGATGTTGCTTTGTTCAGTTCTTCAGTATGTAAGTATTAAACAAACAAATTACAATGTGAAACAAATTACAATGTTCGTAAATTTTCTACGTTTCAAGTAAATGAAACTATACAAACTATAGATCAAACTTATTCCGTGTCATAAAAATCGTAAAATATGAATAATTTGTTTGTTTTTTCTTATAATATTATCCAGATTGGTACTAAAGAGCCCTGAGGCAAGAGTATTGCGGCAAAGAATCGATGTCTATTAGTGAGGATGACAGTGTTCCATATAAGTGAAAATTTTTATCATTCATTTAGTATAATGTGTAGAAGACCTGTGAATTCGAAACGAATGTTTGGAATACAAACTGACTGGAGAAAAATGTTTTTGTATAATTCCGTGTTCATTCAAAAGTATTTGCTTCGAAAGAATTTTTCTTTCGTGTAATTCAATGTTCATATGAGAGTAGCTGTTTCTTTCAGTTTGTGTCTGAAAGTTACTTCTTTGCATGATCTACAGATCTATGTATAGAGTCATTTCTTTTGAAATTTATTTCCTCCTTCATTTGAAAGATTCCCACATTTTTGTATCAAGATGGAGTAGTAGAAAGCCAAAAACTTTGTTTCCCAAACTATACACGTTCCGAAATCTGTTATTTATTTCACGACGTTCAGAAAAACTTCAGCTACACTCGAGATATCTATTTGAAATATGTTCAATTTTTCAGGAACACGACCAGAGGTTAATACAAGCATCCTAAGAGTAATCAGGCTATACTCCTAACATTTTGTAAATTTTTGTAATGAAATTTATATTATTCATTGTCAAAAATACTAGTGCAAGTACCTATGTAACTGAAATCATTCGATTTTTATCATCGTTATAATAACTCCCATTAGAGCTATTGTGTGACATCAAGGCTGACACTTGGTTTTCAGAATTGAAGACTATATTATCATTCGTAAAAGTATGTAAATGTTACAACTGAATGCTAACTTTTATTCATACTGATATTATTAATACAGTGTATGAAACTTCAGAGGGTGATTCATTAGGTCGATAAGTCGGAGAACAGGGTCTATGAACATATATCTGGAGTTGCTTTATTTCTGAGACAGAGGGCGTTGCAGTTTAAATTAAAACGGTTTTTATGAAATATCATAAATATCCTCACATCGATTTGTTTAGAATTTGCTACAGCTATTTGAAGTAATAAGGCGCTCATTCAGCCCCAACTAGATTGTATTGGGAAAAAAGTACTCCACTGACTTGTTGTTGTAGGTTTTATTTTTTTCAGATTGGTCAACTGAAAATACAACTTTTTGTAGTTTTCTTCATGTGTAGCTTTGTTTTCGAAAAACAAAATTGAGGCCACTTTGCATATCACGAACACTTGCTTTGGAGACCAGCTGACAGTGACATATCAGTGAAAGTCAGATTCGTCAATTAGCAGTGATTCCATCATAAATAATTTAACTGACGTTGAAATGGCTAACATGCATTTTATGTATGGATTAGCAATTGGAAATGCAAAAGAAGCACGGAGAATTTACCAGGACAGATATCTCAACAGAGTGATTCCATGTACTGAAACATTCAGAACGCTACATGCAAGATTATATGAAACTGGTAGTTTTAAAAAAATACAGGTGGTGAAACACCAGAAACTGTAACAACTTCTGTACTAGTAGAAGCTATACTTGATACGACAAAAGAAGATCCTTCCAATAGTACCGGGAAGATTGCACTGCACTCTAAAAAAAAACCTTCCACACCCATATCCGAGCTCTACTGCCTCGGATATGGGTATAGGAGCTCATTTTTTCTACCATCATTCACCCATTTCGATAGAAAAAGTGTCGGTACTTGTAAGAGGCAACATGTGATTTATGCACGACTGAGCTTCAGCTCATTAAGTACTCTGGCTCGTCAGCATCTCGACATCACTTACTCTAATCACTTAATTGGACGTGCAGGACCTCAAAATTGGTCAGCTCGCAGTCCCGATATTAATCCTCTAGATTTTTATATACGGGGTCACCTGAAGGCTCTTGTTCATAAAACTCTTGCACTAGATGTGAATGACTTAAGGAATCGAATAACTGACAAATGCAGTAGTAGAGAAACTATGGATGCGAAAGAGGATCTGAATGCTACCTCGAATGGCGAAGAAGATATAGCCGAAGAGTCGGGAAAAAATGCTCGACAAGGAAAACAACAGACCATGGAAGAACAAATGGACGGACCGAAAGAGAAGAAACCAATTGATACTAAAGAAGGGAAGAAGTTGAAGAAAAGAGAAGTTGAAGAAGGAAAAACCGAAGAAAAAGGTGAAACCAGAAAAATCAGTAGATTACCTGAGCCAATACTTTATAGTACTTGAACGGTACTATAAAGCCAAGATGGATGAGAGACAGCATGCTAGAAAAGAAAGTATACGCCAATACGAAGAAGGCAGGAAGATCAGGAACGATAAATTCTATAGTAACACGAAGGAGCACACGTTCAGAGTAGGAGATGACAGACGATGACAGAATTGGCGAAATATTGGTTAGGACCATATAGAATCTTGAAAATGGTTACGCCAGTCACGTGCCGAGTAAGAAAATGCGAAGGAAGGGAGGAACAAGTAGTTCAAGTGAACAGGATGAAGAAATTCGTACGGAGTCCCAAGGAGAGAAAGGATGAGGGCCGAATGTCAAAACGTAACAAGATTGAACCAAACAATACCACACCGGCCATGTGGCCGCAGTTCGTTCCGATCCCGTTTGAGGTAAATATGGAGGAAAGTACCGAGGATGAAATGGAGGAGAAAGAGGAAGAAGATATACAGGAAGCACCGGTATTACGCCGATCTATGAGAGCCAGGCGTCGACCAGATCGATACATACCTTGAGAAAATGAATGAAATGGCAATGCGCCCTGCGGGGGGGGGGCGTAGAATACTCCGCCCGGTTGGGTGTTCGACCGAAGGGGGTACAAATCGTCCTAATAAGAAACACCTCTCTTCACGCCCTGTCCGTCACAAGTTCCATTTCTTTGCATAAAAGCGGGAAGGAAATGGTCTCGGTCAAGACGTCCGAGTGGGGTTCATCCCGCGTCTCACCACTCCCCCCGAAGGAGTGACCAACCTTCGATAGTTCATAGACGATATATTACAAGGAATCTGAGGATACCTATTTGTAAAAGGATCCCCCTTATCAACTATAGTCCTCGGGTTTCTTATTGTTAAATCCATTCACGTTTACAGGGATACATATAGGAACTGTCCCAAGTTGTTAGTGCTCCAATTGATAAGGATGCACCATCAGAAAATGTTTTTATCCACAATTATGAGTGTGACCCTAATGTAATGCTCGATAACTCCCCGAAAGTAAGTAGTTGATGTCAGACTCACGAGACAGTGTCTCCTCAACCGTCGGTTTTTGATCCAATCTGGAATGGATGTCGACTGAGCTTATAGACTCCACGATATTTTTCCAAGTAGAGATTGATGTAGCTTGCCGCTACTCTTAAAAGTTTCCAAGGGATATTTTAGCAAGAATCTCTTTGAGATGGAAACAATAAAGAGTTACCAGCGAGGATGTTTTACTTAGAAGGTAGAATAAGTAGAATAATTTATGTAAAGGGAACTTCAGGACTGAAGTATAAGTGTTTTACATGTAGGGTGCCTTTGCCAAGTTGATGATAAGGGGTATTAATTGACATGAGATGTAAATCAACACTGAAATTGAATTTGATATTTGACTTTGTGTTGCCTTTTTTTTGTGTATTTTTTTTGGTATGATTTTGATATTGTAGAACATTTGTTCTGTCCTATTATTTTTTTTGGTATGTTACATTTTTTCTTGGGGAACATTTAGCCGAGATAACTCTGATACAAGTTATTAAACTTGTACCAGTTTCTTTTGTGAAGTGTAGAAACAGTCACGGACGGAGCCCTAGCTTATAGAGGCACCACCCCCAGTAGAAAGGAAGAAGCAGCGAAATAGCCACATCTAAGGTCAACACAATCATTTTGGAAGTAACCTTACTTCTGCCCGGCTTCTCACCCAGGTGAAGCCGGCGATTGTTACTACGACGCAACAATGATAGCCGCAGTATCTTTTCGCGTTGTCGCGAAGTGTCCGGAACCACAGACAACTTTAAAAGTTATGAAAGTTAACTCAGCACAGTTAAAATAGGTCGGAAGGACGAAATCGCTTTGCAACACGCGAGGACTTGTTTGATCGAGATCAAATACCAAAGGCCGCTAGGATGCAGCTTAGTGATACTAGACAGTCTATGAATACCTCAACGATATGGGTCCACCAAACCAGTTGTAGAACGAATCGAGCCTATAAGTCATGACTCAACCTCAAAAGAGTGTTGTTGCATTTTAACATCCTATAGTCCTATAAAACTGTAAGCCTATCCCACATAGACAGTCTAAACGAATACTTAACCCCAAGGAGTTGGGCGCGAATGTCAGAATGTATATACCAGCGCGAACGACTTCGAACCCAGCAGTGCAGTCGCACCGACAATATTTACAGCCGCGGGAACAGGAGTAGCAGCAGCAGTGAGATGCAGGAAGTCCTGGAGTTTTCCGGACTATGGAAAAGGTAACTCTCACAGCAGTTAGCAGCCACGAAACACATGGGAAGTACCACGCGGAGTGCGTGAAATAAAAAAAAAAATGTGTCTCAACGCGGGTGCAGTGCGAGGAAGGGAGCGAATCATATGTACGCGACGGGTTGAAAGTCATGTATAGGGGTAATCATAAGACATAATGACGTATTTAAATTTGGTTGTTTTGTGTGTGTGTGTGTGTGTGTGAGAGAGAATGCACGATACAGGGTTTATCATGTGCGTGTCTGTGTACAAACATACGTCTGCATACTGAAAAGATCCTCCTAGTGATGAATGTTCCATCGGTTTGAGCCCACCAAGTTAGTAGTGGTGTGACGTCACAGCAGCAACTGTTCAACGGTAGGAGAGCGAGGTGTTCACTCCACGACGTGTGGCTGAGTAATGCATATTCATCGGTGTGTCCTCACCTCTCTCGATGCGGCGATGGCTGTGACGTTGAATATTTCTCTACCCTTGCTGTCGATAGTGACGTGCAGGCGGCGAGGACTGTGTTAGCGTCTGTCTTCTACGATGGCGCAACGACCACTGTCTATTCGTATCGACTTCTGTTAACGCGTCCAAGTGAGAGGTGGGCTTGGCTGTGACGTCAGGCATCTCTAGTGGGTAACAGCTAGCGATGTGAGCCTTTCGAATGTAGTATGGTTTCATGGTGGGGATGACTCGCGCTGTTTAACATAAAATAAATGCCTGGCACACTATGAAATCAGTAGACGAATATATCTGTAGCAGTTAGCAATTGGTAGAGTGTTATTCAGTTCGTAATAGAAGGAAGACGGTGAGTGTATTTTTCTGTTGGAAATTGTTTATATTTTCATACATACTTTCATCATGTCCGTTTCGAAAGTAGACTTACATAAAAACAATAATTTGATTGTACAGAAAGTGGAAATACTAGAGCAAAAGGTCTAATCATCATTGCCAATTGATGAAGTGTACATGATTAAGAATATGTCAACTTATTCTACAAAGTTTGGTAAATCAATTTCATTAACTTTGGAAGATGTGAGCAATGATAAATTATTTAAAACATGGCTACCAAAACGTATTTCGTTACAATTCAGTGATGACGATATAACTTATATCAACTCATCGGGTGGTAAATATACGATGGTGTATTTGGGTCAAAGCCCACAAAGTTTTGTTGGCATGAAAACGCGATCTCTGGTCGAATTCAATATGATTGAATAATAATAGTAATTATTTATAGTGAATTTCTTTTTTTGTTTTAATAATATTCATATATTAGATGATTTAGATGATAATTATATGGAAATATAAACAATACTAACTCAGATGAATACAATAACTTTATAACTACAAGTAAAATGGGAATGTGAGTATTATATCATGGAAACAAGTTGGAGGTTGCTTATTGTTTTTTATTCGATGTCAGTTCCACCATTCAAAGATGTGGATGCAGTATGCAAGTCAAGATTGGATCGATGTTGTAGATCTCAAATCATCGGTTCAACATTTGTCGACTGAATTGAAGGTGTTGGGTGATGGAGCCAAACATGCAAGCATTTATGATATGAGTGTATGCTATGATAAAAAACAGATCGAATTATGTCTTCGTGATGCTGAGAACTATTGGAGTGGTGCAGAAGTTTATAACAAATATTTGAATAATGAATTGGAACTGTGGCAACTTTGTGGGGTTATGATTGAACTGAACCTGAGAAGATTCCTAGATAGTCTCCAACCATACTTGCCAGAATGGATTATTCATCACTTCGAAGTGAATAATGAAAATCGAGAGGAAATTGAAGATGGTCGCGAAAATGATGACTATGAGGAAGAAGTTATTTTAGATAGCATGTATGTTCCTGTAAATCATAAATAATGTCAAATACAAAACTTTGTATTATTTATTTAAATCCCAATATATACAATCGAAAATGATTACAAAACAATAAATATGATATATATGAAGTAGAATTAGGAAAAAATCACAATACACGATATAGGTCAGTTATAAATGAAAAAAAACAGTACATGATAGAGTGGAAAAATGAAATAGTATCAATAATTTGAAGAATGTCAATATCTGCTATGAACTGAACCATCCATTGTATGTTAAAACTGTATCATGCAAAATTAATGCATATACTTTAGTGTTGTCTGGAAACTAGGTCTTCCTCGTCTCAAACTCTATCTTTATATCAATAGTTGATGATTTTGTTGCATTCGGTTGATGGGAACAATCAATGATGAATAGTGGATTCTCTCTAAATTGTCCAATGTCCATCAGAAGTTCACTCATATCTTCATCATAATAACTTCGTTGGAAACTCTCAAAAGCATAATAAGCAGGAGCATCAAGTTTTTTATCAAAATTCAAATTCCAACGCTGATATGAATAAATTTCAGAATTCAAGTATACTCGAATACTATTGATATCGGCAGTTGTGAATTTTGTAATATCCTGTGTTCTATCTTCAGATGTAGTACTTTGAAATGCGATGATGACAAAAGACAAAACGAGGAGTTTCCAGAGCATTAGTTGTTTTGATGGCCCATATGTCTGAAGAAGTCCCACGTAATGATGATAGTTCATAGAGGTCCCACATACGATAAGCCAACTTGATTTTGGCATTCAGATCGCTTTTGTTCATTCTACTCAAAAGTTTGAACTTGTGTTCATCATTTGGTACAATATGTCTTATTTTCCATTCGATTTTATTCATTTCCAAAATATAGTGAAAATCATAGAATAAACTTTATTTATTAGTTTTTTAAATATGGATTTTCATCAAGTATCGGCCATTTCTATTCAATTAGCATTCAAGATACTTTCGTTGTAATCTTCAGCTAAACCCATCAAATATTTCAGTGGTAGTTTTCCACTAAATACATGGCTGTTTGTATCCAATATATCTTGTTTCAATTGTGAAAGTCCCCAGCCAGATGTCAATAATGTGTTAGCATCTGATTGTCCAAATGATATCATAATTTTCATTGTAGATGTTATCCGGGTTTTTTAACAACAACCACTTGTTTACCACCCATTTCGTAACAAATTTCATCAAAGAGAAATGCAATTGCATCATTCGAGAGATAGCATGTTTTCGCTACGTCTTTGGGGGTGAATTTACCTTCTATGTAAATGAAGCTCTCGGCAATATCTAGTATAACTTCTTGATTATTGATTGCAATTGAAATTTCATCTGAATTCCTGAATAGCGGTGATCCATAGGACTTATATGCGTGCTCATGAGAACTTATGAGAGAATGATCGAGAATTGAATATAATCAACTTTTCACTGTTTGTTTCAAGCACCATTGTTATTTTCTCACTTTCAATCCAATCGATTTCAAAAATTCAAGATCACTCACAGACAGAGCGTTATGTGCTAACTGTTTAGCATACACTTGTCGAATGAGCTTCGTTTTACGCACACTTCTCTTTTTAATGGTGCAGCTCGTTTTGGTTTGGGATTGTTCAATATGATTTTGTCTATTATAAATAAAACCCATAACAATAGTTATTCGATTTTCCTCAATTCCAAAACAATGAAAATCTCTTCTTCACTTCCAAAATCGATAAGGTTATTTTTTTCATCCAAAATACGCACTGTGATGTTGTGAAGGTTGGTCGGTAGCCAAGCGATTCGGCGTGGGTGCTTTGTTCACTCACTCGAATTGACTGCCGTGTTGGTCGGTGGTTCAAGCCCTAGTCTGAACGATCGATCTTCACTTGCAACCGTCCAACCCGTGTTAGGAATCACACGTCAAAAGGTAAGACTTCGTTAATCCTTAGCTCGCACAAGTTTCGACTTTTGAGGGTTGTCGTTCGTAGGGGTGCGACAGCTGGTTAACGAAAAAACAGATTTTAAACAGATTTTTTTAATTGACCACCTTCTGGACTGACAGGCATATATGTATATATATAATACTGTGTGGTTCTTTAGTAAAGTTGTATCCAGGTTCAACATTAATATCGAATGAGGAAAGAATGTGGGATTCTTCACCATTTATATATGAATCAGATATTATATTGCAATCTGAGCGGATAAGTCTCACAGTTGTAATGTTTATTGATAATGAGGATTCATGTATCTGATTTGGTGGAAAAATGCCTTGAGCGAACCCCATCATCTCTGCTATAGAATTTGGATGTGTCAGATCAATTTCATATTTGGATCGCATTTCACATCCGAATGTATTATTATTATTGGCGTGTAGATAGAAAATGTCAACTGCAACGATATCAATTGGTTTTTTATCAGGAAACAACCTGTACATAATATGTTTCTGTATGACGGCATTGATCTCTTCTATTTCGTAAGAACCACATGGAATTTCAATTGTGTACTTTTGAAGTATCGATGAGTTATCATTACTGATTATGAAACTCATTAAATTATTAGCTTCAGTTATATTATTGATTGTATTGCATCTATGGAATCCCAAAAGTCCTAATCCATAACGGCTGTTCCTATCCAATTCAATAGGTGTAAAAAATCCGTACTCAAGACACTTGTCCCGACAGCTTGTAGCTCGAACTTTCGTGACATGACTGATGGATCTTTTGAAACACATTTCAATTTATTGTTGTGCACAGCAACAGCACATCTGAGACAATTTACACTTTTTCGAAGGTGTTGTATTGTAATAAGTATCATTTTTATTGATACCGATATTCATATCCTCTATATTACAAATAAAACATACAGATTTCCGAGGTATAGGACCATCATTCACATCCGAATCTGAATTTTCATATGGATGGTGTTCGTAACAATATCTATATTTCATTATGTCGATGTCATCTTGTAGATGTTTGGGTAACTTTTCCCAAACATATGCAATCTCATGTGCAACACATGCAAGTATCACTTCCTTGGGAATATTTGCAAGCATATTTTGAAAACATCCTAAGTGAAAACCCTATTCCTTTGATAGCCTCACGATCCAGTTTTGGTGTTGTACATAATAACTGAGATCGATATCGGTGAGAGGCCTCTGAGGTAGGGGATCTATTAGTTTTTTGTTCTGTTTGTGGGTTTGTATGGTTTTTAATATAGTCCTAAACCTTTACGGTATGGTTCAAGGTATATTCCACTTCCGCGTTTGCCCGATGCTACAACCTTCAAGATTTTATTGTGGCGATTGACTTCCATTAAAGCCGCTTTGCTGGCTTCTGCTGAATTCACGGCCTTGGTAATACCAGCAGCGGCTCCCGCCAAACTCCCTAGTGTGGATAGTCCAGCGAAAATTGGTATCAATGGCACAAATCCACCGATCTTGGAAACAGGAATTATGCGTGGTGTGCGGATTATCTTCTTTCCACCGGCAGCTTTGAGGTATATACGCGCCGCCTGCAATGCCACAGTTAAAGCTTTTTTGCTATTATTCGTCACAAATTGATCCCGCCAGCTTTCTTCAATACATTTCGCACTTTATGGACTATCCCAGCACCGAATGCAACTATTCTAATTTCATTTTTCTTCGATTGTTTCCTCTTATTTCTTTTCTTATTAGTGCTACAACCCATGTGTTAAGACTCTGTCCTAACGGTATCCATTTATTTATTTTTGGTAGTTTGGGCAGGCCACGGAATAGCAAACCCGCCTATGAGCCCTTCGCGACAGCGCGGAGTGGGGTGTGCTAGTGAAGAGCGAGCGCCAGTACGAGACAATTCCAAGGCAAAATAACATCGATGTATGGAACGCCGTTTTACTTTTTATTGCCACAAATATTCATTCCTCATTTTATTCAACTAACAATGTATTTGTTTGAATTTAATTGATTCATGCATTTGTTCGACACATTAAAAACGATTGTTCCTAAAATTTGTTCTATTTTAAATGACACTTGATTTAAAATTTTACATGAAATAATTTGTTTGATGAAAAGTTGCGAACAGTTATAATATAGATTCATTATTTGAAATTTTTGGAAGTAAATGTTTGTCATATATACTTTTTTTTGTAACTATCGAATAATTTACTACAATTTTTGTGAAACATGAATAAAATGGTTTGTTGATAATTGTAGTTACATGAATTAAAACGATTGTTGATAATTTTAATTCGGCGCTAGCGTCGAACGGATTCTTGCAGAAGCTGAATTTTTAAATCTGGCAACATAATAGTTTAGTGATAGTAACACAATATTCCGTCCGACCGCAGCGCCGAATAAAAATTATCAACAATCAATTTAATTCATGTATCACCTAAAAGCAACAATCAAAACAATTCATTTTTACAAAATACCGATAGAAAGTAAAACGGCGTGTCACGCCGTTTTACTTTTTTTAATATTCCTTTGAAATGATCTGAATTATTTTGTTTGTTGAATTTCAGTGATGCATGAATTAAATTGTTTGTTGATAATTTTTATTCGGCGCTGCAGTCGAACGGATCATTACCGTACTATGACCAATGACATACATATTATATGCAGTTATGTAGTTCCGCAAAAATACGCCCGACGTCAGCGCATTGTATTGCATTGTATATGTTTCCTTCTTCCAAAAACCTATTTGCCTCTAGTATAGTTTGACGAATCCTACGCTTCACATTAAAACCACTCATGATAAATATAATATTGTAATGTTTTCACTATGAACAACCCGAACCATCAATTTCTGTTCAGTTGGGTAACCTATTTCTTGGTGTCAGTGTCAGTATTAGGCGTATTAGACTATAACTATAAGCTGTGCTTACGTTAACTATGACGTCTGGACATCTTACGTTAGACACAGTCTACAATGTGTTTCTCAAAAGTCGCATAACATTTGCCATCTATACAATCAAACAAGATATACTAACCACAGAATAGTAACATTAATGAAAACTTGATGACATTTTACAGACACCAACCAAGAAAACTGTAAGAGGAACTAGTGTGACCAAAATCCGTTCGACCGCAGCGCCGAATAAAAATTATCAACAAACAATTTAATTCATGTATCACTGAAATGCAACAAACAAATTAATTCAATTCTTTCCAAAGGAATAATAATATAAAGTAAAACGGTGTGGCACGCCGTTTTGCTTTTTATTAATATTCATTTGAAATGAGCTGAATTATTTTGTTTGTCGAATTTCAGTGATACATGAATTGAATTGATTGTTGATAATTTTTATTCGGCGCTGTCGTCGGGCGTATTTTTATGGAAATACTCAACTGTATATATGTATGGCGTTGGTCATAGTACGGTAATAATCCGTTAGACCGCAGCGACGAATAAAAATTATCAATAATCAATTTAATTCATGTATCACCTAAATGCAACAGTCAAAACAATTCATTTTTCACAAAATACCAATAGAAAGTAAACGGGCGTGCCACGCCGTTTTACTTTTTATTAATATTCCTTTGAAATGATCTGAATTATTTTGTTTGTTGAATTTCAGTGATACATGAATTAAATTGATTGTTGATAATTTTTATTCGGCGCTGTCGTCGGGCGTATTTTTATGGAAATACTCAACTGTATATATGTATGGCGTTGGTCATAGTACGGTAATAATCCGTTAGACCGCAGCGACGAATAAAAATTATCAATAATCAATTTAATTCATGTATCACCTAAATGCAACAGTCAAAACAATTCATTTTTCACAAAATACCAATAGAAAGTAAACGGGCGTGCCACGCCATTTTACTTTTTATTAATATTCCTTTGAAATGATCTGAATTATTTTGTTTGTTGAATTTCAGTGATACATGAATTGAATTGATTGTTGATAATTTTTATTCGGCGCCACGGTTGAACGGCGTGTTGTCGTACTATAAATGAACTAGCATGTTGCCATATGTAATAATTGAAGTTCTTGATAAATCCGCTCGATACCAGCGCCGAATTAAAATTATCAACAAGCGTTTTAAATGTATCTTTCAAATACAACAGACTTTTTAAATCATCAAAAAATTTATTTTTTTTTCAGAAATTAGCTTTTTAAAAAGACTGATGAAATAAAATGATACTTGCTTGAGAATGTTTTGCACAAAAGTTGTAACCAAATTTTAAATTGAATGCAATAAAGTGAATGTTGCAAATATTGAACACTTTCAATAAAATTGAAATATAACAATCTTTATTATTCATAGAAAAATATTTAGTATGGAAAGTTAATTTGCTATATTTTCAGACAAACGAAAGTCTATTTTTATTACCAACAATGTTTCATGGAAAAACTTTGACAGTCATTCAAATATATTCATTGAAATTTTATTCCCAAACTTACTTTTAGACAGTGAATTTAAAGTTTCATTGTAATTCAACAGTCATATAAATAACTAACATTTTTATTGAAAGGTCAAAATTATATGCGGAATTGAAACGTTTGTTGAATTTACTCGAATAATACATTCCATTGATTGTTGAATTAAAATGTTGGTTTATTGCTGAGTTGAACTATATGTATATAGATTATTTTTCAGCATAATATATAATAAATTGGCGTTCCATTTTCCAATACTCTGAAACAATATTTTTCTTCGGAATCAATAAAAGCTTCAAGTTATTTCATTACTCTTTTTTATTCAAATAACAATTTTATTCATGTAACATTTTAAATCAAGTGTCATTTAAAATAGAACAAATTTTGCGAACAATCGTTTTTAATGTGTCGAACAAATGCATGAGTCAATTAAATTCAAACAAATAAATTGTTAGTTGAATAAATTGAGGAATGAATATTTGTGACAATAAAAAGTGAAACGGCGTTCCATATCGATGCATACCAGAAAATAATTTTGTTTTTATGGCAATTTTTAAGCATTGTATTTTGTGCGATTCATTTTGGTCATTTTTAGTAGAATAAACACGAGTAATTGTGTTTAAAATCCAGGGAAACATCCCAAACATGGTAGCAGAGCGTGGTTCGATTGGTCATATTAATTGGAAGAAAAGGAATTTCATACATACATGAGCAAATACATCGCAAAATCGTAAGTACCTCGATTTTCTAACAATTACATACATTTCCTTACCTGACTTTCTGTGTTTTTGCTGTGTTATAAGCGCAATCGAGAGAAACTACGATTATTTAACAATATTATTAGGGCATTTTAAATAAAAATAATTAGATACAACAGCTATTTATAGTTTTTTGAGGTAAAACCATACAGGGTAACACATTTCAGGTTTCAATACGAATACATAAATATTTGATTATAAATAATTATTCATATCTAATTTACCAATGTCGTTATCAGAGGTAAAGGGTGATGGGGAACAATTGCAAAATGAATTGAATAGATTGCAGAAAAGAAGGGCTACGGTCAAAGGGCAATTATCTAGGTTTGAAACATTTACAAACAAGTACACTAAAGAACAGAGTGCGCAATTACCGGACAGAATAGATAAGTGTCGGGAATTGTGGAGGGAATTTAATGACATTCAATGTGAAATAGAAATCATTTTAGATGACTCCGAGAACGCTGAAAATGAACGTTCAGATTTCGAGGAAAAATATTTCAGGTTAATAGCATGGGCGGAGGTTAAATTACGGGAATTAAATATTGATGAAAATGTCTTAGCCGGTGAGACGTCACAAAATGTAACCTTTCCTCAATCCCCGCGCATAGATAGAAACGTCAAGTTGCCTACAATAGATATTCCGAGTTTTCAAGGGTTTTATACAGGGTGGCTCGAATTTCACGATACATTCAATGTTTTGATACATAATAACGAAAACCTAACAAATGTTCAGCGTTTCCATTATTTAAAGAATTCATTAAAAGGCGAAGCCGCAGGTGTTATACGTTCACTGGAAGTTTTAGACAGAAACTACGAGGAAGCATGGGGCCTATTAAAATCCAGGTATGAAAACAAAAGATTAATTGCAATGAGTCACATCGATTCACTATACAATTTTCCAAATTTATGTAAAGAAGGTGGAGGTCAATTAAGGAACTTTTTGGATACAATACGAAAGGATCTTCGAGCATTAAAATCATTGGAAGAGGATGTTGAAAAATGGGATATTCTGTTAATTATATATATTTTAGAGCAAAACCTGGACCCAATTACAAGGAAAGAGTGGCACAAGGAAGGAAAGCACGACAAATTCTCCACAATTGCGGATTTCCAAAGTTTTTTGGAAAAAAAATGTCAAATGCTCGAGGTGTTGGAGGCAAACAAGCAAGGTTCTAAGGGTACATTCACTGATCACAAGGTAAAGGTAGGTAATTGCAGATCATTTGTAACCGTGGAGGAAAAATGTCAATTTTGCGAAGGAAGACATAAGGCATATACTTGTAGAAAATTTATTAATTTGCAGTTAGGCGCAAAACGGGAAGAAGTGAAAAGAACAAAATCATGTTGGAATTGTCTACAGCTGGGACACGGGGCTCCAGACTGTAAATTAGGGGGTTGCAAATCATGTGGGAGAAAACATCATTCTCTCCTCCATGATTCAGCGTTTCGCACAAATGCAAGGACACAAGCTTCAGGAAATAACGGGAACCATTCTCATCAGACACAAGATGGTTCAAGGGCACGATTAGGCAATCAGTTAACTTACACTAGCGTTTCAAATCAATCGCGATATCAAGTGTATCCAACGCATTCATCATCAAATGATAATTTTAGGATGGAAATAAATCAAGGTAACACAACTCAAGAAGAGCAAGGAAATATTTGGGCATTTCAGTCCATTAGCATAGGGGCAAATGCAAATCAAGGACATCTGGTTAATGATACTAATGATCGTCTCTTCATGGGCAATAATTTAAGACAAGATTCGGAAACGGTTGTTTTGCTTTCCACAGCGATTGTTTATATCACGGGTAAAGATGGGATTCTACATGAAGGAAGGGTACTTTTAGATTCAGGATCGCAATCCAACTTTATGTCACGGGAGTTCTTGGAGAAACTAGGGTTAATACCAAAACATAGTGATATTTTGGTTAAGGGTATAGGTCAGGGTTCTACTAAAATCACGCACTCAGTAGATGCTAGGGTCAACTCAAGAGTTAATAACTACTCATTCAAGGCTTCATTTTTGGTAATAAATGATATTGTTAGCAATCTCCCAGTAGTTGATATCAATTTAAAACTAATTCAAATTCCGGAAAGATTAACTCTCGCAGACGAATATTTCGGTATATCTACCAGGGTAGACATGATCTTAGGTTCATCAGTCTTTTGGCAACTTCTATGCGTGGGACAAGTGCGTATAGAAAACACTAACTTGACGGTTCAAAAAACGAAATGAGGATGGGTGGTAGCAGGAGCTATATCTTCATACCAAAACATGTCATATTTTTCAAAAATCGAAGCACACACTTGCAACTTTTCTGTTAATAGTTCTATACACAAACAAATAGAAAAATTCTGGTTGTTGGAGGAATTCGGGGATGAACGTAAATCAACCAAAGAGGAACAGGAATGTGAGAGGATTTTCAAGGAAACAACCGTAAAAAATGAAGAAGGACATTTTACGGTAAATTTGTTGCTTCGTGATAACATAAAGCAGCTAGGAAACTCGTCATTGATGGCAGAAAAACGATTCAAACAGCTCGAAAGACGGTTAGAAAAGGACGAAGATTTGCGAGGGTTATATCATGCATTTATTCGGGAATATATAGATTTGGGGCATATGTCAAAAATAATTTCAGAAGAAGCACCTACCACACAGAGAGAGTACATTTACTACTTACCACATCACGGGGTATTCAAACAAAATTCTAGTACTACAAAATTAAGGGTAGTTTTCGATGGTTCAGCATCCACAGATACTGGTGTCTCGTTGAACGACACATTAATGGTTGGGCCTAAATTACAAGACAATTTGTTTGATATTCTGCTAAGGTTTCGAAAGCATTCCGTCGTAATTAGTGCCGATATTGCCAAGATGTATAGGCAAGTGCAAGTGAAACAAGAACATAGAAATCTACAGAGGATTTTATGGCGATTCAATAGGGAGGAACCAATTCAGACATACGTTCTTAATACGGTCACATATGGAACAGCTTGCGCATCATTCCTATCTATTAGATGTCTTCATCAAACAGCTCTTAACAATTTAGACAAGTATCCAGAAGCAAGCAAAATAATATTAAAAGATTTTTACGTCGATGATTTATTGACAGGTGGTGATACAATTGAAAACGTTCAAAATTTGAAGAGTGAAATTACAGATATCGTAAAGGGGGGCGGATTCTCATTGAGAAAATGGGTATCTAATCGAAAGGAAATTTTAAACGACGAGAGGTATTCCAGTGTAGATATTGAACACTATTTTTCGGATACGGATGTCACAAACACATTAGGAGTTATATGGAACTCAAATGAGGACACATTACGGTATAGCATCAATATTGATAAATCACAAACAAGAGTAACAAAAAGGATCATTCTGTCAACAATTGCACGTATTTTTGATCCAATGGGATTGCTTGGGCCAATTGTTATTCGAGCAAAGTTAATTATGCAGCAACTTTGGAAGTTAAATCTGACCTGGGACGAATCTGTTCCGATGGACATACAAACAATTTGGGTATGTTTCAGGAACCAAATAGATGAGCTAAGCAAGATCAGTATTAGTCGTCAAGCAATTTGTAAAAACAATGTCGAAATAGAGCTTTATTGTTTTACGGATGCGTCCGAAGTGGCTTATGGGGCTGTTTCATTTATAAAATCAACAGATACAAATGGAAATAATTACGTAAATTTGCTTTGCGCCAAGAGCAAGGTAGCTCCACTAAAGGTGGTATCTTTACCTAGATTAGAATTGTGTGGATGCCTACTGGGTGCAAGGTTGGTCAAACAAGCTCAAGGAGCAATGGGAATTTCAATAAACAAATTTCAATTTTTTTGTGATTCAACTATTTCGTTGTCTTGGATACGTGGGGAGCCCAGTCAGTGGCAAACATTCGTCTCGCACAGAGTAGCAGAGATTCAACAATTATCTTCAGTGACATCATGGAGACACATTTCTTCTGAGGACAACCCAGCTGACGTACTATCCCGGGGAATTGATCCAAATCAATTATTGAAATGTAAATTATGGTGAGAAGGGCCTGAGTGGCTTAAGCTCGAATCGAATCTATGGCCAGAATCATTAGTCAATAATGTTCAAGAAATACCTGAAAGGAATAAGAAATCGGTATTATTATGCGCTTCAACGGTTTCCGTGATAAGAATTGATAAGTTTTCTAGCTTTACTAGGATTCAAAGGGTTTGGGCTTACTGTCTTAGATTCATTAACAACTGTCAGTTTTCAAATACAAAATTAAGTGGGACATTGCAAGTAGATGAAATTCATAAGGCAACGATACATTTAATTAAATTTGTTCAAGCAGAAGCTTTTGAGAATTAATTAAAAACACTGAAATCATTAGGCATTGTTAAGGGAAATAGTAAATTAATTTCATTGAACCCGTTTATTGACGAACAGGGATTAATCAGGGTAGGCGGTCGTCTGGAAAAGGCGAATATTTCATATGAACAAAGACATCCGATAATCCTACCCAATAATAATCATTTAACTAACCTAATTGTTCGAGGAGAACACTTAAAAAATATGCATGCAGGTCCTCAACTATTGTTAGGAATAATAAGATTGAAATATTGGCCCATTCAAGGTCTTCGGACAGTATCGAAGGTTACAAGAAAGTGTGTAATTTGTTTCAAGGTAAAGCCGGTGACACAAAAGCATATAATGGGAAATTTACCAGTTGAACGCATAACACCTTCAAAACCCTTTACCAATACCGGAGTAGACTATTGTGGACCATTTGATATCAAGGTTAGTAGACTTAGGGGAGAGTCATTTGTAAAGGCTTACATATGTATATTTGTTTGCTTATCGGTTAAAGCCGTTCATTTAGAGTTAGCTTTCGATTTAACTACGGAAGCCTTCATTAATTGTTTCAAAAGATTTATAGCACGAAGGGGATTGTGTCAGAATCTTTTCTCAGATAATGGGACTAATTTTGTTGGGGCAAGGAATCATTTTGATGATCTTCATTCGTTTCTTGCTAATCCTGGAAATCAGACAAAATTTACAGATTTTTTCTCGAATATTAATATAAGTTGGTCGTTTAACCCTCCACGGTCCCCACACTTTGGTGGAATTTGGGAAGCAGGAGTTCGAAGTGTTAAATTTCATTTACGTAGAGTAATGGGAAATGAACGGTTAAGCTATGATGAGTTTAATACGGTAATAACACAGATAGAGTCTTGCCTCAATTCCCGTCCTCTTACACCTCTAACCGAAAATCCTGAGAACCTAGAGGTACTTACGCCTGGGCATTTTTTAATTGGTTGCTCATTGAAATGCTTACGTCAAGAAGACTTACGACAACGTAGCGGACGTGGCATTTCTAGATTCCATCACGTCACCCAAATCATTCAGTCAGCTTCAAACACGAAGTAAATGGCGTACTTCAAGCAGCAGACAATTGCAACTCGGCGATATGGTTATTATCAAGGAAGATAATCTTCCACCTCTCAAGTGGCAAATAAGTCGTGTGATTGGTATTCATCCAGGCAGAGACAATGTAGTGAGAGTGGCAAC
Organism: Leptinotarsa decemlineata; assembly: GCF_025532065.1. NCBI lineage: Eukaryota > Metazoa > Arthropoda > Insecta > Coleoptera > Chrysomelidae > Leptinotarsa > Leptinotarsa decemlineata. Next base: position 492,265 of record NW_027412560.1, read on the forward strand.
AGTGCGTACAAATAACGGACAATTTAAACGCAGTGTTAATAAACTTTGTATTCTACCCATTGACATGAAATAACCTCAGTTGTGCTATTAGTTTCATGAGCTGAACTTTCATTATTTGTTTCATGTGTGTCAAATGGGTTGAAAGGCGGACCTTCCAACAGGGGGCGGTATGTTAAGACTCTGTCCTAACGGTATCCATTTATTTATTTTTAGTAGTTTGGGCAGGCCACGGTATAGCAAACCCGCCTATGAGCCCTTCGCGACAGCGCGGAGTGGGGTGTGCTAGTGAAGAGCGAGCGCTAGTGAAGAGCGAGCGCCAGTACGAGACAATTTCAAGGCAAAATAACATCGATGCATACCAGAAAATAATTTTGTTTTTATGGCAATTTTTAAGCATTATATTTTGTGCGATTCATTTTGGTCATTTTTAGTAGAATAAACACGTTACAAGTAATTGTGTTTAAAATCCAGGGAAACATCCCAAACACCATGCTCATATGTCTTTTTGCTTTCATAATGTTGGTGACAAGTAATGCAGCTGCTCTTTCCCCAATACTCGTGTCCTTCGATTCAACCCTATCTGAAGCGCTGTAATCAAGTTCTTTGTCGGCTAAATGTCTTGCTGCAAGATCGGATGGATGCTTAGAATATTGAGTATCGTGATTTTTGTATTCAATATCTGATTTATCGATTCTAGGATCGTTGCGAGTTGGACGTTGTTTCAGTATAGATAACCTACGGGTATATGTGATTCAAAAGAAAGTTTGTTTATCAAATCATTACCAAAATCACAACCTCTTTCAATTTTACGATCACTTTCAATACATCCGTATCGTTTGATGGTACACATTGAAATGAATAAGCTAATAACATATATATATATATATATATATATATATATATATATATATATATATATATATATATATATATATATATATATTGCGAAATGTTTTGGAACCTATAAGAGGATTAGGTTTTTATACATTCAGCAATAATGCAGAAATAGTGGAATCCTCCGACACTAAGCCTAATTCTGTTTTCATTTTCGATGATGTGATATGTGAAAAGCAGGATAATATTAGATCATATTTCTGTATGGGACGTCATAACGATGTTGATTGTTTTTATCTCGCACACACATATTCACGGGTACCCAAACAATCAGTGCGTGACAATTTCATCATAATGTTCAAACAAGATGAGATGAATTTACACCACATTTATTCAGATCATGTATCACTCGATGTAACATTCAAGCAATTCCAATTAATGTGTGTTAAATGCTGGGAGGAACAATATGGATTTCTAGTCGTTGATAAGGACAGAGAAATAGATGAAGGTAGATATCACTGAATATTGTAGAGGTCACTTCATCAGCGAATTGAGCTATAATTTAAAATAGGCAATATGAATACAAAAAATTTTTCTGAAAATAAAAACAATGAAATGAATTTGAAACGTCAACTACTAGAGACAACAGAAGCTGTCAGGCAGAAATTCAACTCTATCAAGAATGATAATATTGAAAATCGTATGTCACTCGAAAAATAGTATGAGCCCATAACGAAAACATTGAATGTTTTATCATCAAACGCTACTTCGAAATCATCAGTGTTATCGTCAAACCATGGAAATTTTCAATCTACTTCAAATTATCCCATGAGTACTCCAATAGAAAAAAACAATCTTTCGGTAGTGTATCATCTGTGAATAGTGACACGAGCATACTTCGAGACGATATGAGAACAACTCTATTCGAAACACCATCATCGTCCCACATCGATTCCTTGGATCCTGACTCCTCACCTAATATGAATGAAAGTCGTGAAGGTATTGTGGCCAAACATTTGAATAATGTAAAATCTTGAAATTCAGCATATGATGGAACATTTGGTGTAAGTATGGATCCTATTACACAAAAGCTGAAAATGGCAAGTCTACTGGTACATTTCAAAGATGGAAACATTTCATTTTGGGATGCTAATGCTAATGAATGCGCAGGTAGTCCAGAATTGTATTATATGATCTTCTTGAAGAATCCGCAAGATGTATATTCCAAGTATATTCCAATATATTGAAAATAATGAATGCTCCATATAAACAATATCATTTGAAGAATGGTTTGAAAAAGACAAATTCTAAAAAATTTCGTGAAGTCATCAAACCTCTATCAGAATCACCACCATATCCAATAAGAAGTAGAAGTAAAATTGGTGGAACACTCAGACGAGTGAAAATGGAGGAAACATATAATTCTAAACCTGTGAATAATGTGTACTGGAGTTCACCGGAAGAGTTAGTTGCTCGCTTACGACTATTGGTAGATTCAAAGTCAGCTGGGCATACTGGAGAAAATGAAATAATTTCAATAATTAGAGAATTACATGAAGAAGGTATAGTATATTAATATATCCACAAGTAATGATCACTGTCACATCATCATTCAATGCAGTAACATTATCACTTTTTCTCTTCAATCATATTGAAATAGAATGACTAATGAAATAAGTGATGTCAAACGACAAGTTGTTAATGAATTACATAGACCTGCAAGACGTAATTTTCGCAGAAGAATAACCAACATCAAAGGTTTTGCAGATCTATGGCACATAGATCTAGCTGAACTACAACCTTACGCAAAAAGTAATAAAGGATACCGATATATACTTGTAGTGATTGATTGTTACTAAAAATATATGTGGACTGTAGCAGTTAAAAATAAAACAGGTAGTACAATAACTAATGCAATGAAACATGTTCTAAAGGAAGCCAAATTTTCCCCCAAACATATGCAAAGCGATCATAAGAAAAGTTTTTAATAGACGCTTTTCATCTCTCATGCGAGAATATAATATCAATCATTATTCAACATTCAGCACAAAGAAGGCGGCTATAGCAGAAAGAGTGATTCAATGAATGCATGGCTCTACAAGGAATTTTCGATGAGGGGTCACCACAAATGGCTTGATATTCTTCCTATAACTAGTAGATATGAAGTTCATCGCACAATAGGTATGGTCACACATAAATGTTGATTCAACAACAAAATTGAAATTCAAAGGTATCAAAAGAATTGGAGGAAAACAAAGTAAACCCAAATTCCAATTGAATGATATTGTACGTATAAGCAAGTACAAAAATATTTTTGAAAAGTCTCATACTGCGAACTTTATCACGGAGCTCTTCAAGATTGTTAAAACTAATAAAACCACCCCACGACCTATAATCTTGAAGATATGAATGAATAACCTATCAGAGGATGTTTTTACGAAGAAGAGTTATTACGAACCAAAAATCTTGACGTATATCGGATTGAGAAGGTGTTGAAGAGAAGAAAAAATAAAGTATATGTAAAGTGGTTAGGCCTTCCTAACGAACAAAATTCTTAGATTGATGAAACAAATATGGTTTAAATGTATCTACTAATGTATTTATGAATGAAGTAATGTTGAAGTTCATTATTGTTTTCATTTTAATTATATGTATGTGAATTGAAAAATATTACAGTGGTAAACGTTGCCCCAACCATTCGCAACGTTCTGTGTATACCAAACCAAATTAATTGTATACTCCATTCCTGCTTGTATTTTTTCAACTTACGATATTGAAAACACATCATCATTCCCAAAACTAATCGCTGTCACTTTGAAATGCACTCTCCAACTCTTTTCGAAAATTATCTCTCACTGATAATGCCGTCTCATGAAGTGAGTCGACTCCTCAAGCTCTGCTTGATCTCGCATTCTCGAACGTTGATTGAATTGGTATCTTTCACAAATTTTTGAACGGAGTTCATCTGCATCTTTACACATTTTAACCAATTCAACCTTCGCTAATGCAATATTGGCATCTAATGCTTGAAGAGTTTCCTTATTAACATTAACTCACTCACTCACTCACTGACTCACTTACACTAACTCACTCCTTTCGTGTTCAGCAATAGCCATCTGTGACTTTACAAGGCGGCACAACACTTTTTGATTGTCTCTTTTCTTTGAAGTCAGTGACAATCGATGAAGATGTATTAGTAACCTTCCTCTTGATTGTTCGAGATTTCTTATCAACACCAAGAAGAAGGGTAAATGAAGGGTGTTTGAGTGGTGATAATTGTGAAACGATTGGATTTTCAACAACAATTTGCTCAATTGGTTCTGGCACATCTGCAAAGTTAACGAAGTCGTTAAAATCAAAGTCATTTATCGACCCTTGACTCGATAAATGGAATACTGGAATAATTTCAAAATCAGTGTGATCGATATAAACAAGTGGTAAACCATCTTCAGCAATCAATAGCGGCATAGAGCTCATGATAATGATTAGTTAGGTCTGAGGAATGATATGTGATAGCAATAGAATGTGAATAGGAAGGGTGATAATGTTACTGATAATTTACAGGTACTACAAATCTTTCTACAAATATCCATATTATTGAATATTATAGGTTCGGAACACTTCAGGCATTGTGACTGTTGCTGACAATATTCTGATTTTGTTCGCTACGGTGGATGAGATGGAGGCGATAACTGAATCCGCGACACACGATCATTGCACATACCAGTGCATGGATTAATGGTTTCCTTATTTGGCAAAAGTAGCACACAATAGCTCCCCAATCATCATTGGGTAGACGCACACTTTTGGTTTTTCATTCCACTCTTTTGGAAGCGGCATTTTACTAATTCGATTAGAAATATTAAGAGATGACTTATGGAAACTCTGACTGCCCTTTCCTATACCAACATTCTCTTTTCATACAAATTAACACCATGTGAAAGTATAGTGGGAGAATTTCTCCTTCTCACAAACATGACTTCATCATACCAACTTATGTTTTGAGATGCTATATCCTTCTCTCCCACTCAAAACGAGTCAAGTGATAAGTGGGAGTCGTACCACTACCACTACCTATATAATCATATAAGTCGACTTGCGATCCCGAAGTTCATTCATTCACTCTGCAACTGTGGAAAAACATCAAGATGAATACCGAAAAAATAATTGCTGCATTAAATAGAATATCTGCTGTTGATGCAAATAATTGGACAGGCGAGTCAGATGATGAGGATGCCAACATTCCGCTAGAGGAAGTGATAGTTGAAGAAGATGTTGGAGTCAAAGAAGAGGAGATTGACCTTGGAGTCGACGAAGATGAAAACGAGGCTAACGAAAGCGACGAAGATGAAAACGGGGTTAACGAAAGCGACGAAAATGATGACATGATGGAGCTTGACAGGGTTTTGGATGGTGAAGGCGATGGTGAAGGGGTTGTAGCTGATCCATCTGAAGGTGATGGTGGTTTGAGAATCGGTCTCCGATTTCTCAACGTCAGCGACACATTAGAAGATCCCATGGATTTATATTGCGTGATGAACGCACATGTGCGGATCAGAACAATTGATGACAACATCAAAAAGCTATGTTGGTGTTGTTTTCGTTTTTACTCCATTAGAAACAACAATGGAGGGTGGAATCATCATATCAACATCCACAACACCGTTTCTATGATGGAAATGCGACAGAATTGGTGCGATGCTTGCGAGATACCCCTAACAAACTTCACCCGAGTGTCGACATGTATAATATGCGATGTCAAACCTATGACACAATAACCGCGGACCTACTGGTCAAAAAACAACAATCCTTTTCAAGGCTACATTATTCATACAAACAGTAGTAGTAGTATTCACAGATTATGTGACAAATGACTACTTTGACTAAAAATGTCGAAGTTGGGAATGTGTTAGTCATTGAATATCTGTGCATTATATGACAAATTACTACTTTCACTGAAAAGTCGAAGTTGGGAATTTGCTAGTCATTGAATATATGTGCATATGATGAGTACTACTTTAACTGAAAGTTGAAGTCAGCAATTTGTCAATCATTAAGTATATATGCATATAATGATGAGTACTACAGAGTGGGATGATGGTACTTTTACATACATTTTGTTCGAGACTCTAATGTTAACCTTATGTTAACAATGGTATAGCTGTTTCTGTTTCTGTTTCAATCTTCAATTGTATCCCTGGAAAGGGCTGTTTTTTCATCAATCCATTCAATGGTATGGACTAACGCTCCTAATCATCAGAAAAAATAATGATGGTGTCGTCATCTGAATCATCTGTATCTGATGATATACTGATGATGTCGTCATGCTCTAGATCGTTATCATTATCCTCTAGCTCGTCTGACTCGTCGACATCTCTAACTCTGCATCTACTTTATCTTGCACACGATCTTCTATGCGTTCCGGGAAATCATCAGGAAGATCATAGATGCGTTGCAGGAATTGTGCGAAGGCTGAACTGAAATGATCGAACGTTGAATCCATTCCATATACCTGGATGGGTCCTGTACTCGACATAGGTGGTGGACTCAGCATTCGACATTGTGGAAGGATGATGTAGAACTGGGATTGACGCTATATTTATATTGGAAAAAAAATGGAGGGGATGAAATGAAAATGTAGAACAATTCAGTGTTTGAAATTCGGAAGTAACAAGAATGACGATCTTCATGAAACTCTGAGTGATTATTATGAGAAACTCTGAGTGATCATTATGAGAAACTCTGAGTGATTATTATGATAAACTAATAAGGGAGAGGAAGGAAGACACTGCTCCAACCACGCAGTGCCTCGTGTACACCAACCAAAAAGTGTGTACTCCGAGGAAGGAAAGGATTGAGGGTGGGAGGAACGAGGAAACGATTACTTGTTCTCATCAGAATTGAGACCATCATCTATTAATTCAAACAGGATAGGATATGGTGGAGGACTATCCTTGATGAGATTGGGGAGTTAAGAGGAAGTGGTCGGTGAACAGGAACTGGCTGATCAAAAAGATCTTCTTCGGACTCATCATCATCCTTTGTCTCCCCAGGGCAGTGGGTCATCATCCAAATAATCGGGATCCCACCATCCGTCAGGATCCGGGTACTCGCTGTCGGAGAGGTCCGCTTCATCGGTGCCGGTAACGTGCAGCACCTGCACTCTATAATAATGCGTCATGTATTCGTACTCAATCCGGTGAGGTGCCGTGGTGGAGTGAACCCAATTTTCTTGGTCGGACATGTTGTCATCTATCTGAGGCTCCAGGAATCCTTATGGCTCGGTGGTTGAATCTGGTTCCATGTTGAAGCTAGCTGATCAACTGAATATTCCATCAGATAATTCCTACTTTTATACTTTTGAAAGGAAGTAGGGGAGAAGTGGGGAGGAATGTGGTTGAAGTGAGATCATTTACAAGATACTAGAGAACACAAAAATTGTTGCGAGATAATTGTCTAGAAGAGTTTGGAATTGAAATAAAAAATAATAATAAGACGAAATAAAGAACAATGCCCCAACCATCGCATTGTTCAATGTGTACCAAACCAAAACAATGTACACCCTTTATTTCACTTCTTTTTTATTTTTTTTACTAAAATTACAAATATGAACTTAATGCTACCATAATTCAATATTCCTAATTAACCTAAAACTAATCTTTTATTTATAATTAATCTACAAAAAATGTGTCCATAATTGACTTTAACTTTTCAAATCGCTCTATCGGGGAGGTCACTACTTTTCTCCTTTTCTCGGAAGATGTTTGCTGCCGATCTAGTTCGGCCATTTCTTTTGCTAGTTCGGCCATTTTTTTGCTAGTTAGCTTCTTTGGGTAGCAATTTCAGCCTTTTGGCGGGAAATGCTAGCCAACTCGGCCACACTAGATCGGAAAGCATGTTCTGCTTCCCTGGACCTCTGTAGGAAATTTTCCATCTCTTCACTCACCTCTCCGATAGGCTGTGGCGCTACCACTTGTGGAGTCGCCAGTGTTGGTGGCAGCGGTGAAAGCGGCATCACCTGCAACGAGGTAAATGGGGTCAATACGATGTCCTCTGGAGAAGGCGCCCTCGGTGTTTCCACTGCTGCTGCTGCTGCTAAGGGAGGTGTGGAGGGTCTTAAGCTCTTAAGCTGCAAGTACTTCTGTACTTTTCAATAGGACAAAGCCTTTCTTCAGGTTGTCGATTGACTTTCTTTACGACCCTGTCTTCTCCGAATGAGTCAGGGCTGTGAGCTCGTCGCACACAACTCGAACCTGTTGCCTTCCCCTGAATGACCACCGGCATGATCGACGTCACAGCGTTGTTTAACTCCTGAGTGTAGCCTTCCATTCTGAAAAATTATACAAAGTTAGTTGATATAAAAAATTACATTGTTAACTTACTCAAATTGAGTTGATGCACTGTACTATTGATAACTGGACTGCTCTCGATGAGTTGACTCGTCGTACTGAATATTGAGGATTGATCTCCTTGGGGTACAGGTGTGCATGCGCGAGTAGTGGAAATGGGGAAAGGCCGCGCATGCGCAATGGTTGGAATGGGATTGGGGGCGTGCATGCGCGAGTGTTGGGAGTGGAGGTGAGGGCGAGGGAGCGTGGCGGGGGCGGTGCGGTGAGGGGAAAGGAGGCGGGGAAGGACGTGGGGGAAGGAAGTGGAAGATGGGAGCGGGGGAAGGGAGCGGGGGAAAGGGGGGACACGCGAAGCACGTGAAATTTTTCCGCGCGCGAAATACATTCACTATGTTCGTTCAATTAATACATCATCTGTTGGTTTTGGTTCTATTATTCTAACATTTGGATTAATGTCCATTCCTGGATACCCAAGTAATGGTCCACCTGATGAACTGAGTTTATGTTTTTTCTCCAAAACTCTGTTCCAAATCTCTGTTCCAAAGCGTCATATTTTTTCATTGTAGATGCTGTTATGTCAGAAATATTTATTCCTACATCACTTCAAAGATTGTCATATTTACGAGCTAAAGTTATTCGAGCCTCTGCAATTTTATCGTCGAATGCTTGACGTGCACCTATTGTGGATTGTATTGCAGCTTGTAGGGCCAGAAGTATGACATCCTTTGTTTTAATAATTTCCCCCTCAAGTTATACAGTTACACAATCACTCTTGTCAGTTGATTCGCTTGTATTTTTCAATATTTTCCTTTGCATGTCATAATGACCATCTTTTGTTCCTCATTTTCTCTTTCTACCAAACTTTTCTATTGTTTTAGACATTGTGCACCCTACGATGATTCTTTCTAAACTGATATTTCTTTCATTTACATTATGCTTTATACTTTGCAGTAATTGGTTAGGAAAAGAGAAATAAAACAAATAAAATTTCTTATCATTTTAATATTCATCAAAGTAATACATATACATACATACATTTATATCACATTACAGTTTGCTATACATTATTATTCATTTATGAATACCTACATGAACATCAATATTGGATTTTCCGGTGTTAAAGACATTGAATGGTATTTCAGTTATTGATCTCGGCAGACAATAGATTGATTTCTTGATCCAGTGGACTCTCCTGAGTTTTTGATTTTTGATTGTTGAATAATATTAGTTATCCAACGAATGTTACCATTCGGATCGTTTTGATGAAATTCAATATCATTATGACCCCAAGGAAGAGTGTGGGTAGTATTCGGAATGATGAATCGTTTATCGTCGTGGTATGATAATGAAACTTCATTCTTCAATTCAGTATACATATCATGCAACACGCTTCTAAATGAATTCATCTTCCTGAATATCATACCACCATGTTCGACAATTTTTTGGTAATCTTCGCATGCCAATTCATTCTTTATAACCGATCGTTTCACCCCTCCAGCTTTCTTAGATTCACCATCAACAGATTTCACATAATACGCTTTTGCACCTGTACCATAAAAGCTCATGATTGGATCATGAGCTTTGAAGTTACTCCAAGACTGAACTTGTTACTGGAATATTGAATTGGTTAACTATACTGTAATTTGATGTATCAAACCTTCTTATGCTAGTTTTCATGAATTCATAAAAATTTTCTGTATTCACTTTCAGAATGAGCGAGTCGGTATCTGTGTAAAGTAAAGAGACATTTTCACCAAAGTGTTGTTTGATGCATCAATTGAAAAAGTCATACATGACTGTTTTAGATAATTGTAATATAGAAAATCCCAAATATAATGGTTTATCGTAATGGACTTTAACTTTACCCAATTGAATGGCAACGAAATTTTCCGTGAAAATTGAACAAATTTTGAAATTTGTTCTGGATATGAGAATGCTAGCACCTATATTTTTCTTTATATTTATATGTGTAACGAATCTAACATAAATTCCGTTATCTACATTCTCCATTGTCTTTCCATATACCGCATTATTCATTAGTTCATAGAAATCTTTAACAGATTTGTTGTTAGACTTATCACGCATTTCAGTATTGAGATCTATATAGGGTTTCATCCAACGTGATTGTTTGAATTTCAATACTCTATGTTTATTCATTACAAACAAACCATTTTTGATGGCTTGCTGTAGATTTCTATAATGAACAATATATTTTATTTTATCATTCAAATTTGGAATTAATTTGGGAATTTTAGATTGTATACGAGATGGTTTTAATTTTTCAACTAAAAATGGAAGATCAGAATGTTCATCATGCAACTCTTGTGGATAATGAATGTCCACTTCAAACACAACTATGTAAATTCACTTGTTGGTAGAGGTTTTGACATACTTTGACCGAATAGATTTGTTGCATCTAAATATGTAATGAATGTGGAAGGTTTATTGGGATTATAATTTGATAAAAAATTATTATTTGCTACATATTTCCTCTCACTACACTGAATAATTCCACCTCGTATACCTTTTTGAAAAAAGTGAATCGTATCAATGTCAGTTAGTAATTCCAATTCAATATTCGTATACTCCAACATAGCAACCCAAGATAATCTAGGTTCAGTGTGATAATGTGCTGAGTCTAAGTTCTATATCTCTAAACTTGTGGTGCGAAAGTTTTCAAAAATATCACATAATAGCAATACATCCGACTTCAAATACAAATCAGAGTATCCACCCAAATTCTGACACTCGAATGGATTTTACACATTTCTAGCCCAATCATAATCATTTTCTGATATATGTTTACAACTGAGTTTGTCATAAGACTGATTTTTTGTCGGAAGTGATGGATAATTCAATTTGTCAATGTTGTCAACGGAACGATAAGGAAATACACCTAGAAAGGTGTATGAGACAGAAGTCTCATCAAATTGGGTTTCTCAATTTGTGGGAAATGTTTGTGCATCTCTAAACATTTTTCAGAGATCAAGTTAGCACCCAACTTGTCCAACGAATTAGTCATAAATTTATAACTATCGATAAATCTCATTTTGAGATATTTCTTCTCAACCATACCATTTTTATCGGTAAAGGTGTGTGTAAAGAGATGTTTCGTGAAAGATATATATTTCTCTTTTGTTTATGGGATGACATCAACTTTCTCTTTATTCTTATACAATTCTTTTATGGCAATCATAACCACTTAAATTATGGAAAATAATAGGTACAGAATTAGGTATTTTGAAATTCAAATTACATTTTGAATGAGCGGCATGTGATATTTTCTTCCCTGTGACATGACAGTGATATCTAACTTTGACTTCACCATCAATAAATGGTTTATTATATATACCACAAGTTCTGGCTGTAGCAAATTGTTCCTCTCCTTCGAGGGTTTATGCATCCATTGGTATAAGGTATCTGAGATAATTTTGATATATCTTTTTCAAATCATCTTCAATGCTACTCACAAATTTCTGAGCAGTATCTACACCCCTATATGTAACAAATTTTGACAAATCAGCATTATATGAACATTTCATCAAATAAGCAAATGAAAATGGGGCATGTTTGGGGAATATGGGGAATGTTTTAATCGTGTATGAACTTTCGGCAACCATCATTCCATATTTATTGATCTTGAAATTGGTGGTTGGTGTTGTAGTACTAACGAGATAACAATCATTCATCTTATGACGTAAAAGCAATCTCTCGCTGGAAAAAACCATCAAACATCCATCACAAAAATATTTTTTTGTTCATGAGCTGATAGTTGACTAGGAACTGATCTTGAAAAATCTTTGATCCAACAATAGTGATTATTACCGGAGTCATCAGTTATAAGTAACAAATTGACATATCTCCGTAGTCTTCTCTGTGAGTATCGCAATGGACCAATCACATCATACTTGATTTTGCCCTTGTCAAATTCACTCTCTGAACCGTAAACATTAATTGAAATATCATTCCCATCTTCGAATCTTTCAATACTCTTATTATTAACTTTAACCGAAAAATCCATACCTGTGACATCTAAAACATCGGAAAAATGTCGATATGACGTAACTTCGGACACTACCATTTGCAGGATATAATGCTGATGTTATAGCCCGAGCAAAACAGTGTTCATCTTCGTTACGAACATTCACGACAGCTTTTTCTCCTTTCAATGCATTCGGGCAGCTTCACATATGAACGTCCTCCCAGTGGACTGTATTTATTAATATTGACCCCGAGAAACATCATTTTTTCACAAGTCCAACCTAAATTACAAAAAAAAATTAATATTTCTATTCAATCTCGTTGGAATTTACAAAAAATAAATACCTTGAGTAATAATCTTGAGTCTGGAGAATATAATTCCCAAACACTTCCATATTCATATTGATGCTTTTATGGATCCTGATGGCAGATTCCAGTAATTCAGTGACCTTCTGCCCAATCTCATTAAACTAAGACATGTTGTCAGATAATTGAACACATGCATTATTTTTATGACTTATGGTTCTTCGGTGAGAATTCACTTGGGTCATAGGAATTGTCACATCACAACAACTGCATGTATACATGGGTGTTGTATTGTCCACTCTTATCCGTTTCACTGGAGGCCCTCCTTGGCAACTCTGGAGCTGATGCCGACGAAGATTATCACTATGAGTGAAATATTTACCACAGTCACAGGAATACATTTTCTATGATACGTTCTCACTAACTCACTTGATGAAAACTGACATAACCAACACTCGTCCGCTTCTTAAATACAGTCTGATCGAGTCCATCAAGACGTCATAGCCATCCCCTCCTCTCAGCTACATGCATTAATCCAACCTCTCAGCTAGATGCGTTAACAGATATCGATACGAACCAACAGTGCTCGTTGCGCTCTCGTAGAGGGCAGACGTTAACACAGTCCTCGTCACCTGCGCGTCACATCGACAACGAGGGTAGAGCGATGCGTTACGTCACAGCCATCGCCGCATCGAGAGAGAGAGGTGTTGGCACACCGATGAATACGCATTACACAGCCACATGTCGTGGAATGAACATCTCGCTCTCCTATCTGGTGGTCTCAAACCGTCATTACTTGGAGGATATTTGAAGATTGCAGACGTATGTTTGTACAGAGATACGCACATGATAAACCCTGTACCGTGCATTCTCACACAGACACATACAAAATATCATATGAAAAAATTCTGAATGATACATGCACCAGACTCTTCAAGGTCACATCGCCTTGACTTCACTAAACAAAAAAAAAGCAATTAATACGTCATAGTGGTGGGGGGAGGCCCAGAAATGGCTGTAATCTGCTACTGATATCTCTTCAGTTGTGGTACTGTCAGATTAACGCTGGCAGTTCACTACTATTTTGACGTATATGCTGATGTTAACTTGTTTTTTTCAGTAGTATCTAGATAGAGTTTGTTGGAAAAGTTATGACATTGTGTATGCCCAGAACTTTTTCGTAGGGGAGAGTGATGTAATACCTAGCAAAAGCAATGTATGGTAATATACATTCTAACTTCGGGAAGAGACAGATTTCTTCAATTCATGATATTTTCAAACGCCGCATCTGTCTCTCATACAATGTAAATTACGACAAAACCGAGAGTGTTTATATAAACACTACTAGCTTTCGGCCGCGGCTTAGTTCGCTTTAAGAAATATTATTATCAATTAGTTATAGTTTTTGCGACTTTACTTTTGTTTAGCGTGTGTAAAAATCACGGCCTACAAAACTTTTTTCTACACATTATTAGTGGCTTTCACTATATTGCGATGTAACGCTTTCACTTGCAGTCTCGTACCGTTACAAAGTTTTGGTGGTTTTAAATTTCACAACAACATAATTGGAGTGCCCACACGCAGAATAAGCTTATGACAAGGCAAACCTGGCGGTTTCAATGAATTCAAAAATTATACAGGGTAATTAGTAGCGTCATCTATATTAACCACAGTATCAATCGAAGTATAGACCTTTTCTTCTCCCTCAAACGACATGAGCAAGATATCGTTGATAGTTGCTGCTTGATCGTTTTTTGGAGTATGTATGGAGCTTGTATGTATATGAATAATGTCTGGATAAACTTTAGACAGCAATTCCTGAACCGTAGTAACAACTGTGCACAGTTCTTCCGGGATGGTTATCATTTCATCAAACGATGGAAAATCACCATTACCGATTTTAAGAAGGAAATCTGAAAATCTACCAGCAGACTCATCCCGCCCAAATGTACTCTCATATTTTCAGAGAGCTTAAGAATATCAACCTGGGGCCACAAATTAGATTTCTTAATGCACGACTTTACTTCGTCAGCTCTGGTTCCTTTTGGCACCACTGGTAGAGTCTGCCGAAAGTCTCCGGCCAGCAAAACTGTTACGCCACCCATTAATTCTGTATTACCCCTTCTGCAAAATTACTTTGTTTGGAGATGTTGTAGATGGGGAGTCTCGGTAGTGATTAAATTGAGTGGTAACTCAAAAGTAGTATGAGCAGTTCGACCACCTTCGAGTAATGTAGCAGCTATGCCGGACGACGCCACAGCCAGGGCAATGCCGTGAGTACTTCTTACTTTCGCCAAAAGTAAATTAATGAGGAAAGTTTTACCAATTCCTCCTGGAGCATCTAAGAAGAATATTCGACCGTCATTTGCATCTACACTTGTGATAATTTTATTGTAAAATTCCTGTTGCTCGTCATTCATTTTTTCTTACTGAGTCTTCTAAGGCCACGGTATCGTAACTGGTCTCCTTCACGTACTCTCTATTTTCGAAATGTATTGATGTTATTGGCTAAGGTAATCCATACTCTTCAAGAGGACGGCCGCCTAATGATAATATGGCATCCTCTAATACCGACAGGCATTTGTTAAATATCAGGTCCGATGAGTGCTCTACATCCACGTCACCTTGTCTTTCCAGTTGTTTTTTAAAGTCTTCAGAAAGATATTATTTGTATTTTTCCCAAAGACATAGGGCTCGGACACCTGTCAGAACAATAAAATGATAACAAAAAGCTCTCGAATCATATGCGGTGTTTGACAAAGTGCTGCCTCTTGTAGCATTTTTAGAAAAAAAAAATGTCATTACATATTTTCCATTACATTTTTTTGGTGTTTCGTTTCTAATAAGAAATGGTAGGAAATCAATAAGGTCTTTGATAATTATTAAATTGGTCACAGATTAAACAAAATATCAATCTTTGGAATTTTACTACGAAATAAATTAAATTATGATATCGTGAGGTGAAATTTCAGGTAGTCATTTCTAGCGAGAACGTTTTTATTGTTTGGTGTTTTTTGGGGCTATCGCCGATAGGTATATTTGCGATAACCTTGCCGGGTTTCTGACAAATCTAGATTTATTTTCGCCAAATCGAATAGTTTGTAGTAAATAAGTTTTTTTATTTCAATTAGAAAATTCGAACGTAGGTAATTCAAAATGGAGTCTAAGTTTAAGGCAAGTCATTGATTCTTGAATGAATTGAATTATGAATTAAAAATACGTGGAGTTATTTCAGATCGGAAATAAGATGAAAAACGAAAAATATTGAGTCGTTTATTAATAAAAGAGTTACAATCAGGAACTGATGTTAGAACTTTTTCGAATCCTGATTATGATTTCAATAAAGAAAAAATTGAAATTAAAATGAAATTTTAAATTCATTGCAGACACTAATTAATGATTTTGAGGTTCCCAATTCCGATTCCATGTATAAAAGAGCTGTTACTCGGCTTACTCATATCATTTTTCGTATTCAGAGAATAATTTTAGATAGAAATGATCCAGATTTTGATTTGATTTTGAAATTCAAGAATGAATCTTATGCTACAGCTTTGCAATTAGATGCAGACCTTCATGAACGTGTTCAAGATCAAGATATTGCTACTTCAATGCATAATTCTAGTAATATAGATGCACTGTCAATGAATATCACCTCCAATGTGGGTAATCAATTGAATTCTTCTTCTTCTACTTCTAAGACATTTCCTGTGTATAAACTAGGAATTTCATTTGATGGAAATCCTAAAAATCTTCTGGCTTTTATTGAGAAAGTTGAAGAACTTGCTAAAGCCCGTCATATTTCAAAAAGTCAACTCTTTGATTCTGCTGGTGATCTTTTTTATGGAAAAGCTACGTTTTGGTTGCAACAGGTACGCTCACAAGTTAGTGATTGGGAGGCTCTAATTGCAAAACTTAAAAAAGATTTTCTTACAACAGATTTCGATGATGAGATTTGGAATCAAGTCAGAACTAGGAGACAAGGTAGACATGAACCTGTGGTTATTTATATAGCTTGCATGGAAACTTCGTTCAGTAGACTCAGCCGAGCTCCTGCTGAACCAACTAAAATAAAATATTCCAAATTAGGTCTACAAGAAGAATATAGGAAAAGGCTAGCACTCAGCACAATTGATAATGTAGAAACCCTTGGCAACCTATGTAAACGATTAGAAGAAGCTAATATCTTCAATACAGCCAAAAATAGTCATACAAATAATAATAGATATATTTCAAATTTGTTAGACCCCGAACTTGCTTATGTCTCTGATGTTACTTCAAGTAATGGTTCAACTCGTTTGAGAGGTAAACCTAGAAACAGTTCTAGAAATAAACATTATGATTCAAGCGCGGTTTCGCAAAAAAAAGGAAACAATCAAGAGAAATATTTCAGATAGCAATCAAGTAAATATAATTCGTTCAAATATGGAGTCAAACGTGATACGGTGCTGGCGCTGCAACTTGGAAAACCATACTTTTAGGAATTGTAAAAGTAATATTCGGAAACGATTTTGTTTTAAGTGTGGATTTCCAGATGTCACTTCTAAGGATTGTAATCAATGTAAGGGAAACTTGTAGTGGGGGTGAGTGGAAATAGCTCACACTCTCCTCCTTATACCACTGGAGCTATTAGTAATTCGTTCAAATTTACAAATGAATATTTTTCTCAGGTAGATTGGGACTCGTGGAAAAAGAAAGTCAAACATTTTTAAGAACATAAAGTTTTTTCTGAACATCAAGTTTCACCATTTTTTATTAAGAAGCCTTGTGATAATAGGCCTTACATATTAGTTAAACTTTTTGATAAGGAAATCCTTTGTCTTTCAGATAGTGGTGCAAATGTAACAGTTGGAGGAAAGGAAGTTTTAGACATATTGAAAAATCTCAATTCGAAAATAAATCCATCAGATAAGAAAAATATTTTTACTGCCGATGGATCACAACAAATTGTTAAAGGCGCAGTAAATTTGCTAATTACCATAAAAAATGTTGTTCATATAGTCCCAATTTCAATTGTTCCTTCATTGCCGCACTCATTCATTTTTGGTAGTGATTTTTGCGATAAATTCAAAATCAAAATAGATTTCAATAATTCAACTTGGGATGTTTATAGTCATGTTACTGACAGTTATCTAATCCCTTTGGTAGATCACGATACTTCTGTCTATGAATTTTCCGATAAGCATGTATTGACATCTTTTGAATTGAGTAGTTTGAAAGATTTAACAGTTGATCAAAAACTAGAGGCGGAAAATGTTATCGAATCATTTAAAGATATTAACAGTGACATTCGCTTAGGTCGAACTGACAAAATAATATTCTCTATTGATACTGGGGATGCAAAATCATTTCGTGAAAAACAATATTTGATGAGCCCTTATATGTAGAAAATATTGAACTCAGAATTGGACGATATGCTTAAATTAGGTGTAGTGGAACCGTCGCATAGCCCGTGGAACAGCCCAGTTCTGCTAATAAAAAAGTCCTCCGGTGAATATCGTTTTTGTTTTGATGGGCGGAAATTGAACGAAATTACCAAGCATGATAGCTTTCCTCTTCCTCGTATAGATAGGATTCTGAATCAACTTCGAAATTCCCAATTCATTTCTAGTATAGACCTTAGGAAAGCTTTCTGGCAGGTAACCTTAGACGAAGCATCCAAGGAGAAGACAGCTTTCAGCGTCCCAGGGCGAGGTCTATTTCATTTTTCAGTTATGCCGTTTGGAGTTCGAAATTCTGCTCAGACTCAGGCCAGGCTTTGTGATGCTTTGTTCGGTCCTAAGTATGAACCACATATATTCACATATCTCGATGACATAATTATCACGTCTGCTACTTTCGAGGAACATGTTGCCCTACTGGCCGGAGTTAAAAATATTTTGAAGGAAGCCAATCTAACTATTAATCTAAAAAAGTATGACTTTTTTAAAACTTCCTTAATTAGAATTTGGGATTTGTCATAGATAGGCAAGGCATCCGCACAGAGCCAGAAAAAGTGGCAAGCATGGTGAATTATGCACGTCCTACAACAAGTACCGAGATCAAACGTTTTATTGGATTATGTTCGTAGTATAGGCGATTCATCTCGAGTTTTTCAACCTTGATGGCATCTATTAGTAGTCTACTAGAAGGAAAGAAGAAGCAGCAGCCAATTACGTGAACGACAGAAGCAGAAGAAGCTTTTCTTAATATCAAAAAAGCTCTCATTACAGGTCCTATTCTCAGCCCTCTAGATTTCTCTAAGGCTTTTACGATCCAGTGCGATGGTAGTGATGTAGAAATTGGTGGAATATTGACACAAGAAGTTGATGGTCATGAAACCGTTATCGCTTATGCTTCTCGGTCATTATCTAGAGCTGAACGGAACTATAGTGTGACTGAACGAGAATTGCTTAGTTCAATATTCCTCATTGAGAGGTTTCGTCCCTATTTCGAAGGAGTGAAATATAAAGTAACTACTGATCATTATAGTCTTTTGTGGCTTTCAAATTAGAAAGAGCCAACAGGTAGATTCGCCAGATGGGCAGTGAAGTTAAGCCAGTACTCTTTTGATATCATACATAAAAACGGTTCATCAAATGTCGTTCCGGATTTTCTATCGCGTATACCTCCCAGTGATTCAGACATGGATACAACTGAATTGAATTTAGTAGATGTTTTTCCTGATAATAAAGATGTTTGGTATACAAATCTTTTTGAAAGGGTACAGAAAGATCCAAACTCTTATCTGCAGTGGAAAGTTGAAAATGACACATTATAGAATCAATTTTCATGTAAATGAAAGGGAATGGAAAATTGTCGTTCCAAAAAGTCAAAGAAAGAAAGTCATTGAAAATTCTCATGATCCTTCAACCTGTTCACATTTTGGTTTCTACAAAACTCTATCTCAAATTAAGCAATATTACTATTGGCCTAGAATGAGAAGAGACATCTTGAAATATGTGAAAACTTGCTTGATTTGTCAATCTCAAAAATATCCAACACCCCTCGAATTGACACTATGGGAAATGAAAAAACGGCCAGGTTCCCTTTTCAAATTATAGCAGTCGATATAATGGGACCGTTTCCTCGTTCACCAAATGGATTCACCCATTTGCTTGTTGTCGCAGATTGGTTTACAAAGTACACGCTACTGTGTCCAATGCGTAAAGCTACCGCTCGAAAAGTGGCAATTTTTTTAGAAAACAGTGTTTTTTTGGTATACGGAGTTCCCGAGTTCATAATATGTGACAATGGTCCACAATTCGCAGGAAAAATATTCAAAAAATTGGCTGATGAATATCAGGTTCAAAAAATATGATTCAGTCCAAGATATGCAGCCCAGTGTAATTTCGTGGAGCGAAATAATAAAACTATAGGCCAAGCAATCAGAAGTTATATCGGTGAACACAAGTTTTGGGATAGGGAGCTACCAAAAATCCAACAAGCTATAAATACTGCAAATCATGAAGTACATAATTACCCTCCGTCACTTTTGAACTTTGGTAGATACGTACCCTTATCCGGAAAACATTACGGTGAAGTATCCAGTACAAGTGATATTCATTTACTACCTGAAGATCGAAATGAATATTACAAAAATATTACAGGTTTATCGAATATATTTAAAGGAGTTCGTGAAAAATTGCATATTTCCTACAAACGAAATGCAAAGGCATATAATCTTAGAAAAAGAGATTTCCCATTTCAAGTTGGTGAAAAGGTTTGGCGCCGAAATAAAATTTTATCAGAAGCCGCGGCTCAGTTCAGTGCTAAATTGGCACCGAAATATGTTTTGAGTTTTGTTAAGCGAAAAGTTTCTCGTCTTGTGTATTCTTTAGAAAATGCCAATGGATCTCCCGCAGGAGACTGGCATGTGAAGGATTTGAAACCGTATTTCGGATCAAATTCCGAAATTTCAGTTGGTTGATTTTGTAGTCATAATTTTTCGAAAGTAATCTCGTGTAGTGAAATACACGAAAGGAAAAATATTGGTACCAATTATTTGTAAATATGTAAATATCTTCAGAATGTCACTTCAAATAGAATCTCAAATAGATTTAGTGGAAAATATAAGGAATTTTTGCTTTCATGTATATATTTTAGATTAAGAAATAGATTGAAACAATTGTTTTTAGTCCTAACCGATTGTGTCGTGTTCCATGATTTAGTAACTCCCGATTCAGTATTCTCGATTTTGATTTCCATATGGATGTTTGGTACGCAAAAGATACCGTTTCAACAACTGTTGTCAAATCTTAAAATGAAATGAAGCACCTTTTGTTTCATTTATTTTTTTTTTTGGAGAGGGGTTGTGTAGCGTTCAGTTTGTCTTACTTTAATTTTCTACAATTTTTGAAATAAATCCAAGAGAAGTCAGCTCATACAGGACACCATTCGAACACTTTTGTGTATGGTTAGTTGCCAGCTCCCAATTAATGCGGAATTTTAAAATATCTCACCTCCCATTTGTCCGATAACTGAGGTGTATTGAATTCGATTGGTAAAACCAAGCACGATTCTTTTCAAGGATAAGGCTTCAGTTCGATATTTTTTTCCTGTGAAGGCAGATGTGCCAAGGTGGTTGTGAAGGGACACAGTTTTTGGATTTGAATTCTTCTTCCTGTCGAAATTGATAATTGCCCTTCCTGAATTGAGTAAAATAATATTCTGGCTATTTTGTAGACTAGCCCTGGAAATTCCAGTTTTTTGCTTAATCAAACCACGAGGCTCCCGGTTTTTGATAGATACACCATTGCCTACTCTCTTTAGAGGTAAGTCTTTAAGAAGCCCCAGAAATTGGAGAATACTCTGGATACCTTTTTGTGTTGGGTTTGCTTTAACTAAAATTCAATCTTAGAGTTGTAGGATGACATTAGGCGAATAAGTAGTTTATGTTGAAAAGAGTGAATCTAATCACTTTGCTGTTGCATATGCTATTACGTCCAACTCGGCTAGAGGCTAGAAGTACAGAAATTTCTGATCTTACCCTTTTCTTCAATTGTGGGGAAAACGTCCTTGGTGGTGTCCAGCTAGATAGTGTTCTACCTCCATTTTACTGTTATGTGAAGAGGACCAATGAGGCCAGAACTTATCATTTATTTCAACTTATAATGTTATTTTAACCTATTTCAAATATTTATAAAAAATATAGGGGAAGTGCTACACATAAATCTCTATAAAATATCATGCTATAATGTTGTGAGATGATGCATAGTACTATGGGTAAGCATTTTTCAATTATGATGTGATATAATCTTGCAAAATTGAGTTCTCAGTCTTCCTCAAAAATATCTTCGATTTCCATATCACAGAAGCCTTTTGTTTCATATAACTTTGATATACTTGTATTTATTTCAGTTGTTTACTATTTATGCTATTACTTAACAACCAAATCCACAAAAATACGTTCCCATCAATTATCTCCATTTAATTTCCCAGCTTTATAAATGATTTAACAAAGTTGGGTGGCGCCCACTTCAATGTTAATTTGAATTTCATGAAAATAATCTTTTAACGAACCCATAGTGCTCTCCGGCCAAAAGCTGCCGTTCGAAAATAAATGTACAGCGGATTATTGACTTATCAATAATTTGCTGTTACACTCTTCAAGAGCTGAATCCAAATGCCGATCATCTTCGAGTAGACCTAGAGCATTGCACGCGGATTGGAAAGTGGGATGTAAGTGACCATCTACAGTTTTCAACGCTTCTAATGAAGCTGGGCCTCTAATCTCATGTAGAAGCATTCTGTATTTTTTGGATGAACAGTATAAACCCTACCTAGAACGTGTTCTTTTTT
This sequence comes from Leptinotarsa decemlineata, assembly GCF_025532065.1. NCBI lineage: Eukaryota > Metazoa > Arthropoda > Insecta > Coleoptera > Chrysomelidae > Leptinotarsa > Leptinotarsa decemlineata. Next base: position 514,512 of record NW_027412560.1, read on the forward strand.
GACCCCTGACCATCCTTCAACATTCACTCCTCTCTTCCTTCTCTGAAACCATCGCTTGTTCCAAACGTAATACGCAGGGACTTTCTAGTGTTTTTGCAAAGTTATCCACGTTACATAGATCGAAAAATGGGGAGGAGTGTAGTTGTAGGAGGCTCCACTCAATTTGTCGCTTAAGTTCTGCTCATCAAAATAAATTCTCTGTCCATTTTCTAAATGAACAGCAAGGTGCACTACAGGAGGAAAACGCTCATGTATTGACAATTCAAGGATTCGCCAAACTGCTTCAGCTGAACTTATATATCGACCACTTGCGTAGGTTGTAACTTCATCTTACTTCATAAAGTAAACGTAGCCTGATGTGACCCTTTATTAACATATTTGCGAACGTATTTGATTGACTTCACTGAAAGGCAATACTCTACGTTCACGTGAGCGTTACATGTTCTTAATAGTACTGGATTATAAGAACCACCCAACGATTATCTATTGTAACACCCTTGATATTGATAGATAATCCACCGTCATCCAGAGTACGTCTCCTGTACTGCGGATAACCATCATCACCGATTTGAGTTTCCTTAATAAGAGCTTTAGGATAACGTTTGCTGCACGAATTATCTTTCATGCATGGATATTTTCGCTTTAAACTTCCACAGGGGCCATGTATCATATTACTTTTAACAATTTCGTGAAGCTCAGGATCACGATCGTGCTTAGGTATTTCAGCACACATAATATTGTCAATTAGATCCGGAGTGATTCGATGTTGAAGCCATAAAAGTATGTGGATATGCGGAAGACCTCGCTTTTGCCATTCCGTCGAATACATATAGCATCTCACTTTACCGAGTATTTTCCCTTTTATCAATAATTCCATGATCTTTTTTACCTTCAATCGAAAGACACGCGAAATAATATCGTATCGATCATGAGATTTTTGTCCAGAAAGCAAGTGCTCATTTATGTCACGCCAGCGTGGGTTACATGTAAAAGTAATAAGAAGGTCGGCACGACCGTAATGTCTAACATAGGTCATGGCGTCTTGCGTTTTTTCGTGCAGGTGTCTTGGTCCACCAGTAAAAGATGATGAAAGTACTACCATTTGTCCCAGCTGATTTGCTTCAGTAGCTTGCCGTCCAATTGCATCTTTTAAATGCATATAATTGACTGCGCGCAATTTGGCTTGATTGTTTTTTATGTAGTTCAGTCTTTCAGTTTCTATTTTTGCATATTCATCTACCAAATATTGACTAAAAAGACCGAGATATTCAACCAAAAAGTTATCTTCTCCTTCTCTGATCATTATTCTGTATGAATAAAAACTTACAGCAAAGACTGTTTTTCTCAAGGGCAACTTAGTTGTGGGATCGCATTGTGGTATGTTGATTGAATAGCCATCATCACCCCAGCAAAACATCAACGGGTACTGCAGCGCGTCATGAGCTCGATGTATCTTACTGATACACTGAAGTGAGTTACTTTGGCTTTTGAGGATAATGTCTCTTCGGTCAAAGTGCTGATCTACCAATACAACAGCCACTTCATTTGCCGTTTGTGCATTAAATCTGCTTCCGTGTTCTCTTTGTGGTATTTTATCTGCATGTTTTACGACCTTGAATGACTCCGAAGGCGATATTTCATCAATGGTTGTTTTTAGATCTTTTATGTATGGGTTCACCTCATGTAACATAAGCTGCAATTGTTTGATTAAATTTGGTCTCAAATCAGGAAATTTAAAACATTGAATATTAGCTTCTCTAAGATCTTTACCGACGAAATAAATTTGCAGAAACTGTGCATCCTGCCCATGTTCCGGTTATATACTTCCAATTAAATCATAGACTTGTCCTTGAACTTTGAAAGTTGGTGAAAAACCGCCTTCTTTTATTTGTTTTCCACCAAAGGAAGTCATTTGAGAACAGGCATTATATTTTCGGATATGATCCATGTAGTGTACATCATTTGGGTGTAAATCATTAACCAGACTGTGAAGTGGTTCAGACATTTGTTTAAACGGGTCAAGTTGTAAAGACCGGCGATACAACACATGCCAGGTGTCTCATCTTTCCACTTCAAGGCGTTACACCACTGACACTTATATGTCATACAACCTAAGACTATACTGCTGTCAGTTCCATAAGCAAATCTGGTCCATACGCCAAACCCAAAAACAACTTGCTTCTCCGTATTTTCTCTATACCGTGACTGAATCACTCTATGCACATCGGTATTCCTGCCCTGATATAGTGTAGCAGATTACCTATTTTTCAGGGTTTGCAGGCTGGTAGATGGCGACAGATTGCTTGTGTTTTTCAGGGTGTGCATCCTGGTAGATGGCGACAGCTTGCCTGTGTTTTTCAGGGTGTGCAGCCTTGTAGGTACCGACAGCTTCCCTCTGTACATCAGGGTTTTTTTCTTATATTCAAACACAGCTTTACGGTGGGATTCAGTTAAAGTCTGTCCATATTTTCTTTGTGCCTTTTTTATTTGATTTTTTCGTGTGTAATTAGTAAACCTTGTCCTACGTTTGTTTTTTTTTTTCTAATAATGTCACAGACTCTGAATGGGACAATATACTTCTTATTGAATTTTCTTCATAATTTATTGAAGATACAATAGGTGAATGTTCAAGCTCTAAAACAGGTACCTCCTGACAACCCTCATCAACTTCAAGTTGCGAAGGGGTATCAATTCCAAAATCATGTTCTACTACAGCTACCTCCATACGACGCCGAGTAATCTTCTGTGCTGCTATGGGAAGATAGGCATCAAAATGCCCACTGGACAAATCTTTGCTGAATCGTAATCGCCTTAGTGGATCTATATCCAAATTCCGTATATATGAGACCGTTTCTATAAACTTCAAACTTGAATGGGAATATTAATCCTGCAGCTATTAACTCACAAAATTCGCTATGAGTAGCATTTTTCATCATATCAGCAAAATATTCGTCAGGTGTTACGTAGTTATCATCATTCCTGTCGTGGGTCATAACTGTCGTGGGTCATAATTAAAAACTTGCTCCAGTCATAAACCACATATCTGACAATTTCTGAACGCACCTCCTTCGCTCTATCTTGTGTTCCGTACATTAAATAAGAGAAAGCACACATTCTTCAACTTCTCCATTAACGTTCAGATTTTCTTTAGCTATTTTAAAAAAGTCTAACCGACAAAACCTATATTTAAACCAAACGAAAACAAAACAGATGCCAAATATAAAGCAAAGTCTATAACCAAAAATACTGAACCGAAACAAAAGAAATGCAATCCAAAATATGCCAAGAAAAGAACAGCCCAAATCGTCAAATATAATCCGCCAGAAATATTTAGGTATAGTATGTACTATTAGATACGGTGACCACTCATCATCGGGTATATGTAACTCAGTGAAAACACAACGATAACGTGTTTTAAAATACTACTAACGCCATCTGTTGTCGACATTTAGAACTAAAAATCATTTTTTTCTCCTTAATTTATTCATTCCATTAGGTACTGATAGGTCACAAACTAATATATTCACATCCTCCATCATCCCTTATTTTATTCCCTTAGAGGTGAAATTCATCAAAATCCTTTCTTAGAGGATGTCTACGTCACAATAGCTTTATGTATGCAAAGTCTCAGCCCGATCGGTTCAAAATTGACAGAGTTTCATACAAAGTTTCATTCCCCATTTCATCCCCTTGGGGGTAGAATTAATCAAAATTCTTTTTTTTGCGGATGCCTACGTCATAACATTTACCTGCATCCCAAATTTCAGCCCAATCCGTCCAGTTGTTTGGGCTATGCGTTGATAGACCACTATGTCAGTCAGTCATCTTTGGGTTATATATATTTAGAGATTCATCGGAGTGTTTTGAAAAGTCAGATATATTTGTCGCGTAGCTCAAAATGTAAATACTGGCATATCAATATTCTAGCATTGAATGTTTTGTCAATTCAGCTTAATAGGTTTTTTTTATGATATCCGTTGTACGTGGGCGACGCGACGCGGACGGTTAGAAAGAACGAGCCGGGGGGACAATGAATACGTAATTTATTCTTGGCTTTTGAAAGGAGAAAATACAGAAAATTCTGGGAGCTCTTCGCCTAAGGCAGTGGTCTACGAGTGGTGCGAAAGTTCAAATGGTTCTCTTGACGGTCAATCAAGGGCGGTATTTTGTTTTGGGAGATAGTCTTCCTGAGTGGAACCTTTTTTTTTATTCTTGAAAAACAGGCGGTTAGCGTGATTTTGGGTAGTTTTTTATTTTGGAGCGAAAATTGAGCAGTATAGTGCAAAAGTTCAAATAGGGAATGAGCAGGAAAAAGACAGCGGTGAGTTAAACATACATATGTACTAACAATTTTATGATTTTGGGAAGGAGTTAGCTATAATAAATTTGTTTTCAGAGTGGACCTAATAATTGCCTTATAGATATTTAGCGGTCAGAAATCATCGGCCAGGTTAGAGTATTTCGTCACTCTCGTATATAATAGTAATTTCCGGCGAAGGCACAAATATTGAGTTTTTTTTTATTTTGTTGTGGTTATTTTTTTATTAATTTTTTGGGTGTTTTTGTTGTGTGTCTATTTTGTTATATAATTTTTTTTCTTCATTTTCTTTATTATTGAATATATAATCTTCTGAAGGTTTTAAGCAGGCTTTTATTTCAAACTCTACCATAGTAACCTCTTGAAAAAGTGTCTGCAAATTTTTTTCAAAGATATTTTCTTTCTGCAACTAAAGACCTCCTCCTAGTGCAGCCATGTTTTTTCTGTTAAGTTGGCAGTTATGACTTTTTCTTCAACGCTGAACTGAATGCCCCGCCATTATTCTTATAATTCAACCGCGTTGTCTCTCAACCGAATCTCTCCCATACTCATTTCATCCTTCTATGCATCGATAACGTCTCACACGTCTCTTTCCTACTCACTAACGTAGTGACGTCTCCTCATATACTGTGGATATTTTGCTCATTTACTTCAAGGTTGAAATTGTTTATAACTTACTTTTGGTTTTAATTTTATGTTGTCCATTGATAGTTTTTAGAAGACATTTTTTTCTCGGAAAGGTAGCTTGATATGCAAAAATCATAAGCGGAGAATAAGTTGTCTTTCCAGTTGTTTTATCAAAAAATATAAAAAACTACAAAAAAAGTAAGTGGCGTTCTGAGACGCCACTGGACCTAAATCAGTGCCTTATCACTTCAAATAACTGCAGCAAAGTGCAACCAAATCGGTATGAGGTCATTTATGATATTTTATAAATGCAGTTTTCTTTCAAACTTCAAAACTCTGTTTCTCAGAAACGAAGCAACATCGAACATATCGTTCATTGGAACTTTTTTCTTAAAACGACCTAACGAATCACCCTCTGAAGTTTCGTATCGTACATGAAAGTGATTTTCATAATTTGAATAGGAGTGATACCTTGAAGGAAATCTATGCTGGAATTTCCTACAAGCACCTAGTTGAGGTGTGTTCTTTATTCGATTATGAGAAATACAAGAGTTCATCAATTATGAAAACATTTTGAGCTGAGACCAATCAAGCTGTTGAAAGAGCTGGACGTATTATCGTCACTGTTCAAGTTCATTTATAAGTAATTCTTTTTTTTACTGGAATTACAGTTCCAAACTTTGTTTTTGCAAAAATGGAAATTATTGATTTTACTGTCAGTAAACACTAGATGCCAATAATAATGATGATACTGAAAACTGGCATGTGAACTGTGTATCGCAGCTAGGTAGATTATTTCGAATCATAACATTTGATAATGCCTGCTGCAGATGCAAACAAAACATCAGACTCAAGAACCTGCAGATTACGATTCATAAACCCGGAACAGCAAATGATTTAGTAATAGATTAATTTCCAATCAGATGTTACAATTATATCTATCAAGCAAATAATCTATTAGACACTGGCCGTGAAAGCGGAACAGCAAATTATTTATCAATAGATTCATTTCCAATCAGACGTTACAATTATATCTATCAAGCAAATAATCTATTAGACACTGGCTGTGAAAGCCTACACACCATTTTTGCTAATACTTCATCACTGTTCCAGAGAAAGTTAAACAGAATAAGCATATTTACCAAATAGTTGACTAGTGGTATGAAAATTGGACCAAGCATTCCTATAACTGAGCTCAGACTCATTCCCAGCCCTCTAACAACAGTTGGATATAGTTCAGATGCCATCAACGGTAGTACGACGAAAGACGAAGAAATTCCCATTTTGCCAACACAATACAAAATTAACGTAGTCACGTAATCTAAAAAAAAAAATTAAAATTAAAGAGAATATATTGTTAATCTAGCAGCTGTAGATTCTGAATTCTCGTTAGATCTCGACGAAACGTTTTCATAAATAATAACAATCTACAAATCAGGTTTTCAAAACGTTTGTATCCATCAGAAATTATGAAAGTGATGATATATTACATAATTTTTTTCATTCCATTTTTATAAAATTGAATTATTATTGTTTTATTCAATAAAGAAAATGTATTCTTGTATTGTTAAAAAATCATTACTGGTATTACATCTGTGATTCGGATAACAGTTTTGTTCAACAAAAACTCAGAACGGTGTTTTAAAGTAATCAGTTCAATATTCTGATGATTTTAAACTAATCATGTCGGTCTTTGTAATGAATTGAAACGATTCCTGATGCCCAATAACGTTTTGTAACTTTCAGTAGATTAGCATTATTTCATATATTTTTTTTTGGGAAAGAAAGTTTTTGGCTTTCTACTACTCCATCTTGATACAAAAAACAAGGATGAGTGAATCTTCCAAGGAAAGGAAGGAAGTAATCAATTTTAAAATAAGTAACTCTATACATGGATGTGTAGATCATGCAAAGAAGTAACTTTCAGACACAAACTGAAAGAAAGTCCTCCTGAAACAGCTACTTTCATATTAACATTGAATTACACGAAAGAAACATTCTTTCGAAACAAATACTTCTATATGAACACTGAATTATACAGAAGATACTTTTCTCTACTCAGTTTGTATTTCAAACATTTGTTGTGGAATAAAAATCAGATATCATTCACATGATATTCACATTCAAAAACTTTCTTTCCCCCAAAAAAAAAAAATTAACCACTCCTAAAAATATAACCCCTTCAATTCATATATTCCATTCATTTCATATGTAGGACACCTCATTTGGTTCATCCGTTCATACGTATTAACAATCGTTCATTTTGGTTAAACTGAGATATAGTCTAAGAGCCAGTGAGCGGCTACCTGCATGTATTTGACCAGACTTAGGTTTTTGTACATTGAGGCCCCTATACCTACCGTACATGATATGGGACCTCACTAAGCCCAAAGTGGTCGACGCGGTGAGTGCGCAGGTAAGACAGGTATCAATTTTTTAGTAATTTTAAACGCATTCTACGACGTTTGCCGTTTTGATATTTTGAAATATATTATTATTGTGAACGGAAAATAATAACGGCTGAACTTTACCTCGCGTTCAACATTGTGGCAAACATATTTGAAAATGTTAAAAATACATGTTTTTTAAAGTAATTGACGAGATCTGCCATTGATACATTCCACTTATTATAGTTTCAAAAACTTATATTAATTACGGCAGAAGTATTCAGTGCGTACAAGCATCAGAAAATGACATTATCTGAGATACTACCCGGTCAGATATCTATGTATTACGATAACTGTTTTACATCAAAATAATGTATTTATGATTTACTCAATTACTGCATTTATTGAAATTAAATTTTTTTATGTAGTTCATACAATATTTAAAAATTTTGACAATAAAAAAAGACGATAAAATACGATAAAAATTTAAATATCAAGGTATATTAAGGTAACATACATATTTATAAGTATTCATTAGTCTTCATTCATCATCATCCGGGTAATGTTCATCGTTGTGTAAATCATCTTCATCATCAATTGAGTCAGAGTCTGTAAAAAATAAACGTAAATTGTAAAATATTAATAACTTATAAATAGATTTGTACATATTCGATAAAGAATTGATTTTTATCAACTTACCAGGAATATTGGCGAAAAAAAATCTGAAATCATTGGTGGTGTTGAACATTCACCTTTAATTAGTCGTTGACTAGTTAAATAATCAGGTTATTTTGTTTAAGTTATTCCTAAAATTTCCTGTCTCAAAATAGCAGCAGCTGCTTGCAAGGTATCTTGGTCTTTTAGGTGCGCAAATAATGAGTCATCAATAGTTGAAACGCCCTTAGGAGCAACAACTTTTTTTTTGTTTGACATCAAAATTTGAATGTTATCATTAAATTTCTTGTGAATTTTTTCTTGTGAGTAATGCGCGGCAAATATTGATGCTGCATCGGAGCCTTCACTCAATTCTTTAAACATATCGAGATACTCTTTATGCAAATATGACAAAAAATAACAACGTCCCCGTTTTATGACATTCTCCTCAATTAAATTACAAATTTCTCTATAAACGGTTTCATGTGTCTCTGAGAGATATGCCATGAAATACGGAAAGGACTTTTCACCAGTGACCGTTTGTGATTTCTAAAATTGTCGACAAACATCATGATAGTACACTTCATCAGAGGCAACACTTTGTATTTTTATCAAAGTTTCATTGTGAATTTCAGAATCTGGTTCCAACTTTGATGATATATTATTTGAAATTGATTTTTTTTTAAGTACGTAATGGCTCATTCTTAGACTTATATTGTTTTTTTCTTTTATCACAAAAAGAGCACAAATTCAGGTTTGCTGAAGCCACAGTTTCAGGATTCTGAACAGTTAATGGTGCTGCTGAATCTTCCAATTGCCTTTCCTCGAACGGCTGATCTACTGCGACGTCAATATTTTTTTCTACAACTTTATCTATCTCAGAAACGTTCACGTCATTCAAAACGGAATCCTGTACCATTGCATCATCAATTATAGAACTATTAACTGATGTTGATGGTTGTTCAGTCGCAGACGACGACGTACTTTGTAATGAAACTTTTTCATTGGCATCTGCCAAAAAATTTTTTTTTTTAAAGCTGTAAACGTCTTATAACAACTACCATGATAGCCGGCATCAAAAATAACTTCCGGTAAAATTACATCGTTGTACTTTAATTCATGAAGTTTTCGTAACCTCAAAATATTTCGACATTTTACCATAGTCTCTTCCGAAAATATTAATAATTTTTCAGTTTTTGATGAGTCACAAAAACACACTGCACTTTATCTATTTCACTCGACATAATGTCAAAAATATTCAACGATTAATAATCCAATGAACAAAATAATATAAAGCAACACTATCAATTTTTTTAAATTCACGCAACACGAGGCATCTATATGAAGGTTGACAAGAATACTGAATACGGAAACCATTAGATTTGGAATTATAATAGAGCCCTCTCGAGTATAAATCTTATATTATTCAAATGGCAGGTAGTAAATATCAGAAAAAATATCATAAAACAGTTATCGTAATACATAGACATCTGGTCGGGTAGTATCTCAGATTTTGTTATTTGCTGATGCTTGTACGCACTGAATACGTCTGCCCTAATTAATATAAGTTTTTGAAACTATAATAAGTGAACTGTATCAATGGCAGATCTCGTCAATTACTTTGAAAAACATTTATTTTTAACATTTAAATTTAAAGACTAATTTAAAGACTAATAGTAATGTATCAAAGTTATAATGACATTTTTTGTGTTGACATTATTTGGAAGCTGCTGTAGTTAATAGCCGTCAAATGAATATTAACCCTGAGCCGTGGTGAGCTGTCAAATAAATATCAACTTCAAGCTTTTGATAAAATTCTGGTACCAGAATCTCATAATTTTCATGGCATGGAACAGTAGAATACTAACAATGTATAATATGCGCAATTTCAGTTACCTATTCTACCTATTGGGTTGGTTACTTTTAAACGAACAATGAATTGAAACTTGCAAGTTATATATCTTTTAGTTTTGACTACAGTTCCTTTCAAGACTTCAAAAATGTACGAAATTATTTACTATGCTAACTGAAATTGATATTTTTGGTGTTCACATTATAGTTTATCTTATCTGATTATTTTTACTTGGAAATGTTTTTTACTCTAACTTAAAATGTAGTTGTATCGAACTTTGACTGTAACTCTGAGAGATGAACTTTGGAATAATTTTATAATTCGTTAATATAAAAGTTTATTCCTGATATCGAATGATCAGCAACAATAGAAGTTGCTTGATCAGTTCTATAACAAACTATATATTTCGTTTCACTATTTTTATCCGAGAACACACATTGTCTTAGTATTCTGACAGTTAAGATGGTTTATAGTTCGACTTCTTTTTCCAGCGATGGTCTATTTCTTACTGGTTAAAAAAAACTTCAACCCTGAATATCTGCTAACTGAAGGAGCCCCGTCTCCGACTGCGATATATTTTCGACAATTTGATAGAGTGGTTGTATGATTGTATAATAACGACTTACTGGGAAAAAAATCAAGAATTCAATATATTGCTTTATTGAATTCAAGGACATTGGCTCTGGATGCACATCATCACCGGCAGCAGGAGGTGGTATATCTGAATGAGGATCTAGAGGTGATTTCGCATTAAGGTGGAAGTAACCAGGTTCAATTCAATGCCACAAAAACCCAGGCATCGGTTTTCTCCAAATTGATATATGTGTTCGAACCGGATATAATAATGTCAGAATAGACAATTCCGCTTTCCATACCCTGAAGTTGCTGGATTCCATCCAGGAGAGAGCCATCCGTCTGATTGAAGACACGAAGAATAATTGCAACATCGAAGAAATTTTGGAGATTTGTGTCTCTTCTATAGATACTTTCACGGGAAGTGTTCAAGTGACTTGGTACATTTGATTCCACCAAGAGCGGTACATATCAGAAATACACGACGGACTGTGGCTGCTCATCGTTTTGAGGTTCACCTCGTATCTCACTATTTGGAAACTCTTCCATTTGGATTACTGCGTTTATGTGGAATGAATTTTCTGAAAACATATTTCTAATGAATTTATTCTCCAGCGATTCAAATCCAACGTGAATCGCTTTTTTCGTACATTCACCGCTCTTAGAGCTCCTCATGGATTTTCTTGTAGTGCTTGTTTTTTATCCTTGAAAGAAATGAAGTTTCAAAAAGTCCTTTTGAAAATCAATCTTGTACAAGAACTAAGTGAAGATGTCCCCGATCGAAAACAGTAGTTTTGTTAAACCATGAAACATTCAATTGTTACACCCCAACTACCTCAATCGGTTACGTTTCAGCGATAAATCATTTCATCAATAGACAGAACTGCCGATACCGGAGTGATCGCAATCCTCAATGGATTGTAAAAGCCTCTGCAAAAAATTCTGAGAAATTGAACGCTTGGACTGAAATTGTGGGTAATACGGAAATTGGTCCTTTCTCAACTACGTAAACCTTACTAAATGTTCATACTCGCATCTTTGAGAAGAAATTCAAACACCTGGAATTGTTATTGCTGTTATTGAGATGATGCTCTCAATAAGGATCCAATTTTTCAGCAGTATGTGAGACTTTGGCACTTCTATATCCCTGTCAGAGAATACTTAGAAGAAAAATTTCCTGATCGTTGGATTTGGCTCAGAGCGCATATCGAATGGCCACCAAGGTTCCCTGAGTTCACTTTCCTTGACTAGAGGAATGGATATTTTTAACGAAACTATCAAATTTGCAAGAACCACCACAACGAATCACAGATGTGTGGGCTACTATAACACCAGAAATTTTGAAAAACGTAAGGGCGGAATTTAAAAAAAATAGACTGTATCATCATCGAGAGGTTAGTTCCAAAACAAGCACCCAATCACCAAAAACTGAATACTGAGATGACGTCTTCAGGAGATGAAGAAAATTATTTTCTATTTTCAAGAGTTAGGAATGAGTTTTTTCATCTGACTCCTAAAGTGAGTAATCAGGTTCATTCATCTTATTCCTAGAATTAGGAATGAGTCTCCTGAAGATGCCAACTTGTTTGGTGCGTCGAGAAGAGTTTGACATTTTTGATGACTGGCCTCCGAAACGATAGGCAAAATTGTTAAATACGACAAGTTACTGATAAATATAAGATTATTCTATGTGAAAAATACTTTGACTTTCACGCAGTAACTTATCACCTGATAGAAATAAAGGTTACTTTTGGGAAAGAAAGGTTTTGGTTTTCGACTTCTTCATCTCTATGATAAAAATCTTACAATCTTCAAAAAATTTACTCATTACAAAGATTTACAGATCATGCAAAGAAGTAACTTTTTGAGACAAACTGAAAGAAAAAGCCCTATCGAAACAATTACTTTCATATAAACATTGAATTACACGAAAGAAAAGAACTTTCAAAACAATATCTTTTATATGAACACTGAACTATACGAAAAACACTTTTATCTATTCAGTTTGTACTCCAAACATTCGTTATGGAAGTGAATCAGATGTCACTCACAGAGGTAATGTATATGTGAAAGTAGCTGTTTCGAAATGAATTTTTCTTCCAGTTTGTGTCTGAAAGTTACTTGTTTGTATGATCTCTACATCTTTGTATAGAGTTGATGTTTTAAATTCGTTGCTTTCTTTCTTCCTTTGAAAAATTTCCATATTTTTTTCGTAGAAGCCACAACTTTCCTTTCTTAAAAATCAATCTCTCCTGAAAATTTACCCTTCTCAATTTATATAAAGATTTATATTGTTTTTTGGGAAAGAAAGTTTTTGGCTTTCTACTACTCCATCTTGATACAAAAAACAAGGACGAGGAAATGTTCCAAGGAAAGGAAGGAAGTAATCAATTTCAAAATGAGTAACTCTGTACATCCATGTACAGAGGAAAGGAAGGAAGTAATCAATTTCAAAATAAGTAACTCTGTACATGGATGTACAGAGTTACTCATTTTGAAATTGATTACTTCCTTCCTTTCCTTGGAAGATTTCCTCGTCCTTGTTTTTTGTATCAAGATGGAGTAGTAGAAAGCCAAAAACTTTCTTTCCCAAAAAATTAATCACTCCTAAAAATATAACCCCTTTCAATTCATTTATATTATCATAATAACAAATTTTTCACGATACAATTCACTTACCATTTTGCACCAAGAATGTTGCTAAACAGGAAGTTCCTCCGATTATCATGCTGATGCACAAAGTCCAACGTCTACCAAGTCTTTCCATAGCAGGCCACAGAAACAAATACGTCGGTAGCTCCACCGCTCCACCAAGAAAAAAATTCAAAAATTCGTCTCCACCTAGGGATGGGGCATAATAAGATAATCCCACATATACGCTTGTGTTCGTGAACCAGATAAACGTTATGATGATCGTTTTCCATCGCAAATTTTTAGATCTGAATAAATCCCTGATTCCATACTTTGAGTGTTGTTCTTTGAGTTTTCTCTTCTCTTCCAAATTGTTTTTCTTGTAAGTAGTAATGAAGTCGCTTGGTATAACCTTCCCGTTTATCCTGAGGCCACATGAAAGAAGTGATGATATATAAGTAGAAAGTTTCGTGAACTGTAGCATAATATTTATTTAAATAATGGAATGATAACACTTCTTGTATTAAGGCATATCTCTTTGAACATTAAGCTTAAGAATGAATTTGTTTTTTTATTCATTGTTGCATAAGCTGATTCTTTCATAACATTATTTTTTATTTTAGAGAATGAAATTCCAAAGATGTTTAAGAGTGAAAAGGTATTACACAATGTATCAGACTACTATTCAATGGAATACACCAAAAATATGGGAAATATCTATTTTACTATTCATTATAAATAATTATCTCGGTTTGATCTTCCTCTTGAAGATGGTCACTAGATCATTGAAACACGTATTGAGGTGTTAAAATAACGGTTTGGTGTTGGAAAAAACTCTAGTTAAATTCATTACTACATCAAAGGTTCCAAACAGTGCATCACAATTATCTAGAAGAATAAGATAAGCTTTCATTTAAAAATTACAAATAGATTCGAACAGTTTCAGAGAACCCTCAAAATGGTACCTAACATATTTTCTGATCTAATATTTATATACTTGGTGTGGAGATCTATAACACGTTGAAGGAGAATGAAACATTCAAATTACACTGTGTTCAAGATGACAAGGGCCAGTATGTGGCCCTGTACTCCTCGACGCCCGTTTCATCAACCATGTTGAAGTCTTTATAAAATTATAATTTGAGATATCTCGATCAGGATTCAAAATATTTTTATTTACAACTAATCCAAATAAAAATTTAAATTGTTGTTTTTTTTGGAGATGAAACATTGAACTGAAAATCTGTACAGGCTATCTAGTGAAGCTTGAAAAGTAGCAATGACAAGTTGTGTTTCGGTTTCCAATATTTCCTCAAATAACGACAGAGAAAAAATTAAAATGAATTGATGGATTTCAGTTCTTTTCAAATATCTCCGGACTTAATTATCATTTTTTTTGTTAACTTTCAATGTGTTGAATATTGCCACATTTCACGTCAAGACATTTTATTTTATTTATCAACTTGCAATGTTTGTATGTATTTAGTGGACAGTTCAAAAAATAAGTTAATGTTCAAATTTCGCGGGCTTCATACATTCGATAAGCGATTTTTTCATTTTTTCATGTTACACTTGTCTCGAACATATGTTTATAGTTCCAGCTGTTCAGCATGTTTGATTTGTTGGTGAGAGGCATAAAACTTAGAAATGTTTTGCGTGTTCGAAGATTTTCTGATATCGAAAAAAAATATTGAAGAATTCACAACAAATTTCCTGAATTGAATGGATTTGAGTGCTCAAAAACACTTGAAATGTTGGGAGCGGCATACGGCATAAGGTCAAGAAGGTATTAATCACAACGCTCGCCCTGAACGCCACAGCACATCAACAACCGATGGAATTTTTGAAAAAGTAAAAAAAAACATTATAGAGAATAATCGAATCATTATTAGAGAAGTTCGTTCCAAAATTGCTGAAATTTTACCAAAAACCCATCGCATGATCACCGCTCAGGAATTGTTAAATGACGTCAATTGCGATCCAGATTTACTCAAAAATGTCATAACTGATGATGTATCATGGGTGTATGGTTATGACATCGAAAGCCAAGTTCAATCATCCCAATGGAACAGCCCAGGCGAGCCAAGACCAAAAAAAGCACGCCAAGTTCGATCGAATGTCAAGGTTATGCTCACTGTTTTCTTTGGTTTTCGTAGCGTATTGCATCAGGAGTTCTTGCCACGGCCAATAAAGAGTATTATCTTGAAGTTGTGCGTCGCATGTGGAAAACCAATTCATGGATTTTGCATCACGGTATTGTGATGCTATTAAGTTGTACCAAATCACACAAAAATCGTATTTTCGCCAAAAACTGATATTTTTGCTACTTCCAGGATTGGGAATTATAAAAATTGTCCGTAAAAAAATTATCCAAAATAGAAAGATACGAATATCACTTTTGTTTGGGTATCTTCTCATAGACATGTTTGGGTGATATCTGAGGTATGCCAATTGTTGCATACGTTTTGTAGAAATCAGAACAATTCATAAAAGAAATAACGACAGAATTGTTATTACTGATGATGCTAGATATTTCAAATGGAACGCTAAAAAAATATTGAGTGTGATAGACCCAGAAATTGTGATTTTATAGCTTCATCAATATTTGTAACGAAGCAGATAGGTTCGTATCTGAAAAGAAATTGATGATAACCGTGTTGACACGAAACGTTCGATCAAAGATTCATTGTTACATCGTTATATGATTTTTCGCATGGAATTAATATTTTCTTAAATTTTTCAATATTTTCTGAAATAACAACTCTAATTTGTGTAAAAAAGAGCATTTTGAATTTACCTTCTTCACCTAGAAAGAGCGAAAGTCCCTGTGAATTTTCTTGACTACTGTACAATGTTCAACATGATAGTTACCTTTTTACCCATTCAATCGTCTTCATATCTGTTACGGTTTAGAATATAGCAATATTACCATATGATAACAGAAACAGCCTGCATGAAAATTACAACGGTTATTATGTACTGTTACGGTTTAGTCTAGTTCACATGTACTTTTTTTTGTAACATTTTTCAGCCCTGTCCAAAAATTACGACCAAGGTGTTATTCGATTCGTATTTTTGCCTAGAAAGTTTAAGGAAAGATCCGAAAACGCGCCGATGAAAATTACAAAAGTTATAAACAATTAAGTGAAAAAAAAAATGGGGCTTTAGTTTTTTCTTAATATCTCGGAAAATTTTCAAAAGTTTGGAAATTTGAAAAAAGATTTGAAAAGAATAATGAATTTGCGTAAAAAAAATCTGGACTCCCGAAACTGTTTCTCGATTATTTATGATTTTTACAGAGCCCTAAAAATAGAGCCAAAAGCGGGTAGTCTGGCTTCCGCGCGTCTTCCGTCACTCTGACATAAAATCAAAAAAAATTATTTAAACATATTAAATGTAGATATTAAGAAATGAAAAAATTCATGTAATGTTGGGATACATCAATAAACAATAATCCGCAGTCAAAACATTTTTATCCCAATTTTAACGTTAATTATAAATTTGGTAATTAATAACTTTTTCTGAATTGAAAGTTAATATAAAAATCCCTATAGTTATTAAACTGAAACCCTGGCATATTTTCCCTTTGGTGAAGTTATCTTTAATAGGCAAAAAAATAGATTACCGTTGCGAAAATAAAAATACTGTTATTTTCCAATTTTTTATTAACAATTCAAATTATAATTTCATAAAAAATACATTACATTTTTTTCTTTCAATTTTTCATTGTTTCAATGTCTCATGGCTAAAAACTAATCATTAATATTTTTTTATTCTTTACAGCTATTGTTAATGAATTTATTATAAATAAATACATTGTTTATAAGCAATTCGAAAATTTTTTTTGCATTATGTTAATGGAAAAAAATCATGATTTTTCCAAAAATAATGGTTTCTTAAAAAAATTTCTTTGTTGCTAAAAAATGCGTTTATTAATCAACAATCGTTTTTTCTGTTTAAAATCTGTTTAAAATCTGTTTAAAATCTGTTTTTCCGTTAACCAGCTGTCGCACCCCTACGAACGACAACCCTCAGAAGTCGAAACTTGTGCGAGCTAAAGATTAACGAGGTCTTACCTTTTAACGTGTGATTCCTAACACGGGTTGGACGGTAGCAAGTGAAGATCGATCGTTCAGACTAGGGCTTGAACCACCGACCAACACGGCAGTCAATTCGAGTGAGTGAACAAAGCACCCACGCCGAACCGCTTGGCTACCGACTGACCAACTAAATATTAAAATTAAGGAACCGTTTTTTTTAAATCATAAATTCTATTGTTCTTTAAGGTTTTGGAAAATCTTTTTTATTTTTTTTATTTGTTCATTTAAAAAAAAATTGTTATAAGTAAATTATTTTTTTGATTTTATTTTTTTCAATACTTCGTTCTATAAAGAAAGTAACTATGTGTTGTTACTTTTATCTTATTGTTTATAAAATTTCAATATTGTGATACCTTGATACTTGTCTTTTTCATTCGCTCTAATTATAATAACTTTCAAACTATTGCGTTATGATGAATATGCTTCAAGTCTTTTTTGTTCATTATGAATTAAATAACAATTTTAGCCTTTTACTAAAGTTGTAGTCCTATTATTTATTTAATTATTGATCGTTATTCATTACAAAAAGAAAAATTTTTGAGTCTTTTCAACATAAACTTCGTGTCATGTAACAATAAATCATAAGGATTTTATTATTTACTTTTGAATAAATAATTAAAAAAAGAATGAAAAATAAAGTTTTTTCAAAACCGTAAAGAACAATAGAATTTATGATTTAAAAAAAACGGTTTCTCAATTTTAATATTTAGTTGCAAAAAACGATTGTTAATTAACAAACCCATTTTTTAGAAATAAAGAAATTTTTATAAGAAACCATTTTTTTGTAAAAATCATGATTTTTTTCAATTAACATAATGCAAAAAAAATTCGAATTGCTTATAAACAATGTATTTGTTTATAATGAATTTATTAACAATAGCTGTGAAAAATTAAAAAAAATATTATCAATTAGTTTTTAGCCATGAGGCATTGGAACAATGAAAAATTTGATAAAAATGTTGTAATGTATTTTTAATGAAATTATAATTTTCAATTGTTAATAAAAAATAGGAAATAACAATTTTTTTTATTTTGGCAACTATTAAGGATAACTTCACCAAAGAAAAAAAATGCCAGGGTTTTAGTTTAATAATTATAGGGATTTTTATATTAACTTTCAATTCAGAAAAAGTTATTAATTAACAAATTTATAATTAACGTTAAAATTGGGATAATAATGTTTTGAATGCGGATTATTCTTTATTGATGTATCCCAACATTACATGAATTTTTCCATTTCCTAATATCTACATTTAATATGTTTAAATATATTTTTTTTGTTTTTATGTCAGAGTGACGAATGGCGCGCGGAAGCCAGACTACCCGCTTTTGGCTCTATTTTCAGGGCTCTGTAAAAATTATAAATAATCAAGGTACAATTTCGGGAGTTAGGACTTTTTTTGCGCAAATTCATTGATCTTTTCAAATCTTTCTTCAAATTTCTAAAATTTTCAAAATTTTCCGAGATATTAAAAAAAAACTAAAGCCCCATTTTTATAACTTTTGTAATTTTCATCGGCGCGTTTTCGGACCTTTCCTTAAACTTTCCAGGCAAAAATACAAATCGAATAACACCTTGGTCGTAATTTTTGGACAGGGCTGAAAAATGTTACAAAAAAAAGTACATGTGAACTAGACTAAACCGTAACAGTACATAATAACCGTTGTAAATGTCACTGCTCTATAATTTTCATGTAGGCTGTGTCTTTCATCATCATGTGGTAACACGTTGGTCGTAATTTTTGGACAGGGCTGAAAAATGTCACCAAAAAGAGTTAAATCGAGTACATATGAACCAGACTAGTTTAGAATATAGCAATGTTACCACATGATGAAATAAACAGCCTGTATGAAAATTATTGAGCAGTGACATTTAACGGATGTTATTTCGTAGCGTATTCGTTAGTTTTGTTACAGTTTAGAATGTAGTAATGTCCACCACATAATAAGAGAAACAGCCTGTATGAAAATTATTGAGTAGTGATATTTACAACGGTTATTATTTCGTATCGTATTCGTAAGTTCTAATTATTTTCTGTTTGATGATTATCGAAGTGGTCTATTTACACATTATGTACAAGGAAAATATTTTCTTCCATCTAGAGGCATTTTTTTAAAATCAAAGGCACAAAGAATCATGAAAATTGTATTTGAAAAAATAAGTTACTCACCGTGCCATCTTTGCAAGAATGTGTTGGGCTTCATCAAATCTTCCTTTAGCTAATAACCATCTAGGACTTTCTGGCAATAAGGGAAAATGAAGAAATAGTGTCAAGAAAGGTAAAGTTGTTACTAATGCCATCCACCTCCAGTTACGAATGGCCCATACAATAATAGATAACGACACCAAAGATAAGGAATATGCGATGTTTATCAGGATTGTCACGGTGGTTCTTTCCTTAGGTCCTACCAATTCAATTGCTGAAATATCAGGTACATTATCAATCTCATCAGTATGGGTACATTAGGACTGAGTCCGTTTCAACATTATTCTACAACTCAGAAGAACTATCAATGAAACACCACAATAAAAGTAGATCTGACCTTAGACTTGGTCGCTGTTATACCCACAAGAGCTATAATTAAACCGAATATAGAAAAACGGTAAGAGGTCTCTCATATTATTATATGAACGAAACAAGGTACATGAAGAGAACTGATGAAGTGACCCGTAAGGTTACCCGGTTGATTTTTTTTTGTGGGATAATTCTGAGAATACAGTTTTAAAAACTCAAGTAAAACCTCTGGATTACTGATTTTCGCGCATCATTCCTGTATATCCAAAAATCTAACTGGAACTACCTCAGAACATCCTAAACCTCTGTGTGGAACCGAGGCAGTGGAAGCAGAAGGACAGCATGCTAAACACTTGTTTAAGTGAAAAGTTAGTGAGTAAACTCCCGAACGTTGTTTATTTCCATTAGTTTCTTTGGTAAGCTCGAAAATTCAAAGTTGAGTTCAAAATTATCCGCTTACTGAAAAAGCACCTTGTAGTTATCCAAATATCAAATAAAACCTTTTAAAATTCACCTTCTATCCTATAACGTAAGCAGTGTGTACCACGTAAGTCTATCTCACCTTTATTGAAATTATGCATAGAGAAACGTTCAGCTTTCATGGAATGAAGGTCTGGGCATTTACGACCTCTTACATCATGAGAGTAAGCACTTCCAAATTTCATATAGTGAGACCCCCCCCACACGTAGGAATGATTGTGATAGTGAAAACTTTCAATCATCTTCTTTCTATGTGAAAGCTATTTTCCGGGTTTTTTGACAGTGGTCTGCAGGTTTTTATGCCTAACGTTTCGTCTACTATTGTGGTAGACATTAACAAAGGTCGTAGTGAGTTGTATTTTCTTTTGGAACGCGATAACTACAATACTGGTTCAAAACTCTGGTTTCATATTATTATTAGGAGGCGTGGCTTGGTTTCTCTTAATTGGATTACCTGACCTCGTTTGTATACAAGTATCTAGATTTTATTGATGATCGTTGCCTCTTCTTCTCTATTCAAAGTATCCTTTTTTTTGAATTCCTTTTCCCTTTCTATATACTCTTGGATTTATCGAGTATAACTGTATCTTTGCATGGAATGATGTAAGTGCCTTTTTTGTTGAGAGCATGTTCGGCTACAACTGATTTGTAGGTTTGTCCCGAGTCAACAAATTCTTTTGTGTTACTTTATTTTGTGAAACTTTTTGGCTTTCTACTACTCCATCTTGATACAAAAAAATGTAATAATCTTTCAAAGAAAGGAAGGAAGTAATCAATGAGTACTCTATACATGGATGTGTAGATCATGCAAAGAAGTAACTTTCAGACACAAACTAGAAGAAAAAGCCCTCCTGAAACAGCTACTTTCATATAAATATTGAATTACACGAAAGAAAAATTCTTTCGAAACAAATACTTTTATATGAACACTCAATTATACAGAAGACACTATCATCCTACACTCAGTTTGTACTCCAAACATTCGTTATGAAATAATGAAATGAGATATTGTTATGAAATAAAATGAGATATCATTCACATGAGTTCTACACTATATGAATGGTAAAAAAATTGCACTTTACATAGAACACTGCCATCCTGACTGGTACAGTGTTCCATGTAAGTGCAATTTTTTCACTATTCATTTGGTGAAGAACTCCTGTGAATGATATATGATTTTATTTCATAACGAATGTTTGCAATACAAACTGAGTAGAGGATAGTATCTTCTGTATAATTGGGTGTTCATATAAAAGTATTTGTTCCGAAAGAATTTTTCTTTCGTGTATTTTAATGTTTATATGAAAGTAGCTGTTTCAGAAAAAATTTTTTTCCAGTTTGTGTCTAAGTTACTTCTTTTTGCATGATCTATATATCCATATATAGAGTTACCCATTTTAAAATTGATTACTTCCTTCCTTCCTTTGGAAGATTCCCACATTTTTTGTATCAAGATGGACTAGTAGAAAGTCAAAAACTTTGTTTTTCAAAAATCAGTCATTCCTAAAAATGTAACCCTTTTAATATAATCATAATCACTATTCAAGAGTATATAGAAAGGCAATGGAAATTCAAAAACACAGGGATAATTTCAATTGAAAAGAAGATGCGCAATGATCATCAATAAAATCTAGGTACGTGTCCTTAAAGGTACATAAACAAGGTCAGGTAATCCAATTTCAAATACCAGCATCGTGGTTACTGCGTTCGGAACAACGGGAACAAAAACTTGGGCACCGCGAACATCACCACTTCACTTTGATATTATCTACCGCAGTGGTAGACGAAACGTTATACATTGAAACCTTCTGAGCATGTTAAAAAACCCGGAAAATATCTCTGGTCGTGAAAGTTTACATTCTTTGATCATCTTCTTTCTGTTTAGATGATAAGTCACCATTTTCAATATCGTAACCATTTACCTTTGAGTTAACAAACCCAAACATACATTTTCCAAAAATTAACAGTAATGAGGAATTAAAAAAACAGCCTGTCCTGAAGCATTTCAGTTGAGACGTACTGAATATGAATGAATAAATCTCAGATCCGACTCTGTTTTTCTACTTAACATTTTATACTTGTAGAATTATTATTCGGTTCAATGTTATAATTTGGTTTTCCAATAATCTGGTTTCACCTCCTGTCAACTCAGTGTCGATTAGAGTAACAAACTTGTCCTTCTCTGCATCAGAATTCTTCTACAAATAATGCTACTAACTTTTTATGAACATCTGTGTCCAGAATTCAGAATTGTATATAATAAAACTAAATGATAATGAAATATTCCATACATAAAGCATACAATTTATTAAAACGTATCAACTAGTGCAGGACATTAAAAACATGATTCTTCCTTATAACGCGAAATTCATATTGTTTGACGTACAAAACTTATTCCCAATTATTCCGCCAATTGAAACAATTGGTTGAAAGTCTCTTGAACGAAAAATATGTTACGCCTGTAGTGAAACAGGAAATTCTAAACACACTCACTATTTTTCTGTCCCAAAATTATTTGAAATTCATTGAGCGAAGGACTAATGATGGAGAACCCGTTGAGTGCTTTAGCGAAGGACTAATGATGAAGAACCCGTTGAGTGCTTTGCTAGCTGAAATTTCAATGGACAATTTCGATAATAAAACCTTGGTCTGTTTTACTGGTACAGGTAAGCCTTTGGACAACTTTTTCGAATTTGTTGATTTCATTTACCACTGAAACGAAGGAATGATAGAATGGATGATGATTCAATTAATTCTCTAGACAAAACTAGCACTGAAATTGATGACGAACATGATTTCCTAACTTCACACGAATCGTCCTATATGGATATTGTCATACATAATTCCTCGATACATCCTTATCAGCATAAAGTAGTAGCATTCAATAGTATGCTTCACAGTATTCCGCTATCAGAAAGTAATTTTCAGAAAGCACTGAACTTCATAAAAAAAAATCGCTCTCAACAAAGGTAATAAGGTAGCTAATATCGACTTCATACTTTCCGAAAAACTGCGAAAGTAAGTCGTTTACACGGCTTCAATAAACAATGATAAGTGTCCTAGGACCTACTTTGGTGACCACACTAATAACATCGCTCGGTTTTTGTCATGGCTTACCGGACGAATAATAATTCAAGAAAATACATTGAGAATAATAATGACAGAACTTCAGTGTCGCATATATTAGAAGTAAATACATTCAATTTTGGTTCTTCCCAAACCTTGTTGGTCAAACGGGAATAACCTTTCCCAAATAATAAAAGAATACTTTTTACCTAAACTCAGGTAATTAGTTATTGAGCAGTAATCATGAGATTCGAATTATCATTACATAAAAGACATTTGCTGAAAACAGTTTTTTATGTGCAAAAGTTTGCATTTAGTTTTTACCTAAAATTATTAGTCATCACCTGTGTAGAAGGTCATATGATTCAAATTGTTATTCTGTAAATCACAGATTCAGTACAACTTAGTCACTGTGCGCTTTTGTTGACTTGTTAATGAAAATATCATCATGAATTGATACTTGAACGAGTTATGGATTTTCATGAAGTATGTGCCAATTACATCACAAAGGAACAAGAAATTATGACACTTGACAAACATAATTATTATTAGTTAGTGATTTCAAATCTAATTCTGGAGAGAAATCAATTTATCATGATTTAATTATATTAAATATATATAATATATTACTATACATGCAGTGCATTCCGTTTGAAACGAGCTACCCTGAATAACTTTTGGTAAATTGATTTTCAGAAAAAATGAAAAAAAAACGTCAACAATAGTATACAGGGGGACACATTCTGATATATTCACATTTGATGTTACTTCCCCTATCGCACCACCATAGCATGTCACCATTTTTTTCAATCTATCACCCTATATTGTTTCGCATCATCAGATGCTCCATGTTGAGCAGATTTCAACAAAGTATAAAACATATGGTCTGAAGCTTATGGTTCAGGAGCTACAAATTCCTTGAGTTGAAATCGAGCCACTTTGAATAACTTTCGAAACAATGATTTGCAGGAAAAATAAAAAAAAACATGTCAACAATTAACAGGAGGCCATTTTTTGAAATATTCGTTGTAGAGACGAATATGGAAGCAATAAATCAAAAAAAGAGATTCTTTATTAATTATTGAATCAAAATTGATGACTAGACAATGAGAAGAAAAAAATTTCCATAGTAAATGTTCAAAAACATTTTCACCAACTTCCATACAATGGTACAAATGAGCCTTCCTCACATAGTTGAGAATCTCGAGAGTTATTTATTTGCAATGCCTTATGATAATCTCTCAAATCTTTTGATATTGTTGATTCTATCTCATACACTTTGGACTGCGAATGAACCCATGGAAAGAAATCTACAGGAGTGAGGTCCGGATACCTGGATGGCCATTCTGTAGAACCTCTTCTGCCAGTCCAGCGACCAGGAAAGTTATCATATAAAAATTGTCGCACTGGAGGTGCATAACGAGGAGGTGCTGAAATACTATTTCGTTTTCGAATAAATTTATATCCTCCTCAATTGCTGTATGGATTCACGGTATTATTAGATTCTCCAACATATCCAAATGATGTGACCAAAAGAGGTCCTATGATGTGGTCACCTGAAATTCTGCCCAAACATTCAGTTTTTGAGGTCGTTGGATATGAACTTGACGGTATAAATGAGGATTTGTTTCACTCCAATATCGACAATTTTGCCGATTCACCTCTCCATTCAAACTAAACGTACATTCATCCGAAAAATAAATTTATACAGGAAATTCTGATGAAAGTTGATCCGTTCAGTGATCCGTTCTTACAAAACTTGATTCATCTATCGAAATCATCTTCGTTCAATTCATGAACTAGTCTAATTTTACTTAGATGAAATTTGTACTTATGAAGGATCCTGAAAATATTTGTACGACTGATTCCTGCTTCTCGAGATAACTGAGTGACATATTGCGAATTTTCCATTAGTCCAACGTGACCTAAAACTGCAATACAAATAGCTTCATCGTTGACAACTCCTGAAGGGTTATGCTTTTTATTGTTAACAGATCCAGTTTCCATTTTTTCCTGGATGATTATCATTGAATATACAGGCAGCAGCTCTAGCACTATTTCCATTCTGGTAGTACAAACTCACTATTTCAATCGGTTCTCGAAGCGTATAAACCATTGCTTCTCAAGAATTCACAAAAACAAACACCAATTGTAACTTCACCCAGTAGGTGTTATTGTGAAATGAAACAAATACAAAATGTAGAGAATATCGAATTCAAACTTAACCAGGCAAAATAAGACTTTTTCGAAGCCTATGAAACCAAGGTAATAGATTGTACAGAAGTTCATTCAGGGTGGCCGTTTTCAACTCAAATAATTTTAAGCTTTCAAACTATGAGCTTCAGACCATAATATATTCTACTTTGATGAAATCTGTTCATCATGGATCATCTTATAATGCAAAACAATTGATACATTTAAAAAAATGGTGATATGTTCCGGGGGTACGATAGGGAAAGTTAGATCAAATGTGAATATATCAAAATATGTCCCCCTGTATACTATTGTTGGGGTGTTTTTTTATTTTTCCTGAAAATCATTGTTTCCAAAGTGCCTTTAATTAGTTCGGACTTGCATTGTCTGATATGATAAAGGAAAATTGATTTGAAATCCCTAAACGAATCTGTAAAAAATTAAAAAGCTTAGCTGAAAATCAACAATTATATTAATGGAAAAGAACTAAAATAACAATGAAATAAAATACAAACAACAACCAAAAAAAATGAACTATTAACATGGGATGATAATTAAAAATTATTAACAAAAATGAAAATTAAAAATTAAAAGATTCCAAATCAAGTTACTTCATGACGTTTCGATTGTTAGTATCCACAATCGTCTTCGGGTGATAACCCAAAGACCGATTCTTTCAGTGATTTCGAATCAATTTATATCATATTAGACAATGAAAGTCCGAACTAATGAAATGCACCATGAAAAATTGTCAACCACCTTCAAACATTGTTCCAAAATTTATTCAGGGTGGCTCGTTTTCAACTCAAATAATTTGTAGCTCCCGAACCATAAGCTTCAGACCATACTTTTTATACTTTGTTAAATCATCTTGAAGCATCTGATAATGCGAAACAACGAAAACGAAAAAATGGTGACATGCTCTGTGGGTGCGATAAAGGTAGTAACATCAAATGTGAACATTTAAAAATGTTTCACCCTGTATACTATGGTTGATGTATTTTTTTATTTTTCATGCAAATCACTGTACCAAAAGTTATTCAGGGTAGCTCGTTTCAAATGGAATGCACTGTATAATACAATTCCTGAAGAATTAAAAAACATCAAAACTGCTCTCAAATTCAAAAATCAATTGAAAAAGTTTTCAATGAATTGTATCAAAAATATAATAATAATAATAATATAATTAATTTGGGCTCAAATTAAGGGTTACGTAGCTCGTGAAAACGTGACATAAAATTTCTGATGTCCAACGTTCATTAGAACTCGCAATATAACGGATACGGAAAGAAGATTGGGCTAATGCTGTAGCCCATGTGATCAAGGAAAAAGAGAAAATGTGAAGATTGGACGGGATGGTAGACACTGTTTTCAACCAAATAATAATAGATTTAAGTGTGACTGGGGATTCCTCTTCGGACGAGTCAATGGATTCTGAAACTTCGTGAGCATAACATAGGTAATTATTTCTTTGCTTTTTAGTTCTCTTTGTATATAAAAGGAACATAATAATTATTTCCTGAACTTTTAGTTTTTTGGAGTACTGTATTAGGCATAATAAGAAAATGTAGTCAGTTTTACCATTGACACGGTAGCGCCACCAACGACCGTATAATTCATGACTGTTTTTCCGCCGAAGTTAACAATACTATTTGCCATAAAAATAGCAAACTTCCCAAAACACCAGAGATTGATAGAAATGTAATTAGGTCATATGCGGAGTCATTTCAACCTGCAGTCTCTCATTACCGCAGAGAACATGACCCAAACAAAAGATATATCCCAAGTGGCATAACTATAAACATGATGTATTCTGATTTTGAACAGAAACACACAATAACTTTCATATCTTTAGTAAAAGGCGAAAGATTTATTCGCACTGAAGAGAAACCAGAGTTATATGAAGTTTACCGTAGTGTGTATACGAAAGAAATGTATATTTCATTTACCAAACTCGGACACGAGCAATGCGAAATCTGTGAATGTTTTTTAATCCACAATCCAGAACCAATACCAAATACCAAAGATAATCCATGTGTTGAGTATCCTACGTGTTTCATGAAGGACTCTTATAAATAAAGCAGATGAAGGTCGTAAAGCTTACATACATGATGCAGAAGTTCCGGATAAAAATTGCAGCATATTTCTCTGGAGACTTGCAAAAAGTAATCATGCTTCCGAGATTGGACATATTTAAAAAAGCTATATTTTGTCCAAGAATGGATCAGAATTTTTATATGCTACTAATGAAGTTACGTAAGCTTGTCATTTTCTAGTCATATCTAGAAGTGTATGTTTGTATATTTATATTTGAAAAATGAATAATGAAAGTAACAATTAGTCATTCATTATCAAAAAACAAAATGAAGTTATGTAATGTATGACATTTTCTATTCATATCTAAAAGTGTATATTTATATTTGAAAAATAAATAATGAAAGTATCAATTAGTCATTTATTTTCAAAAAAACAAAAATTAGTTATATAGACTGTCACTTTCCAGTCATATCTAGAAGTATTCACTCATATTCAAATATAAATATTCATTTATATTTGAAAAATATATAATAAAAATAACAATCAGTCAGTTATCAAAAAAGCAAAATAAAGTTATGTAATGCATGTGATTTCCTAGTCATATCTAAAGATGTCTCTGTATATTTAAAAAATGAACAATTAGTCGTTTTTTATCAATCTCTGAAAAAATATATGAAGTATTGATCAATGTGTGTTATTAATTGGCATCAATGGCAAAGTTTAAAAAATTCCCATATTCTATATTGAGATTGTCGACTCAGATGAAGTCAAATCAATGGCTATTTTTCAAAGGTGATATGACGTGTTCATAACACAATGTCGTTAAAATCTCTTGAAGCTAATATGACTTATTATATATAGCTCAAGGTCGTGTGATGTCATTCAATGTCATCATTGGCAAATTTAAGAAAATTTCCACATCCTATATTGAGATTGTCGACTCACAGGAAGTTAAATCAATAGACTTCCTAAGTCCTGACGTCACAAGTAGGCGGAGATTAGCGAACTTTTCCAAACAAATCGATTTTACATGTTAAAACACCCATAAGAGATTATTTATGTTTATAGCAGTGTTACGTTGGCTACTCTTATAACATTAATTGAACCACAGCAATACATTCCTTCAATATAATACTAATAACTGTTGGACAGTCAGTCAGATCAGATATGGAAAAACGTTTTCGGGTGCTCTGCCCATCCAGTGAGACATTACTATAGACTAACAAACATTAACTATATAGACTAGCACTATCATTTGAAATTATAGTGAACGTGATTTAGTGAACTATATGTTTCTTACCTAACACATATGGTGTTCCAAGTATAGCTGGTATGGTGAAACCAACGCCAATTCTGAAAACTGTCCATGTGATATAATTTCCTGCGAATGACGTAGCAATACCGAAAACACATTGAATAAATAGGAAAATGAAGTAGGCTGGTTTTCGACCCATTCCATCTTGAATATATCCGAAAATGTAATTTCCAATCAATCCACTGGCTCCAAAAAGTACCAGAGCTAAAGTCACTAAAAAATCTTTATCGCAGACCAGATCCCACTGAAAAAAATCTCTGCTCATTCCATCAAATTATTAAATCTATGTTAATGGAAAACTCGGAATTATTTTATCAGTAATTAACTAGTTGGAAACTGCTTAATGAATGCATAGAAATTAAAATATATTTTTTTCATTACTTACGGAAAGTATTATTGTTGATGATGATGAATGAGAAACATGAAAATGATCATATCTGCACTCCTTAACACCTATTAATGAAAGGGTAATATTTTTCGGGAAGTTCAGAATCTTGAATGATTTGATGAACTCATCACCTAGTATTTTTTTTGGAGTCAAAATAAGAATGCTCAATTCGAAAGAGAACAATTTTTGGGAAAAAGTGGTTTTGGCTTTCTACTTCTATAAAATATATCTCTTTAAAAAAACTGGGAATCGTCTAAAGGAAGGAAAAATTTCAAATTAAACTCTTCAAAAAGATATGTAGATCGTGTAAAAAGTGACTCTCAGACACAATTTGAAAGATAAAACACTCTCAAAACAACATATGAACATTGAATTATAGAAAAACACTTTTCCTTATTCAGTTTGTACTCCGAATATATGTCACGGAATTGAATTATATATCATTCACAGAATTGTTACACTATATAGTATATGAAAGAGGTACAATTTCACTTATATGCTGAACACTATCATTCTCAATGGCGGAGATAATAATTATTGGGAAAGGTTTTGGTTGACACCTCTTTATCATTCATACAACTCACTATCTTACAGCCACCTTCTATGAGTTTTCTACATGAATGATAGGGCGACATAAACTATAATCGACTTCCAACTTTATTTTTCTAAAGGGAAAACACTGGTGTTGCGATCAACATTTTGAATTAGCAGTAATTACCAAATTGCCACTCTGGCTCCCCACAAAAGCTGTTTCGACATGAGAGAACCGAGATTTCGGCATTCTTTTCTTAGAAAGATGTTTGAAAAATTATTTTCATTTCGAAAGTTATTTGAGATATTCAAATTATATTTTTTGAATGAATGTATTTATACCGATCCCTATTACTCTTGTTCCAGTGAAACTGTTAGTTCAATATAATAGACAAATGATATTGAATATGATACTTCATATGCTATAATTGTTGATTACAATTTATGTTTGATTTGGGTGTTTGGGAAATATTCCTCAATATTTGTATCTACTTTGAAACTACACTGAATGTAATAAATAGCAAATTTTCTACAGAAAATTCAAATACATACTTGGGAAACAACTGAATTTGAAATATCGCCGTCATAAACCCATCCATTCTGACAAGGAACTATTTTGGAATCGTTGTTATATATGGAGCACTGGCTCAATCCTGTTTGTCCATCCGCATATAATTCCAAAGGTATACTGAAATTCAATAATTCACAATTTCATAAAAAATAAAGAATGAAAATTTTTAATGTCACCTTTCACTTGAAAAAATGATATATTGTAATGAAAACCATCATACAAATATATAAAAAGGAAAACTTACACTTCACCCAGATAAGTTACTGAACTTCCAGCAGGGTGAAATTTTATCAATCACGTTTTGTTCACGGTAAATCTAACGAACTGAACGAGCAACTGGCCGCAATTGGAATTGGCCGCCGTGGTAGTGCGCCCGACTCACGATCGGAAGGCCGTGGGTTCGATTCCCGCCTCGACCAGATATTTTTCTCGAGAGAATTTATCTGGTTGAAGTAGGAATCACACGTCTTAGGAATCACACGTTTAAAGGTGAGACTTCGTTAGTCCTAAGCTCGCACAAGTTTCTCAATTTCTGAGAGTTGTCGTTCGTATGGGGGCGACAGCTGATTAACGAAAAAAAACCAGATTTTTTTCAAACAGAAGCGAATCTTCACTGGCAAGTTAAACAACGTAGCGTGCGTGGTGTCTCATCGACTGATGATGTGTCTAGCATATACCGTACAATAATTGCAGTTTGGATTATATTGAAACGATTTCACTCATCTACCACAAAAGTGATATAAGAATAGATAAAAATGCCTTTTCACTAACGCAACATAATCTTGAAACAGGACACAAAATCAAATTAAATGAAACGAAAGTTTTACATTACGAAAAAAAAAGTCCAAAAGAATTTTCTTCGAAATAAGGAAATCAACTGTAACCTGAATTATATGGACATAAAAAATAATATTGAACATTCAAGGAACATTTATAGTTTCCTCTTGGAGAAATATCAATTTCGATATTGAATATTGAGTGAGATAAAATCATATAACCAATCGAAAGGGTGTTTGTACACTCTTTCATTTGTACTTACAAATTTCTAAATACTTTGACATTCTTCGCGAAATTTCAATCTTCTCTTCCTGTAGAAAAAAAAATATATCCAATAATGCTTATATTCAGATACTTGAAAATATTCAGTATCATTCATTGTCAAATTATAATAATTATCGTCCAACATAATTTAAAATTTTGAAAAAGAAAAGCATATCAAGAAGAAAAGTAATTGGAAATTTATCAACACAACATATATACACAAAATAAATATACGGCTCCTAATTCAACAAAATCAAACGTTGTCAACGATAAACCGTGCAATTTGCATTATACTGCAACAACTTCCAGAATTTCATAAAGTAAAATTGCCTTCCACAAAAGTAATAACATGAAAATTTTTGTGCTCTAAGGTAACATTCTTTCGAAAGAGAACAAAATTTCAATTTTAATGAAAGTGTTCCATAAAAATAAAATTTTACCTTTTTCATTAATTATATTGTGTAGCAATCCTTTGAATGATATCTGTTTCGATTCCATAACGAATGTTTGGTACAAACTGAATATTGTTGTTTTCTGTATAATTTAGTGTTCATATAAAAGTATCTATAGTTGTTTCGAAAGTATTTTTCTTTCGTATGATTCAATGTTCATATAAAAGTAGCTGTTTCGAAAGGGCCCTTTCTTTCAATTTGTGTCTGAAAGTTACTTCTTTGCATGATCTACACTTAATTTGTAAAGAGATAATTTTTTGAAACTGATTGCGTTTTTCTTTTCTTTGGAAAATTCCCACATTTTTTGTATAAGGATGGAGAAGTAAAAAAACAAAACCTTGCGTTTCCAAAAATTATTCTATCTTGAAAATATACCCTCTTCAATTGAAAACAAAAAAGTTTTACATTCAGAAAGAGACATATTCGAAAGGCTTGAAATAGTAGAAATCAATAGTAACTTGAATTATATGAATCAAAAAGCATATATTGAACATAAGTAACATTCATAATTATCTATTGGGAAAAAAAAACAATTTCATTGATCAATATAAAATAAAACAATATGGAGAGATAAAGATTTTGTATCATATGATTTGACAGACATTTTTCAAGTATGCAGGCATCGCATGTTGAAAGGTAAGACCGCGTTAAGCTGTAGCTCGCTATAGTTTCGACTTTTGAGGGTTTTCCTTCGTAGAGGAGCGACAGCTGGCGAACGGAAAACATATTTCAATAGATTTTTTTGAAAGCGTCGTTAACTTACACTTACAATTTTCCAGTGGTAGATATTATGGATTCCCATCCAGCGGTTTTGACAGTTAAATCAGTTGAATCGCCAGGAAATCAGTTAACTGATTTAAGAAAAATAACTGGAGGATATTTGCGAATGTGCAAGTGAAATCATCAACAAAGAAGTAGGCAGTACATCTTTCAAATGAAAATCATCAACAAACGACATTCAGTATAGTGATACCTACCTATGATATTAGGTTGTTTCAGAAGTTTTGTCTGTTACAATTTCATGTGTTTTTGTAGCACCATATCTCAATAAATATTCATTCTACTGTGTCGTAGTATATACTGATCGATAGAGAATTTTGTACTCTGCTAGAACTATGTTGCTGTATCGCTGCTGTTCCAATGTTTTGACAGATTCAGAATCAACGAACTTAGGCGTGCGCAGCGTTATAGAACAGTGCTTTCAAAAATTGTTTTACAGCGCCATCTAGTGGCAAGTTACAGATGAATTGATAGCCTAAAAACCTTCTCTATGAAAAATTACTCATACATGTCGAGTTTCATCACGATCGGTTGAGCGATGTAGAAATTTATCACTTACCAACCAACCAACCCACCAACCAACCAAGCAACCAACAAACATCCATTTTTATATATTAGATAAATATATTAGTTTTTCCACAGTCAGATTTTGTTGTCTTTTTCAGCTCATTACTATATGATGTCGTTGAGCAATTTTCGGACAATTTTTATCTACGAATTTAAATTGAACCAATGCGCTGCCGAAACAGACCGAAAAACCAAACCAGGAATTTGGAATGATAGTGTCAATATACGCACCATTCGACGTTGGTTCGACGATCGACGGTGGCGAAATTTCGTTTCGGAGAACTAAGCCTCGAAGATGTGCCTTGAAGTGGTCGACGTACAGTAATCCAGGATGAGGATTCGAGGACCCTGGTGGATACTGACCCATCATGAACGGTGCATGGGATGGTGGAAAACTGAGCGTTAGCTCCCATGTGGTATTTGATGGTTTTAAAACGTCTTGAAAGGGTCAAACAGCTAGAAAAGTGGGTGCCCTACGATTTGATCGACGGAAAGGAATCGTTCGAGACAGTGATCGGGAACCGACGAGCCACACAGGGACTTCCCAAAGGCGAAAACCCACCAAAAAAGACCATGGTAGCTGTATGGTGGTCAGCGGCTGGTGTACTTCACTATAACTTTCTGCAACAGGCTAAACTATTACAGCAGAGTTCTATTGTGAGAAAACAGACGAAATGTACCGAAAATTGTGTCAGCAGTAGCCGGCACTGGTCATCAGCAGCCGGCACTGGTAATCAGAAGTGACCCGGTTCTGCTCCACGATAACGCCCGTCCGAAGTTCCATAAATCACCGTCCAATAGAATCAAACCAATTCAGCGTCAAAGTTCTGCCCCACCCATCATACTTCTCAAACTTCTCCCCAACCGACTATCATTTTTCCAAACACTTCGATAACTTTCTCACCTGTAGAACCTTCACCAATTAGGATCAGGCAAAAACGGCCTTCTTTGACTTCATCGAACCCCGAGGACACCATTTTTATGCTGACGAACTTGATAGACGTGTGTTACGTTGGCAAAAATACACAAAAATTCAAAAAAACAGACAAAACTTTCGAAACAACCTAATAAATATATGTTCGTAGTAGTAATTAGTAATTACGTATGTACGTATTTTTTTACTGATTGATTCGGCTGTTAGTTGATGAAGATTCATAGTAATTTCATAAACGGCACCTTATGATTTGATCTCCACAAACTTTATTTGAGAAATATATCACGACATGTTTCGCTAACACAGTAGCTTCTTCAACAGTGATTTGATCTCCACAAAGTTAAATCTTTATATGCGAATTTATATTACGACATGTTTCGCTATCACGGTATCTTCTTTGTAATGAATGACATACTGTATGTACTTATGTTCAAATAAAATTATTGTTTTTTGTACAGTCTGTTAGTAACTTGGATAATTGTTTTTCAAATTTTGAACATCATTTTGAGAATTTTCCAAAGGGCAGATATTGTGGATTAATAAACTCATACCTTCCGAATTATTCGGTTCCTGAGATGTTAGGTCTTCAGTGCTGAGGTGGCGCATCAACCTAAATTCTTAGATGTAAAAACAAAAATTTTGTTGTGAACCAAAAAGTGTTCAGTGGGCACTGGCCTCTACAAAAAACTTTCATAGATGTCAATTAACAACATTGAAATATCCATTTTCAAACTCATTTTTCTCCCAAAGGATGAACCTAATGAAATATTCAGTTCCTTTTTTCTTGATGAGAATTATTTCATTTCATGTAGTAACTAGCGGAAGGAACAAGTTTGACGTTCCAAACCTGGTATTAAATTTTTCATTAAAGTTTTTGATTTTTTCTAGAATAATATTTCAATACTACAGAATTCAGAAAAATCGTATTCATTGACAAATGAAAGAAATTTGTTATCTCCATTTCAGAATCCTCGACAATAAAAAAATATAATGGCTACTAGTTATGTAATTTCTCGAATTCATTTAATGAACAGTACTTCATACTCGTATGCTGTATTCTGTTTTCTTCACTTGTTAATCCAATATTTTTTTTATGATATGGGTCCCATCCGCACTTATGCAAATACATACATATATACAATTTTCTGTGTATTTTCACTGTTTTAACATTTTAATGAAAACCCACCTTAAGTTTTTCATGTCTACAATCTGGGCTGTTCTACACCGATGATCTGGTATTGAGGCCATGAAAAGCTGATTGTATGCATGAAATCCGCATGGAAAAACTGCGGGTAGTAAAATAAACCATACTACCAGTTTCTGGTACTTTCCAAACTCTCCTACGTTTCGCAAAATTTCGTCAAAATCCATTGGAAAATGGGAACAACTACTACCACATTCGATCTAAATCATGTCACTACTGGAGTCTGAATCTCGGTAATTCAATCAAGTAAATTTGTCTAATTATAATCAACCAAATATGAGGAAGTGAGTTGTTTCGTTCAGAGTGATTTTAATTAATTACACGAAGAAACTGATTAACAGACAGTGTAGTAATTTGTCATAATATGTTTACATGGTTGAATTGAAAGTTTCAGGAGGGATAACTATTAGGGAAAGAAAGGTTTTGGCTTTCTACTTCTCCATCTGAATACAAATCTATTCCCTTCTGAAAATAAACCCCTTTCAATTCAAACAGGATTCCTATAGCTGGGATTAAATCAAATGAGCGAATGAATGAGTAGATTTAACACAGAAGTGAAATGAAGTGAAAATGTTATGAATGAATTGAGTGAATCATATCATATTATTCAGTTTGGTGCTGAAGAAGTAATGAGACAAGTGTCTCGTTTCGAAAAATCAATGTGCGTAATTGAGGATGACACTATTCTATGTAAATGAAATTTCACCTCTTTCACATTCTATATTGTGATGGCAAAATTGAAACCTCTACTGAGTACGTGTGTTTCGGCAGACAAAGGCAATGCGACAGTAGTCATGAATACCACGGACTATCAGAAAAAGATGATGAACATCCTCCAAGACGGTTCTTATGAACCATCAGCCAGAGACCCGACGACATATTTAGAGAAAACCACAAAGGCCAAAATCCAGTCTTTCAAGCTAGGTCGGGAAATCGAGCAGGAAACCATACCTCGGGAAAAGTCCAGCAAATGCCCGAAGTTGTATGGTCTTCCAAAAATTCACAAGACGGACGTTCCACTAAGACCAATAGTGAGTGCCATCAACTCACCGACACAAAAGCTAGAGAAATACTTATCCAAAATCATGCAACCAAAGACGGAGCTGGCAGAATCTTATGTGAGAAACTCGGAGCACTTGGTGGATATCATTAAAAACATCAAACTCAACGACACCGACATCCTTGCCAGCCTAGACATAAAATCCCTCTATCCGAGTATACCCATAAACGAAGCCCTAGCCACCATTAGAACTGATCATAGTTTTCCGCAACATATCACGGATCTAGCAGAGCACTGCCTTAAAAACACCTATTTCATATTTGACAACCAGATCTATAAACAGGTAGGATGGGTTCCTCCCTATCGCCCGTGATCGCAAACCTGTTCATGAAGCACTTCGAGAAAGAAGCACTTAACAACGCCCGCCTCAAACCAACCCTGTGGAAAAGATATGTAGACGACATATTCATCATCTGGCCCCACGGAAAACAAGAACTAGACCGGTTTGTGACCTACCGGAACAACATCCATTCCCACATCCAGTTCACCACCGAAAGAGAGGAGAACAGGCAGCTACCTTTCCTAGACCTACTTATAACACGGAAACCAACTGGCAACTTGGGTTATACAGTTTACCGAAAACCCACACACACCAACCGCTACCTACAAGCAACATCACACCACCACCCTACCCAGCTACAATCCGTAGCCAACACGTTAATATCCCGCAGTTTCCGCCTAACAGAACCAACAAACAGGACAACAGAATTGGGGGAGACAACAAAGGCTCTGCGACAAAATGGCTACGGACCAAAGATCATTCAAAAGGTCTGTCAAAAGACAGACACAGAAGAACCAACAAAACATCCACTAGATCGACAGAAGACTCTCCACACGACAGACAATCTGTGACACTACCTTATATCAAAGGTGTGACCGACAAAATCGGGAGAATACTAAGACGTAAAAACATTCGGACAACCTACAAACCACACAAAACGATATCCAGTTGGCTGCCCAGACCGAAAGAGAGAATTTCCCTAGAAAACCAAGGAGTATATAGCATCACATGCGAGGACTGTGGACAACAATATATCGGTCAGACCAACAGACGTATATCTGCCAGAACCCAGGAGCACAAAAACTCGATAAGAACAAAACAAACCTCCTCTGCCCTCTTTCAACACCATCTACAAACAGGTCACAAGATTAATTTTGAGTCCACAAAACAGATAGCACAGGTGCAAAACCCAAGAATACGACAAATCAGGGAAGCTATCGAAATCGAAAACCAAGGCCTCATAAACAAAAGGGATGACTCACTAAACATCCCAAGGATTTGGAAAACAATAATTAAAAACAACCACCAAAGACAACCACAAATTGATAATGAACCATCGCAGGTAGGAGAACCGCCAGAAGCCATTAACAACCCTCAGGTAGAAAAACAGGTAGGAGAACTACCAAAAGCCATCAACAACCCTCAGGTAGAAAAACAGGTAACAAATCCATACAACTTACGCAAGCGAAACCATATAAAAACACCACAAGAAGAACCTGACATCAGTTACACCTCTCGAAGCGCAGCAGTAACTCGTCTTGATAATGCCATCTGAGATGATGGCGAAACGTCGACTATCGAATAGTACACAACGGATGAACACCCGGAAAAACAACACATCATATTCTACCATCCGTGAAAACCTACATTGTAATATATATATATATATATATATATATATATATATATATATATATATATATATATATATATATATATATATATATATATATATATATATATATAGAAACAAAAGTTAATATCGGACATAGCACTCATGAAAGTGGCAAACCATAGACACGTGTTTCGGGCTTTTGGCCCATCATCAGTATGGTGCAGCCAAGTGTATAATTTGTTGTATAATTTGTATATATATATATATATATATATATATATACAAATTATATATATATATATATATATATATATATATATATATATATACTGAAAAACAGATAGAAAAACATTAAATAATGACAGTTGATAACAATTTTGGCTGACAATGTCAAGTGGGAATGATACTCGAATTACTAGATCTTTTATTTTCTTTATCATATTTCAGTAGGTACGTGTAAATCTTACTAAGACTATCAATATCAGTTCGTTTATTCATTGAATGTTCTTCGTTATTAATATGTATCATTTCCAAAAATATTCTTGTAGTTGTATTGGTTTCTCTATCTAAAATATTTGGGTTTTCAAAATTAATTTCGTGATGATCCTCCGAATTAACATGTTCTGTTAGTGCACAAGAATTAACATTTCGTCTACAGTCGCTCTTAGACCTCTAAGTAGTCGCATCACTTCCCATAATATATATATATATATATATATATATATATATATATATATATATATATATATATATATATATATATATATATATATATATATATATATATATATAATTGATAGTGTAACGACCGTATGTATGTATAGAATAGTAGTTTTTCGGGGATTCGGTCTGATTAGAATAAATATTTACTCTTTTTAGCTGCCCGAGCTTTCGCTAATGTTTATTAGCTTTATCGAGGGCTGTTATATAAAAAGGACATAATATATATATACATATATATATATATATATATATATATATATATATATATATATATATATATATATATATATACACATAAAGTCAGCATCAAATGGGATTTTTTTTGTTCATCTCTTCAAGCAACTTTTGATATCTCCATTAGGTTGTGCTTTGAAAATGATGCCAAATGACATGTATATGACCGATCAAGTGATTTTTCTTCCCTGTCCTATTTGACATTTTTTCCAAAAAATGTTCAGAAAAGCAGTTATTGCTCGAAATTTCGAAAATCGGTAAAGAGAAAAGATGATTGTTTTTTAATTTTTTACCCATTCACCAATTTTTAGCTCTCTAGTACAAATTTAGTTTTTTACAGTTTTTCGAAAATTTGACATTTGCCGATTTCTCAAATTTAGCCAAACCCCAACAAAGTTGGTGCTTTATGCTTAATTTATCTTTCCAACTCATTTTCATCAATTACAATTCTAAATACAACTTATTTCGCTCACGTCTCCACTGTTTAGCTTAGCCGCGGATACCCATCTGTCTTATTTGTTACCGACAGATGATTTAGTCTCCTCTTGTGGTTTGTGAGGTGACACCTTGGTAATATCCTCGACAGAAAGCTAACATGGAACTCTACCTATGGTATCGTATGGAGCCATTGCATGAGGACAGAAAGTTTCACAAGCAACGGCCGTCCAAAAATCATACCAAATACAGCGAATGGCTTATTTAAACATCACAGGAGCCAGGAGAACAACACCAACCACAGCAATGGAATTATTCACGGGCCTGACCCCTCTTGATCTGTATGCTAAGGAGTTTGCCTTGATGGCCATGGTACGATTGCGCACGGCTAGTGTGAACCTCGAAGTAGAAATGGGTCAATTGAGGCTGGGCCTGTGGCGTGAAGCGCTTACTGCGCAACCTCTGCTGCAGGCAACAAGCGATGCAATTGAACCCTACAAAATACAAATAAAGCAGAACATAGAGTCAGATGATATAAATGCAATACAGATTTACACAGACGACTCAAAAACCAAAGAAGGCTCAGGATGTGGAGTGTATTCCAGATCACTAAGCCTAAGAATTGAGTGGGGAATGGGAAGAAATAACAGCGTGGTCCAAACAGAACTGGCTGGCCTCTCAATCGCCACAAAAGATTAACCAGGAAAGGAATTTCTTGCAAATCTGCAGTGACAGCAGACAAGCCCTCTTAGCCTTGAACAGACAAGGTATAACCTCAGGACTAGTACTAGTGTCACCAAGATTTAGCCAAAGCCTCGGTAGATAATAACATTTTCCTGAGGTGGGTTAAAGCGCACGACAGGAGTAAGGGTAATCGCATTGCCGACTTTTCAGCCAAGGAAGTGGCTGGACTAAGAATTTTAGGACCAAGTGGCACCCACGGCCTGATGACTTCGACAATTGCGGAACTAGTCAAATGTTACACCCATGCTCAATCTTTAAAGAGATGGGATGAAATCAAAGGATGTAATCTTGCCAGGATCACCTTGGGCGACCCTGGGAAGCTGGCGCCGAAGAAATATCTGGCGATGACCAGGAAAAATCTACGCCTTACAGTAGGATTTCTGACTGGCCACTGTCAGCTAAGGAAACACCTACATAATATGGGGCTAGTGGACACACCTCTATGCAGGATGTGTGAACAGGAAGAT
Organism: Leptinotarsa decemlineata; assembly: GCF_025532065.1. Lineage (NCBI taxonomy): Eukaryota > Metazoa > Arthropoda > Insecta > Coleoptera > Chrysomelidae > Leptinotarsa > Leptinotarsa decemlineata. The sequence goes on from NW_027412560.1 coordinate 555,008, forward strand.
GAGACTGTCAGGCATGTCCTGTGCGAGTGCCCGGAGTTATCGTCAATAAGAGAGTGTGTGTTCGGCGAGTCTTGGCCTACACCTGCCGATATAAAGGAGATGTCTCCCAGCGACCTGTCCACCTTCCTGGAAAGGACAGGATGGACGACGATCTAGGAGGACAACTCCTTGGGAGGATGTACAATGGGTCACATGTGGCCTAAGTGCGTGGGCTTACACTCACCCTCCCTACTCTACAGATACAGATACAGATGGGGATTTATCCTGTGTTAATATTATTGTATTTTATTAATATTATTTTATTCGTTATTATGTTTTATATGTATATATATATATATATATATATATATATATATATATACAGGGTGTCCCTGGACCTCCTCTTTTCCTCTCGGGAATGTATAGATGGGGTCAAAATATCACCAGTACTTCATAAAACTTTTTTTCCTAAAATCCTTCGTTACCAAGTAACGGGCCCTCGAAGTTACAAAATGAAAAATGTTTTTCTTTGATAACTTTTCAAGTGAATATTCAAAATTATCCAAATTTTGGTAATTGACTAAACAAATGAATTCCTTCGATGAGCTTTCATGCAGGAGTCAGTTGTTTTGCTACAAAGTCAGGAACGGACTACCCCCGATGGTCCACACCCCAAAACTTTGAAATGACAGATATTTTTCAATATTTTTCAACAAATTAAGGTTACTTGGACAATTTTATGAATAAGAGTACTCGTGTGGAAAGTCGATCGGAGCAACGAGTCTTGATAAAAATGTAGTTTCACTCGACGACATCAAACCCGCTCGTCCACCATTATTTGAAATGAATAATTATCAAAGCAGAAATAATTATGATAACGTTAATTCAACAACATTTATCCTGAGATGTCTACCATTATTCGAAAATATTAGTTTCTGAGGAAAATGGAAATGATAGGTAAAATGTTCATAACGAATTTTTATAATGCAAACACGTTTAACTAACGAAACTCAAGAGCCTCAAGAGCAAACAGAAATGAAAAATCCGCTACAGAAACTGCTCGATATGACCACCTTCTCTCTCTATACATTTTCTTAGTCTGCGAAGACACCCTCTCTGTACTTGAAATAGCATTCCAGGGTCGTTTCGTATGGCTTTACAATGTAATGTTATTCTATTCAACAATGCATCTGTTGTGTGAATAGGTGTAGCGTAAACAAGGCTTTTTAGATGCCCCCACAGAAAGAAATCCAATGGATTTAAATCCGGAGACCGCGATGGCCATGAATATGGCCCACCTCTACCAATCCATCTATTGTGGAAAATATGGTTCAGATGGTCACGCACAATCAAACTAAAATAAGGAGGAGCGCCATCATGCATAAACCACATATCTCCTCAGGTTTGCAATGGAACATGTTCCAAAAGTCCATTCAAATCGTTCTGAATGAACTCCAAATAACGTTCTTCATTCAATCGGTCCTGTAGAACGAATGGTCCTATAAGATGGTTTCCTATGATACCAGCCCGAACATTCACGTTGAATTTCCGTTGGTGTTTGGTTGCAATATCCCATGGGGATTTTCTTCGGCCCATATATGGAGATTATGAGAGTTGATAACTCTATCTCTACTGAAACTCGATTAATAAAAGTCATATCCTCTCTTTGCCTATCCATGAACCAATTGGCATATTCCAGTCGTGCTGGGAAATCTTGAGGTGTCATGGCATGTACCTTCTGGATGTGAAATGGGTGGAGCAGTTGTTCCCTAATTATTCTATGAATAGTGGACTTGGATATATGGAACTGTTCTGATAGATTTCTGATGCTCATTGAAGGATCATCAGCGACGGCTTCCAAAATATTTTCCTCCAATACAACGGTACGTACAGTCCTAGGAGCGCCCTCACCACCTCGTTTTGGCAAAACTGTACCTACAATAATATCGAAATAAAACAACGTGCTCAAATTAATTATCAATTATTACATACCTGTCTCCCTCAAGCTGCGATCGACACGCTCGAATGTTTCTCTTGACGGTACCGTTCGATTGGGAAAATGTTCGGAATACAGACGACGAGCTTCTGCAGCATTACAAAATGCTCGTCCATAAAATACATGCATATCTGCATATTCATTGAATGTAAACTGTTCGGACATATCAAAAAAATTCAAAATATCCTATAGAATATTGACAATACAATGATAGTCATATGACAACGCACCACTCAACAAAACAAAATCGCATTCCAGTTTCTCATTTTTTATCAAAACTTTCTAAAAGGTTTTTTTGTCAACATCTGTGAAGGAAATGGAACATAATTATTCCCTGGATATTTTTCACCTGATCATGTGCAGCCGTTTTTGTAGTTCATTCGTTTGCTTTTTATTAGTATAGTAATTATTTTTTCCGATGTGCGTTTTTTTCAGCTAAATTTAGATTCGTGTTGAAGAATTTCTCCCATAAAATTATAATTATCAGTGAAACTCCTCAACAGTTTAGCTGTGAGGAAGAATTTGAAACATTCGAATGTTGAGTTTCATGAGATTCAGATAACTGATCAACACGAAACGTGATTATTCCACACGTATTATGTACATACAAAATATGGAATGAATTCGATATTTCATAGTAGAGTAGCTTGTTAGTTTAAAAACACCACGAATCTACAGAACTTGATATTTCTTTTGAAAAAATATCTGCTATCACAATTGTGACTTAAACTTCCATATAGGTACTGTACTTTTTGTTTACGACTTCATTTTAGCATACTTTGTATTATTCCTGTTATAAATGTTGTTGAATTAACGTTATCATTATTATTTCTGCTTTGATAATTATTCATTTCAAATAATGGTGGACGAGCGGGTTTGATGTCGTCAAGTAGAACTACATTTTTATCAAGACTCGTTGCTCCGATCGACTTTCCACACGAGTACTTTTATTCATAAAATTGTCCAAGTAACCTTATTTTGTTGAAAAATATTGAAAAATATCTGTCATTTCAAAGTTTTGGGGTGTGGACCATCGGGGGTAGTCCGTTCCTGACTTTGTAGCAAAACAACTGACTCCTGCATGAAAGCTCATCGACGGAATTCATTTGTTTAGTCAATTACCAAAATTTGGATAATTTTGAATATTCACTTGAAAAGTTATCAAAGAAAAACATTTTTCATTTTGTAACTTCGAGGGCCCGTAACTTGGTTACGAAGACTTTTAGGAAAAAAAGTTATATGAAGTACTGGTAATATTTTGACCCCATCTATACATTTCCGAGAGGAAAAGAGGAAGTCCAGGGACACCCTGTATATATATATATATATATATATATATATATATATATATATATATATATATATATATATATATATATGTATTTATATATATATATATATATATTATGTCCTTTTTATATTACAGCCCTCGATAAAGCTAATAAACATTAGCGAAAGCTTGGGCAGCTAAATATATATATATATATATATATATATATATATATATATATATATATATATATATATATATAGTGTCACACATAAAGTCAGCATCAAATGGGATTTTTTTTTGTTCATCTCTTCAAGCAACTTTTGATATCTCCATTAGGTTGTGCTTTGAAAATGATGCCAAATGACATGTATATGACCGATCAAGTGATTTTTATTCCCTGTCCTATTTGACATTTTTTCCAAAAAATGTTCAGAAAAGCAGTTATTGCTCGAAATTTCGAAAATCGGTAAAGAGAAAAGATGATTGTTTTTTAATTTTTTACCTATTCACCAATTTTTAGCTCTCTAGTACAAATTTAGTTTTTTACAGTTTTTAGAAAATTTGACATTTGCCGATTTCTCAAGTTTAGCCAAACCTCAACAAAGTTGGTGCTTTATGCTTAACTTATCTTTCCAATTCATTTTCATCAATTACAATTCTAAATACAACTTATTTCGCAAAAATTTAAAACACCAGAAAAAAATATGCCAAAAATGATGCAAAGTTGATACAGTGTTCAAAAACAGATGAATATTTCACTTTATTTCTACTTTTTGCGAAATAGCTTGATACATAAGCATAATCAAAAAACAATATCAATGAAAAGTCAATAATTTATTCTTAATTGCACTTTTCAAACAGTTAAACTTTGATTTACTAATTACTGATTTACTATTTACTATTATTTTTTCAAATTTTCATCACTCATCATATAACAATGAGAACAAATATTAAATAACATTAACATCTAGACTAACAAATTACACTAAATTAAGTGTTGGAAATGGCCTCCTTTGGCTTCAATACAACCGTCTAGCCGCCGCATCATTGAATTTCGCACTCTTCTGAAAATACCTAGCGTATTTTTCATTATGTCACATGAATTAATGATTTTATGGGTGTGAGCCTGTTCTCTCAATCCAGCAATTATGGTAGTTTTCATCTAAAAATTGCCGTGACACTACACTAAAGTTTGGTGGAGCACCATCGTGCATGTACCACATACGGAATCTTTCCATGACTGGAATTTCTTCTAAAAGTCCAGGTAAAACAAATTCTAAAAACCTTCGGTATTCTTCTCCATTGAGTCTAGGTGGAAGGAAGTGAGGCCGATAATTCCAACCCAAATATTAAAAGAAAACTGTTCTTCAAAATTATTTTCTATCAAGGCGTGTGGACTGTTTTCGGTCCAAATGTGATTGTTGTGGAAGTTAATAATTGAATTGCGAGAAAAACAAGTTTCATCTGTAAACAACATTCGACTTGGGAAACCTGGATTTCTTCTTATTTTACCGCGTAACCAATTAGAAAAAGCTAGTCTTACAGGCAAATCTTTTGGGCAATAGAGCTTGCACACATCACATATGATAGGGATATAACTGCTGGTCTCTTAAAATCTGCCACACTGTAACATGGCAATTCTTCAGCTATTTTCCGAGAACTGGTATGAGGATTTACTTCAATCTCATTTAAAACAGCTTCTTCAAACAGAACTGTTCGTACCGTTGCAGGCCTCCCAATGACAACCGTCGATCTTTTAAAGCTGCCTGTTTCAGGAAGTCTTGCATGGAGACGTACAAAAGTTCTTCTATTAGGCAGTACACGCTGAAGAAATCTTTCATGGTAAATGCGTCTTGCAGCATTCGAGTTTCCGTGAGCCATTCCTTAACAGAAATGCATATCTGCCATTTCACTGTTAGTAAATTGAACCATGTTTTACAAAAATGGTTCGAAAAATAACCACTAAACACACTTTTTATAACAATTATAAATTGAAAGCTCATAAAGTTGACAACAACTGTCAAGTTGTTTATTAAATGCTGCAATCATTTTCTGAAGCAACCCTTGATTATTATTTATGTTATTTTCAACCTAACGTTGTTTAACCGATTTTAGTGTCGTAAAAACATTGAGAATTGAGAAAAATACAAAAAAAATTCATGTAGTTGGGATTGACTTGAAAAAATATGCTTTCAGCTTTCCTTGCCTCTTTATGTAATTGTGAAAAAATATTGCATATACCCAATTCTGTTCTGAAATGTTTTACTTAGAATTTCTAGTTTTCTTGATACTCAAAACTTTTTTCACGATTTATTTTGAGAACCCTATCCTGATTCACAATGAAATATTCAAATAACATTCTTACTTCTAGGATAATTTCAAAATAAATTTCATATTTGCTTATTTGCCACAACACTTTTTTTTGCCATAGGTCTGTAGTGAATGTAGCATTGATATAATTTGATATCATTCTTAAGTTGTATTTTGTTTTTTGGAAAATCTTAGAATTTCCCAGAACAATTTTTCTAATTGCTTTTTCTTTGGCTCCTTTCCGCTTCAACGTCCTTGTATATTCGACCTATCATGTGGTGTTGAGCTATTAATACCTGGATAATCAATGTCACTTAGAAACACAGGATTTGACTCTTATGTATTTATATCTGTTTTCTGTTACCATTTGTAGAAGGCATGCGATATTTGAACTTTGTCTGTCTGTCTTTTTGAAATCTGTTTTTCCGTTAATCAGCTGTCGCCCCCATACGAACGACAATTCTCAGAAATTGAGAAACTTGTGCGAGCTAAGGATTAACGAGGTCTTACCTTTCAACGTGTGATTCCTAACACTCCTTCTGTTTCAAATATTGTGCTGAACAGCGAAATCTTTCAAAAACAAGTAGATGACCTGCATACAATAATTCACTTCAAGCTTTTAATTTTATCAGTTTTAAGAATTGAATATCAAAGAAATGGCGTAAGAAGGTCAAAGATCATCAGCAACGTAATCATTGCGTTAGAAGTTCAAGTATATTCTTTTCTTGAAGTATATTTCACTATCAATATCCTGTTAGGATCAATTTAATCAACTAATAAACAAACTTATGAGATGTTTTTTTTTTCAAATGAGGTGAATAATACTAACTGAGGTACGATGGTCTCTTTTGTGTTAACAATTATTATCAATTACTTTTGGTTGCGGTTGTTTTGTTATTGATGTGGTTTAGGTATTAATAAACAAGTATCAACAATAAATATTGGTATTTATTTCAATAGTCTTACAATCCGCCCAGTTGCACTCACGGTCAAGCCCAAAGAGCGAGAGAGGTGCCAAGATCACTTTTATGACAGCTCCCCTTCGCCAAGTCTTTGACTCGCTAAAGGTACCACATCATGAATGAAAGAACAGAGGTATCGTTGGGGGCATTTTTCAACAATATACAAGCTATACCCTTTATACCTAATACTGATCTCACAGAAATGAGCCAAGAATACATTTTTGAGAAAATTTCAACATGAAATAACTCCGAAACTATTGGCGATACTAAAAAATTGTATTATAAATTAAAAACCTCATGGTTCTTACAAAACTGTTATAATTTTCAGTAGATGTTTACAGCTGATTCACGGCCTCCCCCCACCACTATGACGTATCAATTGCTTTTTTTTTGTTGTTGTTTAGTAACATCAAGGCGATGTGACCTTGAAGGGTCTGATGCAGGGATCGTTCAGAATTTTTTTTTTCATATGAGATTTTTGGGTGTGTGTATGTGTTACATAGTGACGTAATTATATTTGATTGGTGTGTGTGTGTGTGTGTGTGTGTGTGAGAGAGAATGCACGGTACAGGGTTTCATCATGTGCTTGACTATGTACAAACATACGTCTGCATACTTCGAAGGTCCTTCAAGTAATGAATGTTCCATCGGTGTGAGCCCACCAAGTTAGTAGTGGTGTGACGTCACAGCTAACGTCTGTCCTCCCCGAGAGTGCAACGACAATTGCTTATTCGTATCGCTCTCGAAGCAGTGAATGATGTGACGCAACGCATCGTCCTACCCTCGCTATTGATGGTGACACGCAGGCGGGCGAGGACTGTGCAAACGTCTGCCCTCTCCGAGAGCGCAACGACCACTGCTTGCTCTTACCGGCAACTATTATCGCATCAAGTTGGGAGATGGGCTTTGCTGTGTCGTCAGGCATCTCTAGTGGATAGCAACTAGCAATGTGAACCTTTCACGGTTTCATGGTGAGGGTGACTCGCACTGTTCAATATAAAAGAAATACCTGGCACACTATGAAATCAGTAGACGAATATATCTGCAGCAGTTAGCAATTGGTAGAGTGTTATTCAGTTCGTAATAGAAGGAAGACGGTGAGTGTATTTGTCTGTTGGAAATTGTTTATATTTTCATATATATTTTCATCATGTCCGTTTCAAAAGTAGACTTGAATAAAATTAATAATTTGATTGTACAGGAGGTTGAAATACTAGAGCAAAAGGCCTTATCATCATTGCCAATTGATGAAGTGTACATAATTAAAAATATGTCAACTTATTCTACACGATTTGGTAAATCAATTTTATTAACTTTGCAAGATGTGAGCAATGATAAATTATTTAAAACATGGCTATCAAAATGTATTCCGTTGCAATTCAGTGATGACGATATATCGTGTATCAATTCATCAGGTGGTAAATATACGATGATGTATTTAGGACAGAGCCAACAAAGTTTTGCTGGCATGAAAACGCGATCTCTAGTCAAATTCAATATGATCGAATAATAATAGTAATAATTTATAGTGAATTTCTTTAGGTCATAGCTTACAAAGTTTTTTGGTGTGAAAACGCTAACTCTAGTCAAATTCAATATGATTGAATAATAATAGTAATTATAATGAATTTCTTATTGTTTTATTAATATTCATATATTAGATGATAATTATATGGAAATATAAACATTACTAACTCAGTTGAATACACTCACTTTGTAACTACAAATAAAATGGGAATGTGAGTATTGTATCACTGAAAAATTGGAGGTTGCTTATTGTTTTTGTTTTTATTCGATTTCAGTTCCACCATTTAAAGATATGGATGCAGTACGCAAGTCGAGATTGGGTCGATGTTGTAGATCTCAAATCATCGGTTCAACATTTGTCGTCTAAATTGAAGGTGTTGGGTGATGGAGCCGAACATGCAAGCTATTATATGAGTATTTGCTATGATGAAAAACAAATCGAAGTATGCCTTCGTGATGCTGAGAACTATTGGAGTGGTGCAGAAGTTTGTATTAAATTTTTGGATAATGAATTGGAATTGTGGCAACTTTGTGAGGTTATGATTGAACTGAACCTAAGAAGATTCCTGTATAGCCTCCAACCATACTTGCCAGAATGGATTATTCATCACTTTGAATTGAATGATGAAAATCGAGAGGAAATTGAAGATGGTCGCGAAAATGATGATTATGAGGGAGACGTTATTTTAAATAGTCTGTATGTTCCTGTAAACCATAAATAATGTCAAATAAAAAACTTTGTATTATTTTCATGTTTTATTTATTTAAATCTCATGAAATACAATAGAAAATGATTACAAAACAATAAATATGATATAAAATACAATACATGATATAAGTCAGTTACAAATAAAAGAAAAGATCATGAAACAGTACATGATAGAGAGAAAAAAAGTGTCAATATCTGCTATGAACTGAACCATCCAATGCATTGTATGTTAAAACTGTATCATGCAAAATCAATGCATATACTTTAGTGTTGTCTGGAAACTTGGTCTTCCTCGTCTCAAACTCAATCTTTATATCAATAGTTGATGATTTTGTTGCATTCGGTTGATGGGAACAATCGATGACGAATAGTGGATTCTCTCTAAATTGTTCAATGTCCATCAGAGGTTCACTCATATCTTTATCATAATAACTTCGCTGGAAACTCTCAAAAGCATAATAAGCAGGAGCATCAAGTTTTTTATCGAAATTCAAATTCCAACGCTCATATGGATAAACTTCAGAATTCAAGTATACTCGAATACTATTGATATCAGCAGTTGTGAATTTTGTAATATCCTGTGTTCTATCTTCAGATGTGGTAGTACTTTGGAATGCGATGATGACATTGATAAGGATAGAAGAATAGATAAAGGTAGATATCGCAAAGGATTCGATAGTTTCATATACCCATGATCTTGTTTTTAAAACTTATTCGATCACTGAATATTGTAGAGGTCACTTCATCACCGAATTAAGCTATAATTTAAAAAAGGGCATTATGAATACAAAAAACGATTCTGAAAATGAAAACAATGAAATGACTTTGAAACGTCAACTAGTAGAGACAACAGAAGCTGTCAGGCAGAAATTCAACTCTATTAAAAATGATAATATTGAAAATCGTACGACACTTGAAAGATTGTATGAGCCCATAATGAAACCATTGAATGTTTTATCACCAAACGCTAATTCTAAATCACCAGTGTTATCACCAAATCATGGAACTGTTCAATCTACTTCAAATTTTCCCATGAGTACTCCAATAGGAAGAAAACAATCTTTTGCTAGTGTATCATCTGTGAATAGTGACACGAGCACACTTCAAGACGATATGAGAACAACTCTATTCGAAACACTATCATCGTCCCACATCGATTCCTCGGATCCTGACACCTCACCTGATATGAATGAAAGTGGTGAAGATGTTTTGATGGAACATTTGGCAAACGTATGGATCCTATTACACAAAAGCTGAAAATGGGAAGTCAAGTGGTGCATTTCAAAGATGGAAACATTTCATTTTGGGATGCTAATAAAGTGAAAAAATATGAATGCGCAGGTAGTCCAGAATTGTATGATATGATCTTTTTGAAGAATCCACAAGATGTTGATAATAAAGAAACTCGTCAAGTATATTCCAAAATATTGAAAATAACGAATGCTCCATATAAACAATATCATCCGAAGAATGGTTTTAAAAATACAAATTTTAAAAAATTTCGTGAAGTTATCAAACCTCTATAAGACTCACGACAATATCCAATAAGAAGTAGAAGTAAAATTGGTGGAGCACTCAAACGAGTGAAAATGGAGAAAATATATAATTCTAAACCTGTGAATTATGTGTACTGGAATTCACCGAAAGAGTTAGTTGCTCGTCTACGACTATTGGTAGCTTCAAAGTCAGCTGGACATACCGGACATGATAATGAAATAATTTCAATAATTGAAGAATTACGTGAAGAAGGTATAATATATCATCATATTCATATGTAATGATCTCTGTCACATCATCATTCAATGCAGTAACATTATCACCTTTTCTCTTTAATCATATTGAAATAGAATGACTAATGAAATAAGTGATGTCAAACGACAAGTTGTTAATGAATTACATAAACCTGCAAGATGTAATTTTCGTAGAAGAATAACCACCATCAAAGGTTTTGCAGATCTATGGCAAATAGATTTAGCTGAACTGCAACCTTATGCAAAAAGTAATGAAGGATACCGATATATACTTGTAGTGATAGATTGTTACTCCAAATATCTGTGGACTGTAGCAGTTAAAGATAAAACAGGTAGTACAGTAACTAATGCAATGAAACATGTACTGAAAGAAGCCAAATACTCCCTCAAACACATACAAAGCGATCAAGGGAAAGAATTTTTCAATAAAAGCTTCTCATCTCTCATGCGAGAATATAATATCAATCATTATTCAACATTTAGCACAAAGAAGGCAGCTATAGCAGAAAGAGTGATTCGTACAATAAAGGGGTGGCTCTACAAGGAATTTTCGATGAGAGGTCACCACAAATGGCTTGATATTCTTTCAACTATAACTAGTAGTAGATATAACAATAAAGTTCATCGTACAATAGGTGTGGCACCCATTAATGTTGATCCATCAACAAGTTTGATATTCAAAGGTATCAATGGAGTTGGAGAAAAACAAAGTAAACCCAAATTCCGATTGAATGATATTGTACGAATAAGCAAATACAAAAATATTTTTGAAAAGTCTTACACTGCGAACTTTACCACGGAACTCTTCAAGATTGTTAAAATCAATAAAACCTTCCCCACAACCTATAATCTTGAAGATATGAATGAACAACCTATTAGAGGATGTTTTTACGAAGAAGAGTTATTGCGAACCGAAAATCCTGACGTATATCTGATCAGAAAGTGCTGAAGAAAAAGAAAAATAAAGTATATGTAAAGTGGTTAGGACTTCAATTATATGTAAGTGAATTGAAAAAATATTGCAGCGGTAAACATTGCCCCAACCATTCGCAATGTTCTGTGTATACCAAACCAAATTAATTGTATACTCCATTCCCGCTTGAAATTTTTTTCGACTCACAATATTGAGAACACAATACCATTCCCAAAACTAATCGCTGTCACTTTGAAATGCTTTCTCCAACTCTTTTCGCCAATTATCTCTCACTGATAATGCCGTCTCATAAAGTCGAGTCGACTCCTCAAGCTCTGCCTGTGCTTGCATTCTCGAACGTTGATTGAATTTGTCATCTTTCATGATTTTTGAACGTAGTTCATCTTCTTCTTCGCTCATGTTAGCCAATTCAATTTTCGCTAATGCAATCTTAGCATCTAATGCTTGAAGAGTGTCCTTATTGACACTAAAAGCTTGCTCACTCTTTTCATGTTCAGCAATAGCCATTTGCGCCTTTACAAGACGGCATTTCGCTTTCTTTTTCATATCTCCAAACCGAAGTAATGGAGTGAAAGAAGATAGCGATTCAATCATCAAATCACCCTTCATTTCTTTGGGTTCACATTTTGTCTTCCTCTTCGATCTGTCACTTTTCGTTGTGGGCTTTTTTTCCCGCAAACCACTTTTCGATTGTTTTTTTTCTTTCAACTCAGTGACAATCGATGAAGATGCATTATTAACCTTCCTTTTGATAGTTCTGGATTTCTTATCAACACCAAGAGGGGGGGTAGATGAAGGGTGTTTGGATGATGATGATTGTGAAATGATTGGAGTTTCAACGATAATTTGTTGAATTGGTTCCGCCACATCTGCGAAGTTAACGAAGTCGCTAATATCAAAATCACTTATCGAGTCTTGAGACTGTAAATGTAATACTGGAATATTTTCAAAATTAGTGTGATCGATATCAACAAGTAGTGAACCATCTTCAGCAATCAATAGTGGCATGGAGCTCATGATAATGATTATTTAGGTTTGGAGGAATGATATGTGATAGCAATAGAATGTGAATTGGAAAGGTGATGATGTTACTGATACTTCACCTTTTATAGAAGAAAATAAACTAGCGCATGCGCTCTTTCGTCAACTAGCCCACTCTTTCATCGACTAGAGATGCCATATCCTTCTCTCCCACTTAAAACGAGTCAAGTGATAGGTGGGAGTCGTACCACTTCCGTTTCCTATTCAAACTTATAAGTCGACTTGCGATCCTGAAGTTCATTCATTCACTCTCTACAACTGTGAGCAAACAACAACAAGATGAATTCTGCAAAAATAAATGCTGCATTAAATAGAATATCTGGTGTTGATGAAAACAATTGGATAGACGAATCAGATGATGAGGATGTCAATGTTCCGCTAGAGGAAGTGATAGTTGAAGCAGAAGATGTTGGAGTCGATGAAGATGAGATAGACGAAGTTGAAAACGAGGCCAACCAAAGCGACGAAGATGATGACGTGATGGAGTTTGAGAGGGTCATGGATGAAGAAGAAGATGATGAAGGGATAGAAGCTGACACAACTGAAGGCGATGGTGCTTTGAGGATCGGTATGCGAACGCTCAATGTCAGTGAGACACTGGAAGATCCCTTGGATTTGTATTGTGCAATGGATGCATACGTATTGATCAGCACAATAGATGGAGAGAACAAAAAACTATGTTGGTGCTGCTTTCGGTTTTATTCGCATAGAAACAATGGTGGAGGGTGGTATGCCCATGGCAACACCCACAACACTGTCTCAATTATGGAAATGGGACCGAATTGGTGTGAAGCTTGCGAGAGGCCACTAACAAACTTCACCCGAGTATCTACATGTATTATATGTAATAATGTCCAACCTGTGGCACAATAACCGTGGACCTACTGGTCAAAAAAAAACAACAGCCCTTTTCAGGGCTACATTATTCACACAAACGGTAGTAGTAGAATTCACAGATTATGTGATAAATCACTACTTTGACTAATAAGTCGAAGTTAGGATTTTGTTTATCATCGAATATCTGTGCATATGATGAGTACTACTTTGACTGAAAAGTCGAAGTAAGTAATTTCTCAATCATTGAATATAATGATGAGTACTACAGAGTTGGATGATGATACTTTCACATAAGTTTTGACTATAGTGTTAACCTATTTCTGATTGAAAGTATAACGATAGCTCTGAAAATAGTTGTTTATTGTCTTTAATTGTAGCCCTTAAAAGGGCTGTTTTTCCTATTAATCCTTACAATGGTATGGACTAACGCTCCTCATCATCAGAAACAATCATGATGGTGTCATCATCTGAATCATCTGTATCTGATGATATACTGATGATGTCGTCCTCATATTCATCAGATTCATCTGAATGAGATGATATACTAATTATGTCGTCCGCATGATCATCTAGCTCGTTATCCTGTAGATCGTCTAACTCATCTACTTCCTCTTGCATACGTTCCGGGAAATCATCAGGAAGATCGTAGATGCGTTGCAGCATTTCTGCGAAGGTTGTACTGAAATGATCAAACGTAGAATCTATTTCATGTACCTGGATGGGTCCTGTACTCATCATAGAAGACTCTGGTACACTCATCGGTTCGGTGGTGGAATCAGCAATCGACATTGTGGAAGAATGATGTAGAACTGGGATTGATACTAAATTTATATTGGAAGAAATAAAACGGAGGGGGTGAAGTGTAAATGTAGAACAGTGTTTGAGATTCGATAACATTAAAAATGACGATCTTCATGAAACTCTGAGCGATTATTATGAGAAATTCTAAGTGATTATTATGAAAAACTAATAAGAGAGAGGGAGGAAGACACTGCCCCAGCCTCGCAGTGACACCATCCAAAAAAGTGTGTACTCCGTGGAAGGAAAGGTAAGGAAAGGAAAGGAAAGGAAAGGAAAGGGTGGGAGAAACAGGGAAACGATTACATATCGTCGTCGGAATTTAGGACATCATCGTCATCAATTAGGATGGGAGATGGTGGAGGACTGTCCTCGATAAGGATTGGAGATGGTAGAAGTCTGATGTCGCCAGCGTCATCGTCGTCGTCGTCATCGTCATCGTCTGTGGTGTCTCCAGGCGGTGGGTCACCCCATTTGTCATCCCATTGGTTGGGATCCGGATAATCCCCGTCCGATAGGTCAGCTTCATCACTCCCAGTGACATGCTGAACCTGCACCCTGTAGTCATGATTCCTGAATTCGTATGGAATTTCATAAGGTGCCGTTGTGGAGTGCACGAATCCTTCCTGTATATATGCATAGAAAGGCATCTGAGGCTCCGGGACACTATAGGGCTCAGTAGTTGAATCAGGTTCCATGTTGGAGGTGGTTGATCAACTGAATATTCCAACAGATAATTCCTACTTTTATACTTTTGAAAGGGAGTGGGGAGGAGTGGGGATGAAAGAACTTGGAATTGAAATTGAAAAAAAAAATAATGAAAAGACGAAGTGAAGAAAAATGCTCCAACCATCGCATTGTTCAATGTATACCAAACTAAAACAATGTACACCCTTTGTTTTCACTTCTTTTTTCATTCGTTTTTTTTTGTTTTTTATTCCTAAAATTATAATTACAAACCTAAAACTACCATGCTACCTAATTATCCTAAAACTATCCTAGTTGACCTAAAAACTATTTCCCTTTATTTAAAAATTTCTTAATGAATATGTTTAGTTCATTATTGAGCTCTATCGAAGAGGTCTCTGCCTTCCCCCTTTCCTTCAGAGATGCAGTCCTTCGATCTAGCTCGGCCATCTCCATTAACAACTCGCGCCGTCGGCTAGCAATTTCATTCTCCTCCCGGGAAGTGCTAGCCAACGCGGCCTCACTATTTCGTGAAGCGAGTGCAACATCCCTACACCTCTGTAGGAAAGTTTCCATCTCCTGGGGGTTAACCTCTCCGATAGGCTCCGGCACTGGTGGCACTTGTGGCGCGATCTCCCCGGCAGGCTTCGACACTGGTGGCACGACCTCCATGGCAGGCTCTGGCATCGGTGTAAGTTCCATGGGTGTCAACATCGCTAATGGTGCGAATTGGGTGAGGATTTCACCTGGAGATGGCACCGTCGGCACCGGCTTATATATGTTCTCCGTCTTTCCACTGTCAATGCGAGCGGTGTGGGACGTCTCGGAGGATTCCTTTTGGCGGTCGACCAACTACCTGCATAAGGGTTAGTCCTATTGCATTTACTCCTATACCTTTGAATAGGACCAACCTTAGCTGCAGATTGCCGCTTGGCTTTGTTAACAACCTTGTCTTCCTGGAATGAGACAGAGCTGCGTGGCCGCTGCACACCACCCGAAGTTGAAGCCTTCACCTCTTGGACCATCACCACCTCGTCTCCCTCGAACATGTCAGGGCTGCCTGGTCGCTCCACCTCAACATCCACAGGTATGATCGATACCACAGCGTTGTCGATTTCCTGCGTGTAGTTTTCCATTCTGAAAATGTAAAATAATACAAAGTTAGTTGTTATGAAAAAGTAACATTGATAACTTACTCAAAATTCGCTTGTTGTAGACTGTAGAAGACTGCTGTAGTAGACTGCTGTTGTAGTAGACTGCTGTAGCTGGACTGCACTCGATGAGAAGACTTGTCGTACTGAATGCCGAGAAGTGTGCTCCTCAGGGTGTAGGCAGAAGTGGGAGTGGTGGGAGTGAGGTGGGGGCGCGCATGCGCAATTGTGGGGTGAGGCGAGCAATGGTGGGAAGGGGGCGGGGCTAAAAGTGGAAGAGAGTGGGCGGGGACTACAGTGTGTTGTTGAAAATTTTTTTTAATGAAACATAAAATTAAAAATTTTCAGTCATAGAACCGGCATTGGTCATCCCCAGTCATAGAACCGGCATTGGTCGTCTACTTGAATTGTGACTGGAGAAAAAAATCTTTATTTTTTGTGAATCTATATTATTAAAATCAATAATGGGGGTATTTAATAATATAATCAGTGTGTATGTAGAATCGATATTTTTTGAGAAAAGAGTGGTGGAATCTCATTATTATAATATTGAATTTATTACACTTTCAATTTTACACAAAAAATAGTAATGACAAAAGTTGTAGAGAATTCAATTTCCAACAGATTTGATTTCAATAAATTTTTTCGCAGGACTGATATTTTTCGAGAAAAGAACGGGTTATAATCTCATTATGTAATATTGAATTTATTACACTTATTTTCAATTTTACACGAAAAATAGTAATGATAAAAGTTGTAGGGAATCTAATTTCCAACAAATTTGGTCTCCATTAATTTTTTCGCAGAATTGATATTTTTCGAGAAAAGAACGGTTTGTAATCTCATTATGTAATATTAAATTTATTACACTTATTTTCAATTTTACACGAAAAATAGTAATGACAAAAGATGTAGAGAATTCAATTTCCAACAAATTTGGTTTCCATTAATTTTTTCGCAGGATTAATATTTTTCGAGAAAAGAACGGGTTGTAATCTCATTATGTAATATTGAATTTATTACACTTATTTTCATTTTTACACGAAAAATAGTATTGACAAAAGTTGTAGAGAATTTAATTTCCAACAAATTTGATCCTTATTAATTTTTTCGCAGGATCGATATTTTTCGAGAAAAGAACGGGTTGTAATCTTGAGAAAGATTCCGAATCTTGACGATCAAATTTTTTTTTTAATTATAAACCTTTAATAATTCATAAAAAAAGTAAAATATTGATATTAGTGGTTCAAATCCCGGATTATCCATAAAAAAAATCAATAATTTTTATATAAATGAAGATTTCATATCTTATATAGAATAATAAATGTTATTAACACCAATATGTAAGCCTGTGGCGTAATGGTTAAGACCCTAGCCTATGCAGACGTATGACATGAGTTCAAATCCCCGTGTGACCAAAAATTTTTTTCTTTATTTTTCACCATTATTCCTTGTGATTTAAATAGAATTTAAACTGTTAGTATAAGGTTAGTATAAGTGGGCCTGTGGCAGCGTGGATGTTAAGGTATCATCCTACCACACAGACTATCCAAGTTCGAAACTTGGCAATGGTAAAACTAGAAAAAAACTAGAAAAAATAATAAGAATGAGGCGGTGGGGGGGGGCAGGGGGTATAGTTTTTTGAAAATAAAATATTTCTTCAATTTTAAAATTTATTTTCAAATTTCAAATTTTTTTTTTCAAATTTGCAATTTTTTGTGTCAAATTAAATTTTTTTTTTCAAATTTTAGCATTTGGGAAAATTTCAAGTCAGAATTCGAGTAGATCACTAATGCCACTTCTGGGACATTGAAATATATATATATATATATATATATATATATATATATATATATATATATATATATATATATATACATACCGGGTGTCAACGAATCTATTAGACAAGTCATAACTTCTAGACTATTAGGTGTATCAAAACGAGATTTGGTACAGATAAATGGTATGTGGAGAGGAGAGTTTTCACATATTTTTCACTTTCCGGTCACTTCCGGTTTCAGCGGAAATGGCTCCGGTTCTGAATTTTTAAATGGAACACCCTGTATATTGTAACATTTTTGGATTTGTGAGACAATTCTGGATCAGAAACTGACATTTCCGGAAGTTTTTCAGCCTACTTGATTTTTTCAGAGTCACTTTTAAAATTGCATCTAGGTGGCCATGATCGGACGTAAACTAATCTATGGACCTCAGGTGATATCAGAAAATTGCAATAGCGGAGTTTTAGTGACTAGTGTGTTGAATATGAATGAGACAATTTTACAAAATAACATTTTCGTGTCTAACTATTATTTTTCAAATGGCGACCATTTTTTGACAAGCACTTTCCGAAAAAAGGATTTTTTGACAAATCTAACGATACTAATTTATTTGCGATTGGATTACAAATAAGAACATAAATTAAATATTACTGAGGAAAATACTCGATACAAATTCATTTACTTTTGTCAAGGGTGCCATGGATAGGAATGATGCATAATATTTTGCGGTTATTTCCATCAAGTCCACTTTGGAGAACAAAACGCTCACCTAGGTTATGACAGTGACATAAGCTTTATGAGCAGAAAGTAGAAGTTTCTCTTGATTTTCGTTAATTTTAGTTTAATTTTTCGTCGAAATAATGTATACTCAAAGTGAAAAAGTGGATATGTTGTTATTGTTTGGAGAATGCCACAGAAATTCAAGGAAAGCTGCTGAGTTGTATGTTCAGAGATATCCCAATCGGCAACACCCATCTCATCAGTATTTTCCCTATGTTGAGAGTCGTTTTAGGCAGAGGGAAATCGAGACGCAGAACAGAGGTTTGTCATAAATGAGGAGACTGAGATTAACGTTCTTGCTATGGTAGAAGTTGACAAAACGGTTTCTTTAAGAGAAATTAGTAGAGAAATGCAGATAAGTCACGAATCAGCAAGAAAAATACTGAAAAAGCACGGATATCGAGCAGTTAAATATCAGTTACATCAACATTTGTATGCTGACGACGGCAATAGAAGAGTAGTATTTTGTGATTGGTTGCTTCAAAATCATAGAGTTAACCCAAATTTTATCAACTTCATTCTATTTTCCGACGAATCACGGTTTACAAATAATGGCATATTTAATAAGCAGAATTGTCGGTACTGGGCCCAACAAAATCAACATGCAATGAGAGAGGGCAATTTTCAAGAAAGGTTTGGCGTCAATGTCTGGGCTGGTATCGTTGGAAACAGAATAATTGGTCCAATATTGTTTCAAGGTCAGTTAACAGGGGTTAGATACTTGGGTTTTCTTCAAAATGAAATCGAGGATCATCTTAATGATATGCCTTTAGAAGTTTTACGGCAAATTTACTTCCAGCAAGATGGAGCACCACCCCATAATAGCAGAGACGTACTTGATTTTTTAATAGAGCATTTTAATAATAGAGTTATTGCAACCAACGGTCCAGTACGGTGGCCTGCCCGCTCACCGGATCTGACTGTGTTAGATTTCTTCATTTGGGGATATGTAAAAGAAAGGGTCTACTATGCAACAGCCCCAGCCACTCTCGAAATCTTAGAAGAAAGGATTCAACAGGCATTTAGAAGTATATCGCCTCAAAATGACAAGGAGGGATGCACTTTGAAAATTTACTATAGTGGAATTTTCAAGAACTTAGGATATTGCAAAAAATCTAAGTGCATCGCTGAACTTATTAGTTAAATTTGTTAAATTTGTTGATCCAATCGCAAATAAATTAGTAACGTTAGATTCGTCAAAAAATCCTTTTTTCGGAAATTGCTTGTCAAAAAATGGTCGCCATTTGAAAAATAATAGTTAGACACGAAAATGTTATTTTGTAAACTTGTCTCATTCATATTCAACACACTAGTTACTAAAACTCCGCTATTGCAATTTTCTGATATCACCTGAGGTCCATAGATTAGTTTACGTCCGATCATGGCCACCTAGATGCAATTTTAAAAGTGACTCTGAAAAAATCAAGTAGGCTGAAAAACTTCCGGAAATGTCAGTTTCTGATCCAGAATTGTCTCAGAAATCCAAAAATGTTACAATATACAGGGTGTTCCATTTAAAAATTCAGAACCGGAGCCATTTCCGCTGAAACCGGAAGTGACCGGAAAGTGAAAAATATGTGAAAACATTCCTCTCCACATACCATTCAACTATACCAAATCTCATTTCAATTCTCCTAATAGTCTAGAAATTATGACTTGTCTAATAGATTCGTTGACACCCGGTATATATATATATATATATATATATTATATATATATATATATATATATATATATATATATATATAATAATAGTTGTTGATAAGTTTCATTATTAATTTTTCAAATACACATTTTTTTACCTAACCTAACTTAATCAGGCCCTGCCCAGGCAGGCTATTCTACTTCACTATTCACCATGTTGGTTCAATTAATACGTCATCTGTTGGTTCTTTTATTCTAACATTTGGATCAATGTCCAGTCCTGGATATCCCAGTCCACCTGATGGCCAGACTTTATGGCTTCTCTCCAAAACTTCAACTCTCTCTTCCAGTACATCATACTTTTTCATTGTAGTCAATGTTATGTTTGACATAGCATCAAATTTTTTATTTGTAGACGCTGTTATGTCAGACATTTTTATGTCTACATCATTTGTAAGTTTGTCAAATTTACGAGTGAAAGTTATCCGAGCCTCTGCAATTTTATCGTCAAATGCTTGACGGGCATCGCGAGCAATATTGCCTATTGTGGATTGTATTGCAGCTTGTAGGGCTAGAAGTATAACATCCTTTGTTCCGTTAATTTCCCCCTCAAGATATGATACAGTTACACAATCACTCTTGTCAATTGGTTCGCTTGTATTTTTCAATATTTTTTTTTTGCGTGTCATAATGACCATCTTTTGTTAATTTAAATCCATTGCCGGGTGGACCTCGGATGACATTACCACCCCATTTTCTTTTTCTGCCAAATTTATCGATTGTTTTAGACATTGTGCACCCACGATGATTCTTTTCAAACTGATATTCCTTTCATTTACATTATACTATATATTGCAGTAATTGATTAGGGAAATAGAAATAATACAAATAAAATTTTAATCATTTTTTATTCATTACAGTAATACATATACATACATACATAATACATTAATATCACATTACTTCTGTCATATATTATTAATTATAAATGGCTACATAAATATCAATATTGAATTTTCCGGTTTTGAAGATATTGAATGATATCTCAAGCAATGATCTCGGCAGATAATAAATTAATCAATTGATCCAATGGAGTCTCCTGAGATTGTGATTGTTGAATAATATTACTTATCCAACGAATGTTCTCATTTGGATCGTTTTCATAAAATTCAATATCATTATGATCCCAAGGAAGAGTGTGGGTAGTATTCGGAATGATAAATCGTTTATCGTCGTGGTATGATAATGCAACTTTATTTTTCAATTTAGTATACATATCATGCAACACGATTCTAAATGAATTCATCTTTCTGAATATCATACCACCTTGTTCGACGATTTTTTGATAATCTTCGCATGTCAATTCATTCTTTATTACCGATCGTTTAACCCCTTTGGCTTTCTTAAATTCACCATCAACAGATTTCACATAATATGCTTTAGCACCCGTACCATAAAAACTCATGATTGGATCATTTGAAAATTCATCTTTGAAGTTACCCAAGACTGAACTTGTTACTGGAATATTGAATTGGTTAACTATACTGTAATTGGATATATCAAATCTACTTATGTTAGTTTTTATGAATTCATAAAAATTTTCTGTGTTTACTTTAAGAATGAGCGAGTCGGTATCTGTGTAAAGTAAAGAGACATTTTCATCAAAGTGTTGTTTGATGCATCCATAGAAAAAGTCATACATGACTGTTTTAGATAATTCTAATATGGAAAATCCCAAATATAATGGCTTATCGTAATGAACCTTAACTCTACCCAATTGAATGGCAACGAAATTATCAGTGAAAATTGAACAATTTTCGAAATTTGGTTTGGCTATGAGAGTGCTGGCACCCATATTTTTCTTTATATTTTCCCAATGTGTAACGAGTCTAACATCAATTCGATTATCTACATTCTCCATTGTCTTTCAATATACCGCATTATTCATTAGTTTATAGAAATCTTTAACAGATTTGTTGTTAGACCTATTACGCATTTCAGTATTAAGATCTATATAGGGTTTCATCCAGCATGATTGTTTGAATTTCAATACTCTATGTGTATTCATGACAATCAATCCATTTTTGACAGCTTGCTGTAGATTCCTATAGTGAACAATATATTTTTTTTATCATTCAAATTTGGAATTAATTTGGGACTTTTCGATTTTGTACGAGGTGGTATTATTTTTTCGACTAAAAATGGAAGATAAGAATGTTTATCATGCAACTCTTGTGGATAATGAATGTCCACTTCAAACACATACCCATACGGACTATCAGTACTCACATCCATCACATCAAAATTAAGAATTTCATTTGGTGTCAACTATGTAAATTCACTTGTTGGTAGAGGTTGTGACATACTGTGACCGTATAGATTTGTTGCATCTAAATATGTAATGAATGTGGAAGGTTCATTGGGATTATAATTCGGTAAAAATCTATTATTTACTATATGTTTCCTCTCGCTACATTGACTAATTCCACCTTGTATACCTTTTTGAAAAAAGTGAATCATATCAATGTCAGTTAGTAATTCCAATTCAACATTAGTGAACTTCAACATGGCATCCCATGATAATCCAGGTGCAGTGTAATATTGTGCCGGATCTAAGTTATATATCTCTAAACTTGTGGTGCGGAAGTTTTCAAAAATATCACATAGTAGCAATACATCCGACTTCAAATACAAATCAGAGTATTCCCCCAAATTCTGACACTCGAATAAATTCCAAACATTTCTAGCCCTATCATAATCAGTTTCCGATATATGTTCACAATTGAGTGTGTCATAAAACTGATTTTTTGTCGGAAGTAATGGATAATTCAATTTGACGATGTCATCAACAAAACTATATGGAAATACACCTTTCTGTCTCATCAAATTGAATTTCTCAATTTGTGAGAAATGTTTGTGCATCTCCAAACATTGATCGGAGGTCAAGTTTGCACCCAACTTCTCCAACGAATTAGTCATAAATTTATAACTATCGATAAATCTCTTTTTGAGATAATTCTTCCTAACCACACCATCTTTATCGGTATAGCTGTGTGTAAAGAGATGCCTCGTGAAAGATATATATTTCTCTTCAGTTTGCGGGATAACATCAACTTTCTCTTTATTCCTATACAATTCTTTTATGAATAAATGACAATCATAACCACTTAAATTATGAAAAATGATAGGTATGAAGTTTGGTATTTTGAAATTTAAATTATATTTCGAGTGAGCGGCATGTGATCTTTTCTTTCCTGTGACATGACAATGATCTCTAACTTTGACTTCACCATCAATAAATGCTTTATTACATATATCACAAGTTCTGGCTGCAGCAAACTGTTCTTCTTCTTCGACAGTTTGTGTATCCATTGGTTCAGGGTATCTGAGATGATTTTCATGTATCTCTTTCAAATCATCTTCAATGCTACTCACAAATTTCTGAGCAGCATCTACACCCCTATATGTAACAAATTTTGACAATTCATCATTATATGAACACTTTATCAAATAAGCAAACGAATATGGGGCATGTTTGAATGTTTTAATCGTGTATGAACTTTCAGGATTTGGCTCATTCACATGAATCGGTTTAAGCACTGATTCAAAATCAGCATACACTACAAATGGCACCCTCATGTGTCTCTCAAAGTTTTCAAACATTAGTTTATTTTCCGCAACCATTCTACTATATTTATTGATCTTTAAATTAGTAGTTGGTATTGTGGTACTAATGTGATTACAATCATACATATTATGACGTAAAAGCAATCTCTCATCAGAAAAATATATCAAACATCCGTCACAAAAATTTTTTTTCTGTCTATGAGCTGATAGTTGATTAGAAACTAATCTTGAAAGATCTTTGATCCAACAATAGTGACCATTACCGGAGTCATCAGTTATAAGCAACAAATTGACATGTCTCCGGAATCTTCTCTGTGAGTATCGCAATGGACCAATCACTTCATACTTCATTTTATCCTTCTCAAATGTACTCTCTAAACCGTAAACATTAATTGAAATATCATTCCTATCTTCTAATCTTTCAATACTCTTATTATTAACTTTAACCGGAAAATCCATACCTGTGACATCTGAAACAGTGGAAAAATGTGGATATGACGTAAGTTCGGACACTCGACTATCTGCAGGATATAATGCTGATATTATAGCCCAAGCAAAACAATATTGATCTTCATTACGAACATTCACAACAGCTTTCTTCCATTGAATACATTGAGGCAGCTTCACATATGAACGTCCTTCCAGTGGACTGTATTTATTAATGTTGACCTCGAGAAACAATATTTTTTCACAAGTCCAACCTGAATAAAAAAAAAATATTACTATTCAATCTTATTGAAATTTTTAAAAAATAAATACCTGAGTCACGTTCCTGGATTTCAGTCGTTTGAGCCACAATTACATCACGGAATCTATCAAAAACAGCATTCAAATCTAAAGATTGGTCCACTATTTTATTTTGGGAATTAAATGACTTCGTGTCCCTCGAATCTTGAGTCTGAAGAATATAATTCCCAAAAACTTCCATATTCACTTTAATGCTTTTATGGATCCTGATGGCCGATTCCAGTAATTCAATGACCTTCTGCCTAATCTCATTGAAAAATGACATGTAGTCACTGGTTACAATCGAACTCTCCACCCTGTATGTAGCAATGCGGCAATTGAATGCATTAGTTATAATTTAAACACCGTCAGACAATTGAACACATCCATTATTTTTATGACTCATGGTTCTTCGGTAAGAATTCACTTGGGTCATAGGATTCGTCACATTACAACAATTGCACGTATACATAGGTGTTGCATTATCCACTCTCACCCCTTTCCCTGCAGGCCCTCCTTGGCAACTCTGGAGCTGATGCCGACGAAGATTATCACTACGAGTGAAAGATTTACCACAATCACAGGAATACATTTTCTATGATACGTTCTCACTAACTCACTTGATGTAAACTAACATAACCTACACTGGTCCGCTTCTTAAATACACTCTGATCGTATCCGTTAAGACGACATAGCCATCCCCACATTTCAGTTACATGCACCAACTCAATCTCTAAATTGGACACATTACCGGATGCCGATACGAACAGACAGCGTTGCGCGTTGCGTACAGGACAGATGTCGAGACAGAGGTGAGGACATACCGATGAATACGCATTACTCAGCCATACGCCGTGGAGTGCACATCTCACTCTCCTACTGCTGAACGGTTGCAGCTGTCACACCACTAACTTGGTGGGCTCACACCGATGGAACATTCATTACTTGAAGGATCTTTCAAGTATGCAGAATTATACAAACATAGTATACAGACATGCACATGATAAACCCTGTACCTTGCCTGCTGTGACGTCACACCGCTTAGTGGACTCACACCGATGGAACATTCATTACTTGGATGATCTTTGAAATATGCCCCAACAACCAAATGCAATTACGTCATTACGTCACACACACACAAACTCTTGAAAAAATTCTGAATGGTCCATGCACCAGACACTTCAAGATCACATCACCTTGATTTCACTAAACCAACAAAAATAAGCAATTAATACGTCATAGTGGTGGGGGGAGGCCGAGAATCAGCTGTAAACATCTACTATTTTCTTAGTCAATATAATATTATGGGAATTAATGTTCATTATATGTGATACTAGTACTATGTTGCTGTATCGCTGCTGTTCCAATGTTTTGACAGAATCAGAATCAACAAACTCAAGCGTGCGCAGCGTTATAGAACAGTGCTTTCAAAAAATTGTTCTACAGCGCCATCTAGTGGCGAGTTACGGAAAAATTGATAGCCTTGAAACCTTCTCTATGAAAAATTAATCATACGTGTCAAGTTTCATCATGATCGGTTGAGCGATGTAGCAGTTTATTACTTACCAACCAACCAACAACCAACCAACAAACAACCATTTTTCTATATTAGATATATTCATAAAATATTGAAAATATCAAAAGCAATATACATTTATTTGTTTTCATTGAACGAGTTCAACTATTTACAAATTTCACAATGATACAATACCAATTTGAGAAACAATTTTCGGAAAAGCAATATACAGTACTTTTCTTTAATGTTCCTCCACCTTTCATTTTTTGAACGGGTCAACTCAAAAAATCGAAACTTGGGATAATCAAATTGATGCATGAATATTATATTTTGGAGCAAAATTGACAGATGAAAATTTCAAGATGGTGACAGGACGTCATATGGAAAAAATTAAATGGAAAGGGGGTCACACATTCTTTTGAAGCTCCTGACGAATATCTCACAACCCTAGAATATTAAGTCAATATCTTCACCTACTCCAAAATGACGAAACATCAAATATATACCTGATACATCGACGTTTAACTTTATAATTTCTACTAATATTTATTATTCTCTGGCGTATATCCAATCCATTTTTCCATCAACTGCCAGCTTAGATATCAAAAATAACTTAACAAGAATTCATGACAAGTACTACAAATGAAACTAAAACTGGTACTGAAGGATAAATTTCGAAAACATTGAGTTTTTTTCAAATATGTTCGAATATAAGGACCTTTTCTGTAGGTTAATGCATTTTCTCATTCAATAAATAGTTCAAGAATTTGTTGCAAAATACTAGAAAATAGTCCAATGTTTTCTCAACATAGTCATGGATTTTCATCATAAAAAACACTTAATGACAAATTCAGTTGAAACTACTATCTGGTCTGAGCTCCTTCTCAATAATAACAAAACTGGTTTGGACTCAAGAAATTTTAAACAAGTTGAAAATATAAAATTAAAACTATATATAATCTTCGACATTCGTTAATAACGAAGGGTAGTCTCCACAGCTAAAATAAGAGATAATACATCCCCAAAAATAATTTTCTCGTGAATATGTACGTATGAAATAGGAGATCTCACGAGTGCATTCGTGAAAGTGATTAGTACGTCAAAATTAAAAAAAGTGAATGAAGTGAAGAAAGCTCATTTTTATAATAGGCAAAAACACCTGAATCGAAGAGACGGTATTTCTTTCGAATTCAAATGATCAATCCAAATATATGTGCGGAAAATAAAACATTTCAAGTGTCCTCAAAAATGCCAGTACATAAAAGAATGTATACATATTGACTGAAAAACGATTTCGGAAATATATGTATATATATATATATATATATATATATATATATACAGAGTGACCCATTTGAAAGCGGGCCACCTCTCTAAAACTGTTATTTATTATCCGATTCAGAAGTTTTTTTTTTCAATAGATAGAGCGTCAATAGTTCTATTAGAGTGCTGTGAAGTCGAAATATAAATAAAATTTTCAAGGCCTACTTCGAATTTTTTTCAAGGTCAAAAATCCAAAAAACATACTAGCGATTTTTTTATATGAAATTTGACGACGCCACTGGATTTGTGATGCTTTCAAATGGTTGTGACTGAAATTTCAAGATAAAATAATGTTTTTTAACAGAAATATGGCATAAGTAAAATATACCAATCACTGTCAAAATAATTCAAATAGTTGTATATTAAATAACAATTTTGTAAATAATATGGTTTGAAATACTTCTTCAGAACATAACAACTTTATGTGCGATATAGTTATCTTTATTAGCACACTGCAGTTTGTTGTCAAAGAATAGAAATACACATCTTTATATCATAATATAATTATCAATATTAAAACCATAAATGAACCACTACAAAAGAATGTATTAACATGACAATGCCCACACATTAAATTTTGGACTGTTCCACCAAATCTCCATTCAATTCGATACATTTATCATATCGTTTTCTAATGTTAACCAAAACATTCAATAATTGATTTGGGGTGATATCTCTGCAAGCCTGTCTTATTCTTTCACGCAGTTCCTCTTTGCTCGTTGGGCGAGTTTTGTATACTTTTTCCTTAACGGTGCCCCATAAAAAAAAATCAAGTGGAGTCAAGTCCGGGATCTGGGGGGAAACTCAATCAGTGAACTATTTCGCCCTATCCACCGATTAGGAAAATTTTCTTCCAGCCAATCTCTAACAATCCTGCTATTGTGGATGGAACAGCCATCTAATTGAAATAGAATATGGGCCTCTTCTGCTAGTGGAAGTTCATCCATAGCGTTGGAAAACTCGTTTTTCAAAAAATTCAAAAAAATTTGACCATTCAAATTGTTTTCAAAAAAAAAGGGCCAATTATTCTGGTATGTAATATTCCGCACCAAACATTTATTTTTTGGGAGTACTGTCTTCTGCAATTTATTATCCAATGTGGATTTTCTTCCGTCCAGTACCTTGAATTTTGAGAATTAACTGTTCCATTGGTTGTGAATGTTGCCTCGTCACTGAACAAAATTTTTTTCAGAAAATTCCTGTTATTTAGATATTCTCCTTGAGCCCATAAACTATACTCCATCCTCTTTTCATTATCGCCTTCTTCTAAGGTGTGAAGAAACTTTGGTTTAAAGGGCTTCATATTATTATATTTCCTAAGATTTCTCCTTATTGTTTCACGCGGTAAGTTGATGTCCAAACTTGCAATTCTCACACTTGTTTTCGGATTATTATTAAAATAATTTCGAATTCGTTCAGAATTATTTCGTCTCTGCCTTTGTACAGTATTAATATTCTTCAGGATATGTTTACTAACAGCTCCATACTGATTGAAAATTTTGTTTACTCTTCCAACTGTAGCTCTGCTAATATTTCGACGCTCCGGATGCATGTTATTGAAAATTCTACATACTTCCCTTTCGGATCTGTCGTTGTTACCACGAAGTTTTACTATTTCAATTTTCTCCTGCAAAGTCAAATTATCTGCCATACTTCTTTATTAGTGTAGGTACTTGAAGAGTTATAAACTTCACTATTAATACTGACAAATTTGTGTCTTTTCGTCTTTTATTTTAATGACTTGTCATCTCCACGGCAACTTAACTTTCAAAGCCTTCTAATAAAAATAATATTTTCGAAATGTGGCATCCCAAACATGTTTGAATGAAACCAAGATATGTAGATATTCGGAATAACTGACAACCACCAAAGAGGAACTGCGTGAAAGAATAAGACCAGGCTTGCATAAATGTTACCCCAAACCAATGATCGAATTTTGATCGAATCTTATGATTAGTTAGCATTAGAAAATGGTAGAATAAACGTATCGAATTAAATCGGAAATTAGTTACAAAGTACGGAAATTAATGTCTGGGCACTCTCATCTCAATCCATTTTTTTGTTGTAGTTCATTTATTTCATCAGTATTGGTTATTATTGATTATTGAATATTGATTACTATTTGATGTAAAGATGTATATTTCATTTCTCTGATGACAAAAAAACTGCAGTGTTTTGATGGACATAACTATCTTCTATACTTTATGGAGTTCTGTTTGAAAGAAACATAATTTGACACCATTTTGAATAACTGCTGTTTACAAGCTCGACTGCTAACGACGTGAAAGAGCATTTTAAACGATATTATTAATAATATTGTGATTTAATATGACGACAATTCGAAATATTTAGATAAAGTGATAAAAATTTTACTTATGCTATATTTCTGTTAAAAAAACATATTTCATCTTGAAATTTCAGTCACAACCATTTGAAAGCATCACAAATCCAGTGGCGTCGTCAAATTTCATATAAAAAAATCGCTAGTATGTTTTTTGGATTTTTGACCTTGAAAAAAATTCGAAGTAGGCCTTGAAAATTTTATTTATATTTCGACTTCACAGCACTCTAATAGAACTATTGACGCTCTATCTATTGAAAAAAAAACTTCTGAATCGGATAATAAATAACAGTTTTAGAGAGGTGGCCCGCTTTCAAATGGGTCACTCTGTATATATATATATATATATATATATATATATATATATATATATATATATATATATATATATATATATATATATATATATATATATATATATTACAATGTAGGTTTTCACGGATGGTAGAATATGATGTGTTGTTTTTCCGGGTGTTCATCCGTTGTGTACTATTCGATAGTCGACGTTTTGCCATCATCTCAGATGGCATTATCAAGACGAGTTACTGCTTCGCTTCGAGAGGTGTAACAGTTACACAGGGTGTCCCTGGACTTCCTCTTTTCCTCTCGGGAATGTATAGATGGGGTCAAAATATCACCAGTACTTCATATAACTTTTTTTCCTAAAAGTCTTCGTAACCAAGTTACGGGCCCTCGAAGTTACAAAATGAAAAATGTTTTTCTTTGATAACTTTTCAAGTGAATATTCAAAATCATCCAAATTTTGGTAATTGACTAAACAAATGAATTCCGTCGATGAGCTTTCATGCAGGAGTCAGTTGTTTTGCTACAAAGTCAGGAACGGACTACCCCCGATGGTCCACACCCCAAAACTTTGAAATGACAGATATTTTTCAATATTTTTCAACAAAATGAGGTTACTTGGACAATTTTATGAATAAAAGTACTCGTGTGGAAAGTCGATCGGAGCAACGAGTTTTGATAAAAATGTAGTTCTACTCGACGACATCAAACCCGCTCGTCCACCATTATTTGAAATGAATAATTATCAAAGCAGAAATAATAATGATAACGTTAATTCAACAACATTTATAACAGGAATAATACAAAGTATGCTAAAATGAAGTCGTAAACAAAAAGTACAGTACCTATATGGAAGTTTAAGTCACAATTGTGATAGCAGATATTTTTTCAAAAGAAATATCAAGTTCTGTAGATTCGTGGTGTTTTTAAACTAACAAGCTACTCTACTATGAAATATCGAATTCATTCCATATTTTGTATGTACATAATACGTGTGGAATAATCACGTTTCATGTTGATCAGTTATCTGAATCTCATGAAACTCAACATTCGAATGTTTCAAATTCTTCTTCACAGCTAAACTGTTGAGGAGTTTCACTGATAATTATAATTTTATGGGAGAAATTCTTTAACACGAATCTAAATTTAGCTGAAAAAACGCACATCGGAAAAAATATTTACTACACTAATAAAAAGCAAACGAATGAACTACAAAAACGGCTGCACATGATCAGGTGAAAAATATCCAGGGAATAATATTTCTTTCACAGATGTTGACAGAAAAACCTTTTAGAAAGTTTTGATAAAAAATGAGAAACTGGAATGCGATTTTGTTTTGTTGAGTGGTGCGTTGTCATATGACTATCATTGTATTGTCAATATTCTATAGGATATTTTGAATTTTTTTGATATGGCCGAACAGTTTACATTCAATGAATATGCAGATATGCTTGTATTTTATGGACGAGCATTTTGTAATGCTGCAGAAGCTTGTCGTCTGTATTCCGAGCATTTTCCCAATCGAACGGTACCGTCAAGAGAAACATTCGAGCGTGTCGATCGCAGCTTGAGGGAGACAGGTATGTAATAATTGATAATTAATTTGAGCACGTTGTTTTATTTCGATATTATTGTAGGTACAGTTTTGCCAAAACGAGGTGGTGAGGGCGCTCCTAGGACTGTACGTACCGTTGTATTGGAGGAAAATATTTTGGAAGCCGTCGCTGATGATCCTTCAATGAGCATCAGAAATCTATCAGAACAGTTCCATACATCCAAGTCCACTATTCATAGAATAATTAGGGAACAACTGCTCCACCCATTTCACATCCAGAAGGTACATGCCATGACACCTCAAGATTTTCCAGCACGACTGGAATATGCCAATTGGTTCATGGATAGGCAAAGAGAGGATATGACTTTTATTAATCGAGTTTTATTCACTGATGAAGCAGGTTTCAGTAGAGATGGAGTTATCAACTCTCATAATCTCCATATATGGGCCGAAGAAAATCCCCATGGGATATTGCAAACCAAACACCAACGGAAATTCAACGTGAATGTTTGGGCTGGTATCATAGGAAACCATCTTATAGGACCATTCGTTCTACAGGACCGATTGAATGGAGAACGTTATTTGGAGTTCATTCAGAACGATTTGAATGGACTTTTGGAACATGTTCCATTGCAAACCCGAAGAGATATGTGGTTTATGCATGATGGCGCTCCTCCTCATTATAGTTTGATTGTGCGTGACCATCTGAACCATATGTTCCACAATAGATGGATTGGTAGAGGTGGGCCATCGCGGTCTCCGGATTTAAATCCATTAGATTTCTTTCTGTGGGGGCATCTAAAAAGCCTTGTTTACGCTACACCTATTCACACAAGAGATGCATTGTTGAATAGAATAACATTACATTGTGAAGCCATACGAAACGACCCTGGAATGCTATTTCAAGTACAGAGAGGGTGTCTTCGCAGACTAAGAAAATGTATAGAGAGAGAAGATGGTCATATCGAGCAGTTTCTGTAGCGGATTTTTCATTTCTGTTTGCTCTTGAGGCTCTTGAGTTTCGTTAGTTAAACGTGTTTGCATTATAAAAATTCGTTATGAACATTTCACCTATTATTTCCATTTTCCTTAAAAACTAACATTTTTGAATAATGGTAGACATCTCAGGATAAATGTTGTTGAATTAACGTTATCATTATTATTTCTGCTTTGATAATTATTCATTGATGTCGTCGAGTGAAACTACATTTTTATCAAGACTCGTTGCTCCGATCGACTTTCCACACGAGTACTTTTATTCTTAAAATTGTCCAAGTAACCTTAATTTGATGAAAAATATTGAAAAATATCTGTCATTTCAAAGTTTTGGGGTGTGGACCATCGGGGGTAGTCCGTTCCTGACTTTGTAGCAAAACAACTGACTCCTGCATGAAAGCTCATCGAAGGAATTCATTTGTTTAGTCAATTATCAAAATTTGGATGATTTTGAATATTCACTTGAAAAGTTATCAAAGAAAAACATTTTTCATTTTGTAACTTCGAGGGCCCGTTACTTGGTAACGAAGGATTTTAGGAAAAAAAGTTATATGAAGTACTGGTGATATTTTGACCCCATCTATACATTCCCGAGAGGAAAAGAGGAAGTCCAGGGACACCCTGTATATATATATATATATATATATATATATATATATATATATATATATATATATATATATATATATATTTATATATATATACAATATACCACTATTGCTATTTCGGATGGTAGATCCCACACGAACGGTTTTGAGTAGAACCAAAGTTGCATTCATTTTTTATTATTTTTTCGTGTATTCGAAGACGCGGACACACTCATAATCAACACATCGGTGAAATTTTGTATTGATATATCGAATAAGGGCAAGAAAGAAACAGTAGTAGTAATGAGATCATCATAAAGCATTTGAATATTTTTCTAGTATTATCTAACAATTCACATGTGATATATCATTAAGTGAATTCCTCGATAATACTTTGTATTTGCTTATCAGGATGATATCAGAGATGTTCCGTTCAATCTCAACATTGAGGTAATCACACGTATCATATCGAGATTGTAGAATATAATATTCACTTGAAAATTTCATGTGTGCTATACCTAATCGTGTGAAACGGAATCATGTTTGATCTCTTAGTAGGTTTTGCCATTCTCATCTTTGGTATAATCTTCATCAAACAAAGTGAGAAAAGTCAGCCCAAGAAAATCTTCAAAGTGTACACTCAACCTGGAAGATGGTATCGTTTGAAGTATTTTATATTTTTGATGTTTTTGATACTGAGAAGATTGAAATATTATATAGTCGGAAAAAATGTTTTGGTGAAAAAGGAAAAGTTGGAGAAACTGCAAATGCTTTCAAACCATGAATTGGTAACAACTCGGTAAAATGAAAATGATTCGATAAAAAATAATAAGTTTTCAGGCTTTTGATGCAGTATTTTTCCATGCAGTTTCAAGAGATGGTATTTACTTCTGTGGTGGAATTGAAAGAAGACAAAAATCTAAAATTGTAGGACTGGTATATCTTGTGGTGAGTTGAGAAGTATTTTGAAGCTTGAAGTTTGTTTTAAAATGTTTTCAGAAATTTATAAAATATATTTGGAAGTGTATCTTTGTATTTCGTGGAAATATGGTACAAAATAATTTCATCTGACGAAGAGACGGTAAGAAGTCTGATGAAAGATGTTTGTTCTTAGAGTAAATGGTAAAGTAATCGATAGGTATATCTGATGTATCATATCTTGCTCGAGATGCATGTTAAACGGTTTCTCATAGAGAAATATTGCTAGTTATCTTCATTTTCCACAATCTGAAAGGAATGGAAAAGCATAAGTCTAAAAAAATAATCAAAAAATCATGTTGAAATATACTAAAAATCACTCTCCTCAGCAATCTACGGTATTAATCAGATAAAAAATTAAGAAATCGCTGGGCGTAGCGTAACCTAAGTAAATATGTAAATACTACGCCAAACGATTTTATAAATTTTTTATCTGATCAATACCATAGATTGCTGGGAAGAAACATTTTTTCCATTTATTTCATTTTCAAGTTTTACTTTCAAATTTTTATCCACCCTAATGCCACACAATTCTCGGCATGTTTTACACTTTTACCTCAACTTGGGTGGTGTATTGCTAACGACGTATCACCACACCTCAACACCACACAGTCCTCGATACAATACACAATGTTAACTTGGTGGGAAATCCATACTTGTATCCCGATTCTGAGTTGACAAAGTTCTCTGTAGGTATTGATTATTGAATTTGCATCTTTTTCAAAGTGACCTACTATTCTACTAGTCAAGCCTTGTTATTTGATGCTCATATTGAGGTTGTGAAGAAATTGGCGATTCGACATTTTGTAGCTGCGAGCATCTGGGTTTTGCAATGATACAGAATTCATTAAATTGTATTGTCATTGAAACTGAATGTGTGTACCAAATTTCAAATTCATCTGTCAACAGGAAGGGGGTCAACCTGCAATTTTTTTGAAGAATGATATTGAGAGTGGATACTATCAAAATTGCAACAGATCAAACCAAAAGATCACCTTGTATTACACCGAATGTTTCAGGAATCTATCAACATTATTGACATATTTCACCTTTAGAAACGCCTTTCATGTCTGCTGAAAATGCAGCAAATTGAAGAAATAAATGCATTACATTAGATTTCTTCCAATTCTGAGACGAAGGCATATTTCAGCCTCCGAAACATCAAGTTACATTCCTATACAATTTTTAGCTCCTTTTTTGAGAGACAACGTTAATGAGTTAGTTACTGAAATTAACATTGAAATCAGATTGTGAACGGTGAAAATACCCCAAAAAGGTATAAAAACTCTGATTTTCTTCACGAAAAATGACTTTTCATCAATATTGTTGGTGGTAGCTGAAACTCCAAAAATATAAAAGTGACAATGGACCATCACTCAATCAATAAGCGAAATATTATATTCATCATGAATCAATTCATTTCTAAAAAACAAATTCCACACGGTAAAATTCAGAATTAAACAATTTGTTAGGCCAGTCAATGAGAAATGGCAACTGATATTTTGTTCATCGCATAATAGGAGCTGTCAGGATGTTAAACTGTTTCCCCTCGATTTATTCGGTAGAACGAGAATACGGTAAATGATAAAATTTTCAACATGCGAAATAATCGTAATCTCTGAACATAGTAAAGTAAAAAAATTGGTGTCTAGCTACCGAAGCTACCGAGTTGGTTCAATATACATGTGACTTACATTTTCGCATTTATATCTGATGGTACCCTTCAGGAGAACATTGATATAATTAATTCAGATAATTCACAATAATCTTTGATCAATTTATTTGAATCATGGATATTAGTCACTAGAGTAATATCAAAATTTTAGGATGTCCACAAAATTTCACATCTGAGTTTTATATAACTACAACATATATTCACGATGAAATACAAGTGAAGAGTGTCATAAAAAACAACAGAATCTGAATTGTGACCTGTAAATATGAAACATATTTGTACAGTGAAATAATCACTGAAGTAAATCACTTCAAAGCTGTTATTACGTTTCCTTCTCTTCATAGAAAAGAACATGAGCCTCTTCATTCACAACAGATTTTGGTGGCATGAGAGACACGCGAGAATCGTTATTTCTGCCACGTATTGTCGAGTGTATCTTAAACTTTGAGAAATTGATATTCATTCATTTCTTTGGAGTGCAAAAATGCATATGAGTATACAGCTTGGCCAATCTAACTGTGCCTCTGAGATGCGCGAACGATAAAGAGAAATGTTAACTGTACACTGTCAATCTTCATTGATGGAGGAAAGAGGAGAGAATAATTTTGGCTTGAGCAAATTCGGCAAGTGGGAAATAACTGAAAGATAATGACTTATATATAATTGCAAATAATACAGATAATGAGTTATATATAATTGCAAAAAATACATACGTACATTCTCATTAGAGATAAATGAATCAAGAGAAAGTGGATAAAATTACAATTATTAATTGATAGCTAATTGGGTGTATAGTTGATAGTAATTATTATGAAACGCAGCTGATATCATCTACAATGCATTGCAAGCAAAATTAAAATAATATTCTACTATACACATAGATACAATTCATATAATATATACGTAGATTGGTTGCCTAAATATCATAATATAATTTCTCGCCTACTTCAACCTTTTTGGTGCGTAAGTATAGCAAGAATATATGCTTCATCCATATGATTGATAGGTTGACGTTCTTCTTTATAAGTCCGCGTTTTCTTCAAGATTTCTATCCGATGAAGTCGAATAGGCTGGCATTCCATCAATATTTTTCCGTAATTTTTCATATTCCTTCGTCGAAATTCAGTTTATGAATTTATTCCCGCACCAACTCCCTGCTACCATGATAGTCAACATCTCGAATGATAGTTATATAAATTTCTCTAAGCATAGAAACTCGTTTTTCTTCGATATGACAATTATTTATACATTTGCGTAAAATGGACAAACCAGCACCATTCTTCACAATTTCAGATAAATCTCTTTTTATTAGGAGTTGAAAATATTATATTCTCATCATTTTATATTTTTTTCACCTCTGATTTTATTTTTAGTACAGTTCGCACGCACGTTAAGTTCGAAATTATGAGGATAATTCATCTCCTTCTGGATACACTTTCTGTCACAAAACAATTCTTTATTTTTTAAATTACCTTATATTACTCACCCCTATTACTTAACAAAAATTTGTCTATTTTTAATCAATCCCATCCTGACTCACGGAACTACCCTTCTCCTGTTATTGTATTTTCACTGTTTACTGAAATTTTTTGATTTGCCCAGTCAAATAGCTCTTACGGAAAGAAATATTTTTGCTTAACGTATCCAAACTGAAGAAACACAAATAATTCTCAACCTACAAAGTTTTGAATTAAGCAAGCCTGGGGTTGACATTCATTAAGGGATACTTTTTCAGATAGTTGGATATTGTACAAATGCTGTATCGTTTCTTCAAAGTATATAATGGAACTCATTTAAGTACTTTTTTGTAATTATCCATTTTCCACATTTTCAGCTACCCGATTACGGCATTTTGGAGAGTGTTCATCTACCCAAAACTACTCTGGATGCAGAACCTTCATCTCTTTTTCACCTGGACCGATATGCTGGAGGAGGTCTCACTATTACTCCTGTGAAACCGATGAAAAAATGGAAAATATCTTTCAGTGGAAAAATGAGGCGAGTATATGAAGGCGAATTTCCACCTAACGGATAAAACCACTGTGTCGATTTTGACAAAACAAAAACTTGACTAGTCAAAATAAGAAACGTTCTGAAGACGTGGTGTCGCGGGCGACTGTTTTTGTCAACAACGAAATGTCCTGTTGCGGAAAGATCACAAGGTTTCCGTGTTTTTGTCTGTGTTTTTGTGAACAGTTCCCTATACGGAAACGGTCGACGTCAACAACAAGCAACTATCCAGATATGACATATCTGTGAGTTGTATTCTTTTTGAAAATATTTGGTGCCAGTACATTCAACAAGTTATCTAATTCGTCATTGAATATTCTTAGAAAATTGAAAAACGACGTAGTGGGAACGATAGAAAACATTTCACAACAAAACACGCAACTCAGACTGATTTTTGTCTGTTTGGTGAAATTCGAGTTTCGTATTCATTTTCGAAACCGAAACAAGTTTTTTATTTCTGTTTCTGAAAATGAAACTAGTCGCAAGCGAGTCCGTTTGGTGTAAATACGTCTGAAAATATTATTCATTGTATTCAAAATGCTTCTATACACCAATGCAGAAGCCTATTAGAAACGCGAAAAAATAATAAAATAAAAATCATTAAGAAAGATACATTTTAATGTTATTATTACAAGAAAAATGAATTCAATTAAGTATAAGTTACGAATCCACATGAAAACTAATCAATACAGTTTATTGTATGATTTTCATTGCAAAGGGTTTTACGAAAACCGCGACACGTTGAGAAAGCGTTGAGAAAGTATTGTATAGCGAAACACGTGTCGCGGTTTTTGTAAAACCCTTTATAGTAAAAATCATGCAATGAACTGTATTGATTAGTTTTGAGAATGCTTTTTTTTCAATTTCAGATCACAAAAAGATCCAAAAAAGATATTTGACGTAGAGCTGAATGCTGACTGGAGAAGTGATTATGACTGGATCTATTTTGAATTTGATACTCCAGCAAAAGTTATCGCAAGGTCAATGGCGAGGGAAGTTTGGAATAGACAATTCTTCAAAAATCTCAAATCGTGAGTACCACTTCGATATTGATTTCTGAATCGATACAATCATACATTATGTCACTGGTATTTTCCATTCAATCAATAAATATGTATTACTGAATGTAAGTAACCCTAATACCCTCTTGCATCCAGTTTTTGGTACATCAAGTTGTCTTATTCACAGTGAATTTTTGTCACTTTCAAATTTCAAGTATGTCGAAATCCATACTTTCTACTTACATGATTAAAATTATTTTATGAAAATCAAATAGAAATTTTGAATACACTCAACTCAATAACAATATCCATGATAATAAATTAAAAATTTTCACACTATAAACTTCATTCAAGACACGTTTCACTGAGCAGTAGCTCCTTGAATTGAACTGCTATTTTAAACTATTTCATAATGCATTTTATACGAACCACCTAATGCAATTATTAGGTGGTTAATACCGATCAATTTTAGGAATTTTAAATGAACCCAAAGTCAATAGTCGCAAATGGTTAACATTCAGTTGTGCTCCTCTGTAGAATTCTCCATTGATTCATACTATAAATTTTTGTACAAACGTCAACAAGACATATGATTTCGAAATCTACCACAAACAAATCCATGCAGACATAACTACTAACCATTCCAACCAAGTTTATCAACATAAGTTAGCAGATTATCATAGTATGATCCACATACTCATCATTATCCATATGTCCTCAGATAATGTTGATAACTAACTAAATTGGATGGAACAGATTGTAGTGAATAATAATCTCAACCCCAACAAGATTCATCATATCCTTTACAAAATAATATTCAAATAGGCTATCAACGAAGAATACACTCACATTATATAACATGGACTGAAAAGTTCCGAGCCTTAGAAAGAAAATGCGTTTTTTATGGGAAAAATTGGCTTGTTTCATCAACGTAATCTCCATCAAGAGGCACACAATGATTTTAGCCCCGCTCTAACATTTCAATACCACTTTTCTAGAACAATTTATCTTTTGCCTCAGAATAGGCATCAGTTTCAGCAACAACCTCTTCATTCGAGCAAAATTTCTTATCGGTGAGCATTTTTCGAGGTCTGCGAACAGCCAGAAGTCGCCAGTAGCCAAATCTGGCGAATACGGTGGATGTGGGGGCAATTCGAAGTTCAACTCATGTAGTTTTACCATTGTTTCGATTTACTTCTACACGGTGCGTTCCTTTGCGTGAGAGTGCGATAATTCGCAAGTGAATGTAATTGGCCTTATCCTCAAGGTGCGCACTATACTTTTTCTACGACTGACCGTAGAAAGGAATGTACAATATATTTGTGTGAGATCATGGCTTTGGATAATAAACTCATTCAGTCAATCAGTCAGAACTCAATTAAATTATTTAAAAATTGGTGACAATATTTCCTACACATTATTTTATTAGGGTTGAATATTGTTGAAAGTTTTTGCTAAATCTAAATAAATAAAACGAAATAAACGAGAAGAAGGTTTTCGGAAAACGAAATTATGATTTTATTTTCTCTTCAACTCATAAAATTTTCAAAATTATATTCGCATTTTTCTATTGATTTTTCTGGCATCAAATTATTCATCGCAATATTTGGTTGCTTGGTAATGTCTGTTAGAGTAGCACGAATTTCTTGATGAATTTTTACGAGATACTGAATGACAGCTCATAATTTAAATAAGTGGTTGTTGATTCACGGATATGAATAGATTCATTACCAACCCACAAACTGTTGAACAATAAATTTACTGAGAATATGATTTATTTATAAAAATAAAAATATTATTTATTTCGATTTTACAGATAATTAGGAGAGAAAATGTATTGATGGCTTTTGGATAATTGAAGGTATTCATGAAATCATATTTATCATAGTAATTGTTACATATCTCAACATTTTTTAAAATTTTTACCAAAGTAGTCGCCATTAATCCAGAATACACGTATATTCTGAATAGGCCATTACCTACCTGCTGTCAAATAAGTGACGATTAGTTCAAAATGGGAGTAGAAAAATTTTTTTCTTTGTCATATCCACCTTGTCAACTTGTTTTGTGAAGTTTTGAGGTGGCCGTGGCAGTGGACGGATATGCTGATAACGTCCGCCCACAAAGAAGATGAGAGTCTTTTCAAAAGTGAAGAATGAGGGGCCCCCTTTATTCACGCCGGTGTCCAGGCCGGGGGCTTGTTTCTCCGTAGACAGTTTGCAGGAGACTCTGCTATCAACTTATAGGAATGACGCGAAATAAATGTTCATGCTGCAATAAATTATACGACCAACATTCATTGCTCAATTGCTGCGTCTGCACAAAAAGTTATTATCATGCTTGCAAAGGACTGACTTCCTCAGAAACATATCTAATCAAAGGGAAAAATTCAGTTATTTGGAGTTGCGATGATTGCGAACAACTTGGTAACGACATAATTTTTCTCAAAGCAGCTATTGTTGCACTACAAAACGATGTTAAAACATTAACATCTGCAGCGCAAACTACTACTTCAACACCTGAAAGTGACTTTGAAGAGATCGTACAAGAACTTACTGAAAGGCAAAATTGTAAAAATAATATCATGATATTTGTATTAGAGGAACAACAGCAAACAACAAAGGAGGAACGTATAAGTGCAGAAAATACGGATGCCCTGAAAATATTAACATCCCTTTCTCCTCAGTCAATGTTGATCACAAATATCAGGCGTTTGGGAAAATTTGATAAGGATAGACCACGACCCAGACCGCTTGAAGTCACCTTGGGAAATAGTGATCAGGTTCTGGAAATACTCAAAAAATCTATCACCTTGAAGAAATCTGATTTTGAAAATATTTCAGTATCCTCAGACCGAACTCCCAGACAAATAGATTGTTTCAATAACTTGAAGGTCGAGTTGGAAGAACGTCGTAATAAAGGGGTGTCCAATTTGAAAATAAAGCATATCAACGGGATACCCAAAATTATGAATTTTTAAGCAGTACACCCAATAATATCTTCATTAATTGTTATTATCAAAATGTAAATGGTTTGAATACCAAAACTACCCAGTTTTCCAATTCACTGTTAGCACGAAATGAATTAGATATAATCTCCAATAGGATATTCAGTGCAGAACTATTTTCATTGACCTACAACGTATTCAGATCAGACCGAAATTTTTCCGCAACTAACACAACCAAAGGAGAAGGTGTTCTACTTGCTGTCAAATACACTTTTCAATTTGAACCAGTCGATTTGCGCAACATTTTTTCATTAACACCTGGCATTGATATAGTTGGTGGTGTGGTAAAATTCTGTTTAACTCTTGCACCGTTTATGTACTTGTTGTTTACATTTCTCCATCTATAAACATATGTCATTTTGATACCTTTCTTGATAATATACTTTCATTAAATTTTTTCATAACCCGCATCTGATTGTAATAGGTGATTTCAATGTTCCTTGTTTGATAATAATGATGCGGCCTTCAGATCTACCAAAGACGCATTGGACTTGACCAACAACAAGTGTCGAGTGGGTATTTGCGGCTACACTCAGTGAAGACGGGAGTGGTTCGTTAAAAACATGTATTGATGAAATAATAATGGGCGCCAGGAAAATTTACCCACAAATACCCTTAGTTATGTGCCTATATTCCTAATTCACTAAAGGACATGGAAACAACGGGTTCATAAAATAGATTTATTCAGAACCGGTGTACTTCATCAACAACATATGCAAATTAATGAACTATTCAACATAAACAAGTTTAAAAGTCAATTGGATGGTTTCATGACTCCTTCTGAAAAAATTC
Organism: Leptinotarsa decemlineata; assembly: GCF_025532065.1. Classification (NCBI taxonomy): domain Eukaryota; kingdom Metazoa; phylum Arthropoda; class Insecta; order Coleoptera; family Chrysomelidae; genus Leptinotarsa; species Leptinotarsa decemlineata. The sequence goes on from NW_027412560.1 coordinate 597,605, forward strand.
CTATAATAATTAAGCGTGAGTGACGGTAGCTATAGCAGTAGCAATTTATAATAATATAAGAAAGCAATGTGCAACTCTGATCACAAGTATCCAAATTATATATACAGTCGTGATACCATGGTACCATAAAGTATATTTCACAGCATCAACACCAATTTCCATAAACGAAGCAAAATTTCAGCTATACATATATACATTTATACAACGATGAATCTAGCGTTCCAAGCAATACGAACACTAATGAATAAAAGCACAAGCAAACCTGGTAAGCGCAACTCAATCTGTCACTACCTACTAACGACGAGCATGAATCGTGTCGAAAAAAATCAGGGCTGAAATTGAAATGCATGCAACATAGTGAGGGCGGCGTCGCGAGAGCTCAAGCGTAGGCGCACAGTATCATAATCAAGCATAAAATAGGTAGCATTAAATTTCCCCTTCACATGTATGATAATAACGTATCAAATAGTTTGCATTAAATTCCACCTTTGAAATGAAGCGGGTAAATAAGCATAATAGCGTTCTATAGATATTTGAAATGAATGAAATCTAAACTTGCGTCTCTCCCACGGTGTTGAGTACCAGCTTGAAAGTCCTCAGAACTGGGGACACCCTGTAGTATGCTCCGGGTCTCAGTGGAAAATCACACCGGTGGTAGTACCTGTTGTGATGGATCACCCAGTTGTTGTGTGGAATTCTGCCTCTAGGTTAGGTGCTTCCAATGCTTGGAATCCAGCGTAGCAGGTACGAAAATAAAAATTACCCAAAAAAAACCTAAAAAAAGAAGTATGCCTTAAAACCTCATATGGGTATTTAAATTCCCAACAGAACAGGATTCTAACACATTTCTGTCGGTTCACTAAACAACAAGAGAAACAACGACAATTAATTTCTAAAGACAAAAGACTGCAATTTCACCACAGCTAAACCACAAAGAACAATCTGAGGTGGAGGGTCAGGTAAATCTGCCCTACAAAAATGTTACACAAATCTCAATAAATACATATATATAAAGGTTAACTTACCTTTGCTAAGGGGTTTTATCACTTCCGTGAACTGTAGAGAATTGCCACGTATCACACAAGATGGTAACAGCTTTACAGGATCATATACACGTTGAACTCTGTCGTCGTACAAAAAAAATAATACTAAAAATCCTCTTACGAGATCAGTTCTGAATTGTATTCAAAATAACCAACCCATCAAATACACTCTACAGTCTACAGAACTCTTCAATGGTGAATTTCGAGATCATCCCAACTGAGGATGATTGAAAAATCATTAAACACCTCGAATTCAACCAGTGGTTATTTTCACAAGGACACGTTCCAAACAGGAGTGAACGCTTTTTGACCTAATCAAAAATGACAAATCCCTACTACATCTACACATAGATGGCTCACGCATGTTTTAAATAATAATTCCAAAAACAACCTAAACATCCGAACATTACGTATATTCGTGTCCAAATTTCCAAATACTCGTTACTAAGATTATCCTATGTACAAATATGTAATCTACTATATAATATAATAAGTTTTCTTCGAGTTACGGCTACTCAAGGAACTACAGACTCTCGTGACCTATAAAATACTATCAACTAGATTTCGAAGAAGCTAGCTAGATGTCCGACTGGAATCAGCTGATCGGAACAATGTTTACGTTCAGTGATTTTCGATTAAGGAAAACAAATAAACAAAACCCTTATGACTCTTATTCTGCAACTACTGAAATAAGGTGAGTACTGCCTCATCATTTATGTATGTGGTCGTTAACATTGAATTGTTCGATTCACCATGAAATCGTATCAAATATTTCCTCTACTTAAACTAATTAACACATTTTTTTCAGCTCCAGTCAAACAACCATCGGCGGATTAGTTACAGGGCGTGTAATTACTAATGTACTCTTAGAATGAAATTTGAACGTTACAAATCCCCCCCTTTAATTCAAGAAATTCACCCCGTGAATTTCTCTAAAAACTCATTTGAAGCTGGCTTCAAATCCTTTGTATGCCATATTCCCTTCGAGTTACCGTCCGCATCTCTCAATTCGTACATCCACGAAGAGACACGCTTCTCAATGTAATACGGACCAACATAACGAGGAGCTAACTTGGAGGAAAAATATTTGGAGGCATCCGATGATACGTAATTCATCTTCCTTACTACGGCATTAGGTAGGTACTTCACATGTCGACGACGAAGATTATATCACTCACAATTCCTATTTCCAGCAAGTTCTAGACGCCGACAAACATCCTTGAGTATTTCCTTGAGGGCTTCATTCCTATGACTATCATCAATACGATATTCATCTTCCGGATCAACAACTTTTCCCTTGACATAATCTGCACCAGACAACGCCATATTCCGGCCGAAATTTGCCAAGTATGG